>NC_090266.1:840648276-840969943 GCF_040414725.1 Anabrus simplex | reverse complement strand
GATCCTGTAAATTTTGTGAATTATTACACACACATACACACACACACACATACTGCAACCGAATTGCCTTAGGCGATATGGTGGAATATTTATTTCATCTCATTTGATATTAGAATCGAAGCAGCATTCGACATTTCTAGCAAGGACTGCATAACTTATCACAAACAGCCCACCGGAGTAGAAAATTTAATCCACCATAGCAGAGTTAGAGCGCACGCGGTTGGAGGTTGTTAACGAATTATATCATAAATGCACATAGCAAGAAACCGTCACCCCGGCATTAGAAACTGTGCACTCACCGCCACACACTGGGAACCAAAACTTTCTAAATTTTCCACGAGCCTTTGTTACACAGAGAAACGTGAGATGTGCGAAGGAGATATAAGACAGCAGAAATCTTTTGTATTAGATGGGTAAACCCCACAGAATAGTGGCACAACCAATCCAATTGCTCCATTCTTAAGCGCCGAAATTTCCCGCTGAGTATATTTAGTCTTGCCTTACGTTGCACGTTAACTGAGGTGCTAATGACTATGTCAGAGTGTATATAATTTTTGGTGGGCTTATTGACGTTATTTACAACTTAATTAAAATACTGACATTGTATGCACTGATCACGTGCTGTTGGCGTGAATAGAAACGAAAGAGAGCAAGTGCCGCTATCGAACAAGTGGCCGATGTTTGGCTTAATGTTGCCCACGCTAACTGAATTACACAAAACTCTACGATCGCATATCAACTTTCAGCTCCGTACCATGATACCAGCTAAATTAGGTAAAATGACACCTAATGATTTATCGAGGCCCCTGGATTAGCTATTGACGCTCCCTAATACACCGGAAGTTTGGGATAGAATCACCTAGTCGGACCAAAGGTTTATAACGGAGAGGTGAACCGAACCGTCAGGTCAGTCTACCTCAATCTGCCTCAGTCTATCACAGTTTCAATAAGTATACAGTGTGTTGACAACTTCTGGACAAGCAGGGTATTGCGTTATGTGCGTACGACTTCGTGTGAAAGCAGCGCAGACAATTATTAGGTATAGGTTAACATCACATCAATTAGAATATGTAAGTGAACATTCAATAAACTACTACATTCAATAACTTTAGGGAAGTACAAAGTATGACTGGAGTTAAATATTTTCATTGTGCAATTTTTATGAACAATATACAATACCGATGTAATTTGTAGCTTTAAAGACAGCTTCGTTGGCAAGGCTAGAAATAGAAAACAGTGAAACAGTCCTAGCAGGTAGCAGAAGGAATATCTCTCTGTGTATTAACCTGTCACCAAGTTCGCTAGTCTGTCCTTAAGTTCATTAATAACATTCCTGTAACCAGACAGGTAGAGGACAATGAACGGGGGAAAGTTTGTAAGCAACTGATAGCCGGTCTCCCCAGACAGATATCCCGACGGCCGAAATTTTGTTAAGGGCCACTTCTTATCCCGCAAGGCTCACCAGTTTTACTGTCTACTGTGATATAAATGAAGGCATGTATTATTAGTGTATCAGTAATACTGTATGTGCAAATTTCGATATACATCAATCTTCACCATGACAACGATCATATTTACCATCTCTTAAAAACCCTAGAAGATGCTAACAGGACAGTATGGGATAGCGTGACAACGCACCTTGGATAATGTGAGTACTTGATCACTGAAATGTTGTTTCAATTAACTTGTAAATATTTAACGGTATGCATGACCACGCTGTCATCCGATATATATAATTATGCCAATTTTAATATTATTTAGGAAGGGCAGCTAGTCACATTAAATATGAATGTTATGTCACGTACCATAACTTACGAGCAAGTCGTGAGTTATTGTTTATGGCCCGACATTAAGCCATTATCTGCTTAACGTGTATTATTTCATTATATACAGGTTTTGGGATATCTACTATGTCACTTCATAATATAAATTATACTTACCGTTCATTAACCTCAAAGTCATATAATAATAATAATAATAATAATAATAATAATAATAATAATAATAATAATAATAATAATAATAATATGTTTTGTGGCGAATGAAACTTATGTGGTGATGGGTTACGGCGATGATAATAATAATTGTTATCATATTTTAATGACGTGATTAAAAATAACTATTTGTGAAATTTAGTCAGATAACGGTAATTATACTGTTGCGATTTGAATGAGTTATTTAACCAACTCTAAATTATATGGTTTACGATGTTTCCAATATAAGGTCAGGATATGAGGATATTGATGTCCATTGAGGGATCTGTTATTGACAGCCATGCAGTAATAATATAATTAGGAACTTTCAAGAAATGAAATTATAAATGTTGCGTGTTGTTTACGTTTACAGTGAGTTAATAGATGCAGTACCGACAGGATGAGTAGAAGAGAACTG
Organism: Anabrus simplex; assembly: GCF_040414725.1. NCBI lineage: Eukaryota > Metazoa > Arthropoda > Insecta > Orthoptera > Tettigoniidae > Anabrus > Anabrus simplex. The sequence goes on along the minus strand of NC_090266.1, from coordinate 840,967,552 downwards.
AGATCTGAAATAAATGAGAAATATCGATCAATAAGCAAATTTTGTCGAACAACGAGGAAGTAAAAAAATCCCACACGAGGAGGAAAATGTTACGTTCAGGTACCAGTGATAAATCCTGGATTAATAAGTGACGTGTTACGTTCCGTAATGAGAGCAAATATCTACGAGTAATGATGGAAATAATATAAATGAAACTCCGAGGAAATAATAAGAGGAAATAGAAATTAGAAACTATGTTGACAATAAGAGAGGAAATAAATAGTGGCAAGACCCTTTGTGATAGAGAAAGGCAGATGCCAAATTATAAATACTCGGACATAGGTTACGACCACCGTAATAGTTACAACATCCAGACGCACTGGGAATAGAGTGATATTTAGCTGATTCCAAATTGTGTCCTCTGATGTGAAGCAGAGTTAAATTATACCCAATTATTTTATAATTTAAAATTATACCCGTGTATAATAATAATAATAATAATAATAATAATAATAATAATAATAATAATAATAATAATAATAATAATAATAATAATAATAATAATAATAATAATAATAATAATAATAATGAAATGATAAATACCTGCCACGGTAACATTTATCATCTACGAAGTTTAAATTATAAAACTTACGTTAATGATTCTGTTTGACTTTTCATTTGTAACATTATCTAGGCAGAATAATTACAGGATATTTTATAAGAATCTAATCGTCTGATGTATTTTTGTGAAGTTACATGCCTATTTATTTTGATCTTACGCTTTTCATGATACATTTGAGTGACAATTCAAACTAGTGTAAATGGTTATGGTGACCATGATATGAGGTATACTTTGACTTGGCCTCACACCGTCCAAGGTGAGACATTACCAAAGCCACTGAGAGGTGTTAACGCACCATCATGTTTACTCATTTTTAGTCATTTGAATGACAGGTGCGGTCAGCATCTTAAAGAACAGTCAGAATGGTACGTGTTGTATTGCTCTATGTAAATAGTATAGAGTAGATAAAAGTAGGGTGCCTTGTCTTTCAGGAGTGTATTCAGATGTTATAATTAGGGTAACAAGTGCTTATCTGATTCTTTCTCGTGACATTTAGTTTCTTTTGTCTTCAACTTGAGACAATACGCCCATACTGCAATGTAATTATGAGGTCAAAAACTTTAGGAAAGGATGGCAGCTTGGTTACGTCTCTTAAAAACCACGTTTCGCTTACAGTATCCAAGCAAATTTCAACTAAATAATTAAATCACTGAACACACCACTGAAAATTGTAAATAGAATAGGTAAGACTGCATCTGTATAACCTTAAATTTTAAGGCATTATTTTCGTAATTGGGGTAAAATATCTGCGAATCCTACAGACCTGATCGGGTTAAAATTAAGTGTATAAAATGTTCATATGTAAATGTTAGGCAGGGCTGTTCAGCCGATCTAAATAAATAAATAAAAGTAATTGAACTACAGAATCCATGTGTACAACAAAGTCTTTCGTAAGTGCTCATACGTGCTCACATCTTGTTGATATACAAAACATACAGGCTATAGTTAGCTCGTATTCAGTTCATATCCAACTCAGGTCCATTATGTAATGTACAGTAATCATTTGATGCAATTTTGTTCGAGTAACCATCCGATACCAGGTTATGAAAGGCCAATTGAGGCCATATGTATTTTTATGCTAATTTAGATAACTACATTATAAAAGGGAGCAGTAAACTCCCAAACTGAGGTGTGTTCTTAGGAAACACCTGTTATTTATTGGAGCAATTTCAATTCACAAATTTCAGTCGGACAATTTTTTACATTTTAATTTTGATAACTGTCAATTTGATTAATGATTAGCTTAACACTGCTCAGGGTTACCTTATGTAATGATTACTTTATTTGGCATTTTAAATGAAATATAACTAAGGTTACGTCAATCATTAAATCAGTATTGCACACCATTGGTGTCATCAATCAATTTTAAATAAGTAACTCATTTTAATTTATGGTGATCTGGTAAGATTATTTAGTGAAGAGGTTTAGGGTGTGATGATGCTTAAGACATAACCTAACTATTGGTTGTTATTCTACAATTATAGTAATTTTGAGGTTTTCTTGTTGTCCACTTAAACTTTGGGGAATTTAATTAATTTCACGTTCATAATAAATACATTAGTTAAAATTTGTTCTGCCCCACTTTCATTTAGTAGCAATAGTACTCGCAGTATTTAATTCCCTTATGTACCGAGAAATAAGAAGGATCTCGAACTGATCGCGCCCCAAGCAGATGAGAGTTTCCCAGTGGTAAGTATATTGTATTACAGGGTGCCGTGGCAAGACGCTAGACCAGATTACCACAGCCTCAACATTTCCAAACGTACAATACATACATACATACAGTATATGCATGCATACATACATACATACATACATACATACATACATACATACATACATACATACATACATCTTCATTGTAGACTATTATGCCTTTCAGCGTTCAGTCTGCAAGCCTCTGTGGATTTACTAACCTCCACCATTCAGTTTTATACATCTTATATTTAACCCGTTAAAAACTGAATCTAACAATCGCCGTCTTGGTCTCCCTATACTTCTCTTACCCTTCATAACACAGTGCATTATTCTGCTAGGTAAACTATCCTCCTTCTTTCGCCTCATTACTCCCCGCCACTGAAGTAGGTTTGTGCGTACAGCTTCATCCACCGAGATCATTCCTAACTTAACCTTTATATGCATTCCCTTTCTAAGATTCTTTAATACTGTCCATAAAGGTTTCCCCGCTGTTTGACCTAGCCTTTCCAGGTTATTGCCAAAATCTCCCCACTACTTCTCCTTGGATTCAATACCTATTTTTTTATTTACTCTGTTTCTTTCATTCACTTACGATTCCCTGTCTGCCTCAGTCCTTGTTTCGGGCCATATCTGATACATATTTTTACGTTTGAAAGCTTCCCTAAATTCATCATTCCACCAAGATGTTTTCCCATCTTTACGCACACTTGTTCCTAGGTATTCTCTCGTTGTTTCCACTACAGCTTCCTTGTATTCAATCCATTCCCTTTCTATATCATGAAGCTGCTTACTGTACATTTTATGGAACTTTTCACAAATTATATCCATGTTGTTCTTTCTAGTTTCCTTGTCCTGCAGATTTTCCATCATTATTCTTCTACAGGCAGAGTTCACTTTTCCTATTCTAGGCATTGATATACTTATTTCACTACAGATCATATAATGGTCCATATCATCGAAAAATCCACGTAAAACTAGCACATTCCTAACAGACTTCCTGAATTCATGGTCTATATTTATTATGGATCGGGTGGTATTACATTCCAATGCATAGTGGTGAATTGCCTTATGCTTAAAATATGTATACGTAACTGCTAATTCCATGCTATCACTTAAGTGCAGCAATAGTGCACCATTCCTATTAGCTTGATATTGATAGTTCCCATCGTATTCCACTTTGTCCACCAATTTGTTTACAAGGATTCCTCACCTTTCAAATGGGAGTGGCACTCAGTTATTGTCTTGCTTAAAACGTTCTGAGCACGCTGGGTGAAAATTATGTGAATCAGGATGCCATTTCCACTTACACATAGTAAAACTGAAGATATGTAATTTAACGTGTTAGGCACCATCGGTAGGTTGTATAGTAAAAGCTGCGTGAGCACAAGGTGAGACATGACTCAGAGGTCCGTTCCCATTCCACATCACTTGGTATCCCGACACTCAAGACCAGTTACGAGGCCACAGAGCCATTGTCAGTGGTTCTCGAATTAGGACGTGGATACAGAAACATACCATCACGAATTGTTATTATTATTATTATTATTATTATTATTATTATTATTATTATTATTATTATTATTATTATTATTATTATTATTATTATTATTATTATTATTATTATTATTAACTTTTCTTGTCACATGTGGGTTCCAAACCCGCGTGTCGGCTGCCCTGAGAATGGTTTTCTGTGGTTTCCTATTTTCACCTCCAGTCAAATGCCAGGAATGTTCCTATTTGTAGGCTACAGCGGATTCCTTCCACCTCCTTACACAATTTCATTCACTAACATTCGTTTCATCTTCATTAACTCCTCAACTGAGGTTGGCGATGGAAATGGCATCAGGCCTTAAAAATGCCACATAATTTCACTTTACCTCGAACCCGAGCCCGTGCCACGAAACGGGACCAATGGCGTAGACACCGGCATACACATTTTATTTCTCCTAAAATGTACCTCTTTTCTTAAAATAAATTTTTAACAAAAGAGAACATTGTAGACTAGTTAAATATGAACCAAATGTAAACGCAATGGTGAATGTCGATTATTCATCGGAAGTAGTCACAATCATACACAGCGCAAATATCTATGCAAATTGGTACGTGAGTTAGAGAACGCACAAAAAATACGTATGTCCACTTAACTTAGCACTTGGGACTTTAAAATGATTTCGACGTTTTTGGTGGGGATGATGTAAAATGAAACGTGGTGTGAAATTAATTATTTAATTAATTGGTTTATTTACCTTCAGATTGGACAAAAGCAGTAATTTCACCTATCTATTAGCAAGGGAACAGGAAGGACTGCAACAACTATCGAGGTATCTCATTGATTAATATACCAGGAAAAGTATTCACTGGCATCTTGGAAGAGAGTGTTCGATCAGTGGTTGAGAAGAAGTTGGATGGAAACCAGTGTGGTTTCAGACCACAGAGGGGCTCTCAGGATCAGATTTTTAGTATGCGCCAGGTAACTGAATAATGCTATGAGAGGAAAGGCAGTTATGTTTATGTTTCGTAGTCCTAGAGAAAGAATTCGACAGGGTACCGAGGGAAAAGATGTTCACCATAATGGGGGACTGTGGGATTAAAGGTAGATTATTAAAATCAATCAAAGGCATTAATGATGGCATTTTGGCTGCAGTGAGAATTGATGGTGGAATGAGTTCTTTGTTCAGGGTACTTACAGGGTTTAGACAAGGCTGTAATTTTTTACCTTTAATGTTCGTAGTTTACATGGATCATCTGCAGAAAGGTATAAAGTGGCAGGGAAGGATTCAGTCAGGTGGAAACGCAGTAAACAGTCTGGCCTATACTTATGACCTCTCTTAATGGCAGATTGTGCCGAAATCCTACAGTCTGATATCTTGGAACTTGAAAATTGGTGCAATGTGTATGATATGAAAATTAGCCTATCGAAGTCTAAGTCGATGTCAGCACGTAAGAAATTCAAGAGAAATGAATATCAGATTCGTGATAAAAAGCTGGAATAGGTAGATAATTTCAAATATTTGGGATGTTTGTTCTCGCAGCATGGGAATATAGTAAATGAGATTGAATAAAGTTTCAGTAAAGCTAATGCAGTGAGCTCGTAGTTGCGACCAACAATATTCTATGAGATGGAAGCCAGCTACCGGACGAAACTATCTTTACAACGGTCTGTTTTCAGACCAACTTTGCTCTACGGAAGCGAAAGCTGGGTGGACTCAGGATATCTTATTCATAAGTTAGAAGTAACAGACATGAAAGTAGGGAGAATGATTGTTGGTACAAGCAGGTGTGGGGCAATAGCATGGGGGAACTCGGAATGGGGAGATAAAGGCTAAGTTAGGAATTAACTCGATGAATGAACCAGTACGCAGTAGCCGGCTTCAGTGGTGGGGTCATTTCGGGTAAATGGAGGAGGATAGGTTACCTAGGAGAATAATGGACACTGTTATTGAGGGCAACAGAAGTAGATGGAGACGAAGGCTTCGATGGTTAGACTCAGTTTCCAACGATTTAACGATAAGAGGTATAGAACTAAATGGGGCTACACCACTAGTTGCAAATAGAGGACTGTGGGAACGATTAGTAATTTCAGAGAGCCTTGCAGACTGAACGCTGAAAGGCATAACGGTCTATAATTGTGATGTATGTATGTATGTATGTATGTATGCATGTATGTATGTATGTATGTATGTATGTATGTATGTATGTATGTATGTATTGTACCCGTAAAAATGTGTTCATATCTTTAAGGCGCTTGATATTAAATTAACGAGCATGATTCTTAACCTAGGGAGTGGCTTTATCAGTGGAGCTGGTACAGAGAGAGGTATAGTTATCAATTTTAGAGATTCTTTTGATAAATTGAGTTTATTGATCATCAAAAGCAAGTTCATATCACCTTCGTACAGCAGCGTGGAAGTGTCGTAGCTGGTTGGTACCTCCAAGTCCTGGGATGGTGCTGGACATCGAGTGGGCAGGGACCACACCTGCTCGGATGTGGAGTTCTGGAATGTCTCGAGGTTCTGGAAATGTCTCGACGTTCTGGAATGTCCCGACGTTCTGGAATGTCTCGAAGATTGGCACACGTTCCTGGGTTCGATTCGAGACGTAATTCACACTTGAATTTCCTGCACGGCACTCCACACATTCATGGCACTGTATGAACAGATATGACCTTTTAATTATGGTTACTGCACTCTAGATATTAAATCAAAACGTTCTGGAATAATCACTCGAAGAACAAGTACTGGTAGAAATGCAAGCTCATAATGCAAGCCTACTGTAAGTCAGAATGTTCTGGAGGATTACTGTCACTGCAGTCCTAAACGCATAGTTCTGAAGATTTAAAACATATTGGCAATGAACTGAATAAGTAGCACTCGGAAACTGTCCTGTTCCGTCAATAGGCGAAGTGAATAGCCATTAAAGAAAATAATATTTGAAAGAAAAAGTCTGACTTCATAAATCACGGATCACTCTAAATACTGGAAAGTTCTAGGCTTTCTGGGAACGCGATATGCGTATTCTGAATTGTCGCAGTCTTTAAGAATCAAAACATAAGTCTCTGTGCAGCACTTGGAAAGTATTGCATATTTCACAATTAAACGTAATGTTGAACGTCCCCTAAGTTTCATAGTCTTTACAAGGCGTAAATTCAATGAGGCACTTGAGAAAATAAGTCATATCGTTCAGACGAAAGTTTATGTTGGTAGGGCACAAGTTCATCCTACACGCTCGGAAAATGTCAATGTTCCAGAAATTGATTCAAAAAATACAAGTTTGAATAAGTTCGAAACGTAAGTTGAATGCGGTACACAACACTCGTGAAAACTCAAAGTCCTTTCAATCGTCGTCGAATAACTAAGTCCCTATGTGGCACTTAAAAAAAGTTCCAATGTGTAGAAATAACAAATTTCCGATATGTCAAAATATTAAAGTCCCAACACGACACTCGATGAAAATAAAGTTCCGTGGTGTCAAAATTTTAAAGTCCCAACACGACACTCGAAGAAAATAAAGTTCCGATGACAATGTTCCAATATGTCACCTTAAGAAAATAATAAAGTCTTATCGCGACACTTGGCGAAAATAACAAAGTTCCAATGAAACGCTTCCGGAAAAATAACGAAGTTCCTATTTACACTTTAAGAAAATATTAAAGTCCAATCACGACACACGAAAAATAACATTCCAATGTGTCAATATGACAAAGTTCCAATACGATGCTCGCAGAAAATAACAAAGTCCCATTCAGGCACTTCAAGAATACGATAAAGTCCCGATAAAACACCGAAGTTCCAATACTTGGATTTCGCAGACTGTCAACCAGAAGTTCGACACACACAATACTTCTCCTGTCACCCGTGTCACAGAGACGGCGGAGTGACAGACACTGAATTCGTAGGTCGGGCGGTCCTCCTTTTATACACGGTCGCATGGAAGTGTCTAGAACTCGGGTACTATCTACCCTTATAACTTCTATAATACTAGGCGGATTTTCTTGAAATCTTGACAGATGCCGTCCATTGTAAAGGTTTTTAAGGTGGTAGTGTCAAAATAGCGATAAAGTAGCTCAAAATGTACTTTTGAGGGTGAGCTGGAACATTACCATATATGGCATGAATAGCTGGCTTACGGCGGCCACGTCACTCGCTGGGTACGTCACTGCGTTCGGCGGGCTTCCTACCTTCCACCTCGCGCGAAGTTCAACAAACATACTTCGGACTTCTCTCGTAGCGGCGTTCCCGGTACAGTATGTATGTATGTTTGTATGTATGCATGTATTTATTACAGAAGGCGCTTGAAGTTTCGAACATCAACTTCAGTGCCTGATTTTCCACAACGCCGAACCATTCATTGCTGTTCACATTCAAAAAATTCAGGCGTGTCACGAAGGTTTCCGGCGTCAATGGCAATCCTTTCGGCGAAGTCTTATTTTGATTCAACGTGTGTCTCGTGCACGAGTTGACTGAAATACCGCCAGAGGAATAGACTGAGTTGTGTTATATATGATGGTACTACACTATTCGATAGCACATTTAGTGCCAATACCTTACATCACCGGATGTTTAACTCTATCTAAAATTGGTTTTGTTTGGTGTTCCCCAGCTCGTGTAGCAATTTGAACATATATGTTTGCATCAGCCTGTGTATTGGGAGACATAATGTAAGTTTGTGCAAGCGAATTTAAATTCTTGTTTAGCAAGCAATAAATTCTCGCAGCATACCTGGTGAGTCAGCCGTGCCTGATATTCATGCTTTTAGGCATCCTAACGAACGTCAGCAGGGTAATAGTCGATTTTCCTTTACCGTATTTCAAGTTACAGTTGCCTTTAAAGCTCTTACTGCATCATCACTGCGCGACTTTTGCAAAAACATGTATGCGACAGGTATTTACACAATACGTCAGACTGCCGTACGGTTATGCAAAACGTGCGTGCCAATTTTAAGCTTTCGATTGATTATGAAATTACTACTAAAAGCGATGGCATATTGATAAAAAACGTGTGTGAGTTTTTGAAGCTGGACCTAGTTTTACACAAGTAAGATTTCTGATAAAGTGCAGGCAACAGTCAAACTGTTGTAGTAGACAAACCGCTGACGTGTCGACGTATGATACGTTGAAAGGTGGGTTCGAATTCCACGAGCGGTAGGTATTTTTGTTCACATATTAAACTTTGAGGATCAAATAAGAAGACATTCGTGCCACATTCGACCAATAGCATGCATATTTAATGTGTAGTGGGCTGTCACTTGGTGTAGCCTAGCAGTTCTGGTCATTTCTTACCTATGTATTCAAGAGATGAGTATGTTGACATGCTCCTCATCTACTTCGAAACAAGACAGAACGCACAGGAAGCACAGCGCCAGTGCCAGGAAAGATTTCCACACCGACAAGGACCAAACGCAAATACGTTTAAGAGTGTGTAGAAACGTTTGCGTATAACTTCGTCACTTTTCCGAACAGTCCCTGTTAGAGAGGCACCAGTTACGTCCAGTGAAACTGCTGAGGTGGTTTTGGACACTTTCCTGGAGAATCCTCACACGAGTACCCGGGCAGTAGCACAACAGGCCAACATCAGCCAGTCGTCTGCTGTCAGGCTATTACATTCGAGTCTTTTGTCCGTAGCACCTGCAACTAAATCAAAAACACCAAGGACGAGATTTAGAAACTCTTGTTCATTTCTGTGCGTGGATATTGACGCAGGTGGAAAATGAACCATCGTTTGTATCTTATATTTTATTTTCGGACGAGGCACGATTTCATAATAACGGCTCTGTGAATCGTCATAATATGCACTACTGGAGTGTTGCAAATCCCCACTGGGTAAGGCAGGCAGCATTTCAAGCACGATGGGGAGTAAATGTCTGGTATGGTATACCGGGTGATCACCTAATTGGACCACATTTCCTGGAGAATCATTTGACAGGAGCCCGGTATCTACAGTTTCTTCAAGACCAACAATCACTGCTGCTAGAAGGTGAGCGTGTAACCATGTGGTATCAACACGATCGAGCTCTTCCTCACACGTCAGCAAGTGTTTGCAACTACTTGAATGTTACACATCCAGGTCGATGGATAGGAAGGGGAGGACCTGTCACCTAGAATGCTAGATCGCCCGATTTGACGCCACTGGACTTCTTCCTATGGGGCTATTTGAAGGATGTACTGTACCCTCAGCAGCCGGAAAATCCCGAAAGCTTCGAAACCTTATTACGGAAGCCTGTGAATCCGTACGCGTAAACTGCTACAAAGAGCACTAATGGCAGTTCAACGGCGTCCCGAAACGTGCATTGCTGCAGAATTCCGTCTGCATCTATTCGAACACTTAATGCACTAACAGGCTGTTGCTTAGTCAAGCGGATTCAAACCCCCAAACATTCTATCCTCGACCATCCCTACTTACGAAAGATCCACGTAAGCATTCCTAATGGCCTAGAACAGTGCTAAAATAAATGAATAAATAAATACATTAATTAATTCTTCTTTCTTAATCGGTTTAGCCTCCAGGGTTGGTTCCTACTTCGGACTAAGCGAGGGATCCCACATTTATCGCCTCAAGGGCAGTGTCCTGGAGCGTGAGACATTGGGTCGAGTGATACAACTCGGGAGGATTATCATTACCTTGCCAAGGCGTCCTCATCTGCTATCCTGAACAGGGGCCTTGTTGTAAGGGGGGGGGGGAGATTTGAAGTGTATAGACAAGGAAGAGGGAAGGAATGAGCAGTGGCCATAAGTTAGATACCATCCAGGCGCTCGCTTGGAGGAGAAGTGGGAAACCACGGAAAACCACTTCCAGGATTGCTTGGGTAGGAATTGAACCCTCCTCTACTCAGTGGACCTCCCGAGGCTGAGTGGACCCCGTTCTAACCCTTATACTACTCTTCAAATTTCGTGGCAGATCGGGGAATCGAACACGGGCCCCCAGGGGTGGCAGCTAGTCACACTAACCACTACACCACAGAGGTGAAATTAATTAATTAATTAATTAATTAATTAGTTAACCCATGACGTGAGGGCATTCTGATACATTGGCTCTAGGGATGATTCTTGAAGTACAAAATGCCATTGAACGTTACAGGCTCAAGTGGGTTTCGAACCCACCTACCAAACGCAGCTGTATTGACAGCACTGCACTTAACCTATGGCACCACGGCAACTCCAGCGGGTAGGATTCCAGAAAGCCTACTAGATGGCCTACTACTTCCGTTTCACAAATGCACACACGTTTTCTTGCATTATGCCATCGCTTTTAGCGTTCATTTAATACCCTACTGAAAGCTCAAAATTGGCACGTAATTTTTACATAACCGTACGACAGTTTGATGCATTGTGTAAATGCCTGTCACATACGGTACATGTTTTTGCAAAGGTAATAATGCAGTGAGTGATTAAAGGAGATTGTTGCTTGGTGTACGGCAAAGGAGAATAGATCACAACGACACCAGTGACGATCGGTGGGATGCCTACCAGCATAAAACGACAGGCGCGGCTAACTCACCCGGTAGATTATTACTGTTCTACCTGGAGGTAAGAAAACAATGGTAAGTGTACATCAATATAAAGTTAATATTTTGTTAGCCTGAATAGATTAAGTGGGAAATCTTCCTCAATGTTGAGATGCAAAGCTGCGAGCTATGATGAGGGCTATTCATTGTCTGCAGGAATGGACGGAAATGTCAATTTCTACGTATGTGAAGCTCGTAGATTTATAGTCTTCACTGAAACTAGATAGAGATCTGTGTACAGCGTTAACCTTATTAACATTACTTATTCAAATCCACTAAACGATCAAAGAGCGCTTTGTATAAAAATACTTTAACCATATAAGAGCAACAAAAGTAATGCTAGAGGCAAATAAACATTTCAGGCTAAATATAATAAGTTATACCGATCAAAAGGTAGTATATCTGGAACTCAAATAAATATAAAAGCTATGAAATAAAATGTATAATACTTCATAACCTAAAGAAGTTACTCAAAACAACGTGAATAAAATTCTTTTACACCGTAGGAAAAATGAGGTAAATCTTTCATCTTTCATTTTCTATATTAAAGCCTGAAATCAGCTGTGATTCACTTTCAGCAAAATAAGAAGTTGTTCGATATGCATCAGCTAAACAAAATGTAAATCATGTTAACGTCAAAGGATAAGTTAAAACATGAAATGAAATGTCGTATGGCTTTTAGTGCCGGGATATCCCAGGACGGGTTCTGCTCGCCAGGTGCAGGTCTTCCTATTTGACACCTGTAGGCGACCTGCACGTCATGATGAGGATGAAATTATGATGAAGGCAACACATACACCCAGGCCCGTGCCACTGGAAATAACCAATTAAGGTTAAAATCACCGACCCGGCCGGGAATCGAACCCGGGACCCTCTGACCGTTCAGCCAACGAGTCGGACAGTTAAAACATTCAAACGGTACATAAGTATAAAGACTCATAAATAGGTTACACAGCATCTGCGAACTATGGCAGCAAAACGTATTAATATTAACTCCAATCTTACTTCAAAACAAATTGTATGAGACACTTTAATCCAAGAGAAATGCTGGGACACTGTTATGGAAAAAAATAGTTTCGTCTAACCAAAAGCATATTATGCAAAGATAGTTTTATTCAGTCAGTGAAGTCACTGTTCGAGAAAGTCATTCAGAATAATCAAGTATGAACTGAAATTTACCATTTTACTGTCGGCTGTCTTGAAGATGGTTTTCTTTTTTTTCCAATTTTTCACACCAGGCGCACCTTAATCAGGGCGATGGTGGTTTCCTTCCCCCTTCTATCCCAGAGTCGCCATAATGCCAATCTAGGCCGGTGCGACGCAAAACATTATAATAAGAAAGGACATCTCTCAATGTGAGAAAGACTTTTCTCAAACCTATGGAACTACTGTGTGAGTATTTTATTATTTTAAGCCACCGTTGCAGTCATAAGTCCATTTCACACATTAATGTTAGTGGGGTATTGTTTCTTTGTTATTTTACAAGTTTAAGGATCACTTTGTTCATGAAAAGTACTTTTGAAAACTAGAATAGTTTGTATTCCATTTATATGTGCCAGATCACAAAATTTGCAGTATTATGAAATGAATCATTATTCCTTCAAAGAAAAAATGTTGAATATGACGTCAATCTATGAAATTCATGTGCGGAGTCCGCGTCTGTGATCAAAAATATTTTTTTTATTCCTTCTAAAGACATTTCATTTGGAAACAGATTCTACACTTAGTTATTATTATTATTATTATTATTATTATTATTATTATTATTATTATTATTATTATTATTATTATTATTATTATTGTTACCGTGTTTTTGTGGTAGGTAGAGGTGAAAGAAGGTGCGGGGGAGAAAAGGTCTCAGGCTACGAAATTAAAGTTAATTTAAAATTTAACAAGGTTATATTTTCTTTCCAAAATTCAGAAATAACACGAATGGCAGGTACAGAGTAGCAAGGCAACAAAAGTACAATTACAGTATTTACAGGATTTGGGCTTCGAGCCCCGAACTCGCAATTCTTGGGCAAATAGCCCGACTTTACCTCAAAACAAGATTTAACAGAGGGGCAGAAAACCCCATTCATGCCCAGGAGCACTTGCTCTAAATTACACAGAAAAGCCTCCTCGAGGCATACAACACTCAATTTTCGAGAAAGAGCCACTCGCTCTCAACTTTAAGCCTATCAAAGGCCACACCAAACTCCACCTTCAAGTTGTCCTCTAAGGACATAGACACAGGGGTAAAACATCCAACCTACTGAGGCCTATTAAGTGAGAAAAAGGTTAATTACATGACCTCTAAAATAACAATTTGAGAGGAGGCGATCTGCACTCCTAATGCATTTGTTTTAAAGCCTAATCTGGCTCTAGGCCACTAATGCAAGGGCTAATCCCATACTACAGAGGTGACTTTAGAAAAGAACAATTTACATTACATTAAGGAAGAATCGGTTGTGAGAAATAAGTTCACCTCAAAACAATATGAGTGGGAGCTCGAGAGGGTTAAGCACTTTCTATCCCAATATGTAGCTTAAAAGATAGAATAAATACAAAGTGTCTTTACATTTTAGGGAAAGTTACATGGTGTAAACGCTTCGGACCCGCCCCGAGAGTTAAACTGCTGAGCTAGCAAGAAAAGAAGTTATTAAATGGCCATTACCTGGTTGTTGAACTGCTGCCCGAAGAAAGAGGCGCTTCCCGCCCCCTGCTATGTACTTTACACACTGAAAGATGGTACAGAAGTGGCACCGAGACCCGAAAATCAGCAGTTTATATACTCTCGCGGAATGTTCGAGGCGTTTTTGAAATGCGAACACCCTCCCACAAGGATTTTATTGGTTCACCAAGAAAACCCCTACACAATACGAAGAAGAAACATATTATTGGTGGAAAATTAATTCGAGAAATTCAGGATTGGCTAAATTCAAAACCAGGGGAAAGAAAGGGGTATACAGCCAACGTAAACAATAACAGAAAGAAATTTTAACAAGAAACAAACTTTTGAAATAAAAATTTCTCCAAAAAACAGTTCTTTCACTTCGCACTAGGGTGCACCATTGTAGTTTTTCAGTAGTGTCCTCTAGAAGAGAAAGTTCACACTTCTTACTACAGGTAAAACAAAAATACATCAAAAATGACCCAGTTCAAAAACTCCAAAATTTCCAAGTAGTGACATCTTCTGAGAAACTTGAAAATTAATACCGTAGATAAAGTTCAGACTTCCTCCAGCAGCGGAGTTTCAATTGGCGCAAATTTTAAATAAGCGGCGTGGAGGTGTACCACCCGGTACAGACCTCCCCCCCCCCCAAAAAGTTCCTCCAAGGGGGTAACACAGAAGAACATAAACTTTTGTTTGAAAACCAGGTCCAAGTTATGATGTTGATATGGAGATTAATTGCAGAAGCATTTATCAAAATTGTTGAAATTTGATTTGATCCAGTTTCAAAAATTCTCGTAGTAACTGCTGAAGTAATGTCTTTATGTTTGTAGAAGTTAAATTCAGAAGGAAATCTTTAGTTTTTAAAGTTGAGGAAAAATTTTCTAAGTCCACCAAATATTGCAGTAAAATCCAAGAAAAGGTAGTAATGTTCAACAGGAATGTCCATATAGCTGATTAAATATTTTCAAGGTTGATTAAGTTGGATGGCCAGAGCGGCCGCTGCGGCTTGTGTCCAGGGGAGGCCGCTCGGACCCCTCAAGTACCCTGAGACACCGCTCGCCCGCACTATGGGAGGAGTAGTGGTGTTGAAGCACGCCGCGCCCGCGGTGAACATATAGAGGCTGCGGGCAAGTAGCAGGTTGTGCGCCGCACATCAGCCTTGGCCGGGAGGAGGGCTCCGGCTCGCCGTGCACAATCGACCTCGCTGGGGTAGAGGGGGCCCTTCCTCTATCCCAGTCGCGGCGCGGCGCCGCGCGGCTGCGGAGGCACTGAAACATTAAAGCTCGACGGCAGAATTTTTGCTGGACCAGAATGATAGTAGGGTACATTGTGGTGAGGTTGAGGGGCCAGCGGCGTGGAGAAATTCATTTCATGTACAAGCCACTGTGTGTAGTGGAGCAGGAGACGGGAGCGTGGTAATGGCCGTGGCAACGACAGGATGGCAGTTGAACGGTTCGGGGAAGGTTTTACAAAAATGCTTACATATAAAACAAAAGATTATAGAAGGGCCAGAAAGCCTTAAAAGTGAAAACCTTCAAAAAAATATAACCTTCGTATTCCTTTCAAATTATATGAAGCAAGTTAACACAAAATTTACACCGGTTTCACCTGGGACAGGTGAACCCTAAATATCCTCTCGGTGGCTGGATTACTTAATAACAACGTAACCGGCGTAAGGAAATCGAGAATTATGCACGGCCCATGAAATCTGGGGGCAAGCTTGCCCGCGGGAACAAAATTCTTGACCATCACTTGGTCGCCTACCTTCAAATTGGTGGGTCTCCGTCCACGATCATATCTTTCCCTAACCTTTTCATGAGACACTTTAAGATTGGCTTTAGCCTTCTTCCAAAGATCTTTAATATTGGCCGGGTCTATTGTCTCGGGTAGAATGTCACTCAGAGACCAGAGGTTAGAGAGCGGCGTGTTGGGAACAAAATTGAACATCAAAGACGCTGGAGTAAATTTATGTGATTCATGAACCGCCGAATTCAAAGCAAAAGCTAACCAATGCAGGGACGTGTCCCATCTAGAAATATCTTCATGATGATAGGCAATAAGCGCGGACCTGAGATTACGATTAACCCGTTCAGCCAGAGATGGTTGAGGGTAATAAGCAGAAGTTGTCACATGAGATATGGACAGGTCAAAGCAGAATTTACGAAATAAATTAGATGTGAAAGCCTTAGCATTATCAGATACAATATATTGACACGGACCAAAAGAAGCAAAGATAGAATTTAGACAAGTAATGGTGGACTGAGCGGTAGCCAGCTTAGTCGGAAATAACCAGGAAAATCTTGTAAAACCATCTACGCATACAAAGATGAACTTGTTGGCATTTCCCTTCGACTGGGGGAAGGGTCCTACATAATCAATATACAAGCGTTCCATGGGGCGCGACGCTTGATGAGAAGACAAAAGCCTACCTTGGTGGACATGGTTGGTTTACTAAGCAAACATGATTTACAAGCCTTTACTAGTTCACGGATTTCACCGTCCATACCCTTCCAGATGAACATTTCACGAATCTTTCACGAGTTTTAAAGATGCCTAGATGCCCTCCTAATGGGGTCTCATGATAATACTTGAAGATCATAGGTACAAGAACAGCTGGAACGACAACTTTCATCATCTTATCATGCCTCGATGGGCAACATAAAACACCATTCCTCAAAACATAAGGGACGACATGTTCCCCAGAAGAAAGGGTTTCCATTATCGGAGCCAGCGTCGGATCTTCACGTTGGTATTTGTCGATATCCCTAAAGAGCATGGGAGCATCTGTTAAGATGGCATAAACATCAGATAGCATGGACTCGGGAGGAGATGAACTATCGACCGGTTCATAGGTCTCAACGTCGTTGGAAAACATACGGCTGAGTCCATCAGCAACAACATTTTCGGTCCCTCTGATATGCCTGACATCGAATTGGAAGGCAGAGATTCGGATGGCCCAACGGGCTATGCGACCAGTACGACGCGGCCTACCTAAGACCCAGCTTAAGGCTTGATTATCTGTCTCCAGGTTGAATTTGACATGTTCCAGATAGAGACGGAACTTTTCGAAGGCAAATAAGACTGCCAAACCTTCGAGCTCATATATGGAATACTTTACTTCTTGAGCCGATAGAGTCCTAGATGCATAGGCGATGGGTCGCCTCCCTAGTTCAGTCTCTTGAAGAAGGACTGCAGCTACTGCTGACGACGACGCGTCAGTTTGGACGATGAATTTCTTTGAGAAATCAGGCATAGCAAGGACAGGGGCATTACAGAGAGCTAATTTAAGATCTTCAAAAGCGGCTTGTTGAGAAGGTCCCCACTCGAATTTGATGCCTTTCCTACGAAGAAGGTTTAAGGGCGCCGCTCTATTAGCGAAGTTAGGAATAAACTTCCTGAAGAAATTCACCATACCAATGAACCTGGCGATACCTTTAATGTCCTTGGGAGGTTTAAAATCACGGATGGCCTGTGTTCTAGAATGATCGACGGCAACACCATCAGCTGACACAATATCCCTAGGAATGACATAGAGGGCTTAGCAAAGGCAACCTTGGACAACTTGACAGTTAACCCAGCCTTACGAAGGCGATTGATAACTTCTCGCAGATGATCTAGATGTTCTTCAAAGGTCTCCGAAAATACGACGACATCATCCAAGTAGTGATACAAGTACTCAAATTTGATGTCGGAGAAGACCCTGTCTAGCAATCTAGTGAGTACAGCTGCTCCCGTGGGGAGCCCGAAAGGCACGCGGTTGTATTCATACAAATTCCAGTCCGTGGCAAACGCTGTAAGATGTTTAGACTCTTCCGCTAGGGGAATTTGATTGTAGGCCTGATTCAGGTCCAAGATAGTAAAGAACTTGGCCCTACGAAACCATGAAAAGCAAGAATGAAGGTCCGGAAGGGGCACAGATTGTAACACCACCTTCCGATTGAGAGCCCTATAATCAATGACAGGCCTGAAGCCCCCTTGGGGTTTCGGGACTAGAAAAATAGGTGAAGAATACGCCGACTTAGAGGGCCTAATAATACCATCCTTCAACATCTGATCGATGATTTCTTTCAGAGCCTTCATTTTAGGTGGAGATAGCCTATATGGCGGAAAACGGACAGGAATCGAATCCGTGACCTCAATTTTGTATTCAATAAGGTCAGTAACACCAACGGTATCAGAGAACACCTCTGGAAACGACTGACACAACTTACGAATACTATCAGCCTGCTCCTCAGGTAGATGTATAAGGTCTAACAACATCTCATCCTGGGTAGGCGAAATAGATGAACATGATGCAGAATTACATTTTAACAAGGGGATTTTACAATTGGAAGCAAATTTGAATGTGCACGACTTACTGTGAAGATCGAGCACAATACCAGTGTGAGAAATGAAGTCAGCTCCCAATATGATGGGGCAAGACAAGTGCTTAGCCACAAACAGTTTGATTTTCCATGTAAATTTAAAAATACGAATTTTGACCTGTAAAGAACCTAGAATTTCTAAGGGAGATGAATTAGCCGAAACATATTGGATCGAAGAGGAACAATAGTCAGGAAGTTTACAAACAGATTTCAATTTTGCATACCATTCAGCCGAAATAATAGAACAAACACTGCCTGAATCTAATAGGGCTGTTATAGGCTCATTATTTAACTCAATTTTGAGAAAGGGGACCGGTGCGGGGGTATCCGCCGCAATCCTAAGACACTCTTTGGGGCATTCAAAAGATGGATTTGCAGATTGAACGTTCCCTGAATTTTCGGTCTGTTTACCAGGGGCTGAGCCTCGGAAAGATGGATTAGTCGACTCAGCCGAAACCACTAGTCATTTTTTATTATTGGCATTGGTGGAATTTGCACCAGAAGTTGAGCAGGAGGGGGTGCTATTTGAAATTGGACAATTCTTGGCGATATGTGAGAAAGCCCCACATTTAAAACAGCCTTGTGATGAACCAGTTCCATTATTTGCCCTACTAGTTTTGACCAATGGACATTTATTGCGAAGATGGTCAGGCGACCCGCAAGCATAACATTTACGGGGTGTAACAGGTCGGCGAGGTGGAGGCCGAGGATTACTAAAAGAAGGAGGGGGTTCTCTCGCTACACGCAGGGAATCGGCGTATCTAACTCCTTCCGCTGAAACGGCCAATGCTTCAAGTTCAGAGAAAGTGTTCGGGCACGCCGCGAAACACAAATATGACCGATACGATGGTGAAATGCCTTCCACAATAGCTTGTACAATCTGATCCTCAGGGAAGTGAAGAGCAAACACCCTAGTATAGAATTTAATATCTTGGATGAAATCTGCCAAGTTTTCATCCAAGCGCTGTACCCGATAATAGTACTTCTGAATCAGAGATGACCTCGCGCGAGCAGGAATAAAATTTGCAAGCAGATGTGCATGAAAATCTTCAATAGATGACTGTTCGGCAATGGCTCTTACTATTTTATCTGAGAGAATACCAATTGCATAAGGATAAATTATCTGTAAAATTTGACACGGAGAAAGAAAAAAAACAAGGGCATGATCTTGAAATTCAACTAAAAACCTTAAGAATGAAATAACGTCACTGGTGGTATTGACAGAAAACTTAGAGATACCTCTGAGCAACATTGTCAATGGATGAGGCAAGCTGCTGAACCCAGGTGACATAGTAGGTAAATGTTTCAGTGGCAAAGAAGTTAGTTCAGAACGTACATTATTCAACGACGTACGGCGTTCAGACTCGTTGTCCAATGGGGCAGAGATAGTTTGAGCTCCAACGGTTTTCCTATTGACTTCTCCCTTCGGAGGCTCTTCCTCGCTACCTACATTCACCGTAGCGGGTAGATCAGTTTTGGGAGGAACTTCCCCAGTTTACAATTGAGTGACCTTACTAGATAATTCAGAAATATTTTCAAGCGCCGTACTAGCTTCCTTCCTCTGAACGTCATTCAACTTTAGAGACAACAGATCGTTAACTCTATTTGAAAAATGAAATAGCCTGGCTTGCACACGCTTAATTTGATTAGGAGAAGGATCATTTTCATCAAAAGAACTAACTACCGATGCTAGCCCAGTAATATTCTCGATGATCGTGGAAAGAGAATCGTCAATTTCTTTCTCTCCCAAAGTGGGGATGGAAATGGGCAAATCAAGGGACTCTCTAAGCTTGTTTGTGTCTACCGCAACCGTGCCTCCAGATTGCACATTTCTAATAGTCAATTCATAGATCAACTCCTCCTTGCGCAAATAGTTAAGATGGAGAACATCGCGAGGGCCGGGCATGATGACAGAACAATTTTGAAAAAGGAAAATTTAAAAATTCCAGCAACTGAGAAAATTGTTAGAGTTCGAATCAAAACAATGTTTAGCCGTCAAAAGGGGCTAAATTGAGACCCATTCAACCACGCTCTGCTACCAGTTGTTACCGTGTTTTTGTGGTAGGTAGAGGTGAAAGAAGGTGCGGGGGTGAACAGGTCTCAGGCTACGAAATTAAAGTTAATTTAAAATTTTAACAAGGTTATATTTTCTTTCCAAAATTCAGAAATAACACGAATGGCAGGTACAGAGTAGCAAGGCAACAAAAGTACAATTACAGTATTTACAGGATTTGGGCTTCGAGCCCCGAACTCGCAATTCTTGGGCAACTAGCCCGACTTTACCTCCAAACAAGATTTAACAGAGGGGCAGAAAACCCCATTCATGCCCAGGAGCACTTGCTCTAAATTACACAGAAAAGCCTCCTCGAGGCATACAACACTCAATTTTCGAGAAAGAACCACTCGCTCTCAACTTTGAGCCTATCAAAGGCCACACCAAACTCCACCTTCAAGTTGTCCTCTAAGGACATAGACACAGGGGTAAAATACCCAACCTACTGAGGCCTATTAAGTGAGAAAAAGGTTAATTACATGACCTCTAAAATAACAATTTGAGAGGAGGCGATCTGCACTCCTAATGCATTTGTTTTAAAGCCTAATCTGGCTCTAGGCCACTAATGCAAGGGCTAATCCCATACTACAGAGGTGACTTTAGAAAAGAACAATTTACATTACATTAAGGAAGAATCGGTTGTGAGAAATAAGTTCACCTCAAAACAATATGAGTGGGAGCTCGAGAGGGTTAAGCACTTTCTATCCCAATATGTAGCTTAAAAGATAGAATAAATACAAAGTGTCTTTACATTTTAGGGAAAGTTACATGGTGTAAACGCTTCGGACCCGCCCCGAGAGTTAAACTGCTGAGCTAGCAAGAAAAGAAGTTATTAAATGGCCATTATCTGGTTGTTGAACTGCTGCCCGAAGAAAGAGGCGCTTCCCGCCCCCTGCTATGTACTTTACACACTGAAAGATGGTACAGAAGTGGCACCGAGACCCGAAAATCAGCAGTTTATATACTCTCGCGGAATGTTCGAGGCGTTTTTGAAATGAGAACACCCTCCCACAAGGATTTTATTGGTTCACCAAGAAAACCCCTACACAATACAAAGAAGAAACATATTATTGGTGGAAAATTAATTCGAGAAATTCAGGATTGGCTAAATTCAAAACCAGGGGAAAGAAAGGGGTATACAGCCAACGTAAACAATAACAGAAATAAATTTAACAAGAAACAAACTTTTGAAATAAAAATTTCTCCAAAAAACAGTTCTTTCACTTCGCACTAGGGTGCACCATTGTAGTTTTTCAGTAGTGTCCTCTAGAAGAGAAAGTTCACACTTCTTACTACAGGTAAAACAAAAATACATCAAAAATGACCCAGTTCAAAAACTCCAAAATTTCCAAGTAGTGACATCTTCTGAGAAACTTGAAAATTAATACCGTAGATAAAGTTCAGACTTCCTCCAGCAGAGGAGTTTCAATTAGCGCGAATTTTAAATAAGCGGCGTGGAGGTGTACCACCCGGTACAATTATTATTATTATTATCGAAATAATAAAAAACCACAGCATGTTTCCCGTAATTTGACCGGGTGAGGAATGGAATGAACGAAGCCCCCTTTTAGCGGTCAGGATAGAAATTGTCCCGGCTGACGAAGCCTATCGCATACCTCTGGGGCAATGATTAATGAATTACACTGGGCAACAAAATTTAAATTTTTGTTTGTTAAATGGAAGTGATAGGGTGTTTTCTGTACACATTCTTCTGCTCATTTCAAATCTGTTTTTAGAATTTTTCTATCACGCACAGTTTCTGAGTAATTTTCAAAAAAATAAAAAATGTTAAAAATTGTTATTCCTACTAAAATTTATTATCTTAATTTAAATTGAATCTACATGCATTTTAATTTACATACACTTTTTTCTGCTGATTTCAAATCCGTTTTTAGAATTTTCCATCACTCACAGTTTTTGAGTAATTTTCAAAAAATTATAAAAAAATCTTGTTCCTACTAAAATTTATTATGTAAACTTAAATTTCATTTACATACCTAAAAAGTATGAGAGCTAGATTTTCGGCTGAATTTAGCTTGAGGAACATCCCTTTTGAGCGACCAGCAGTAGTCAGCGAGCATATTTGGACCCTAGTTTCCCTGGTAACGGCTTTCATATTCGACGATGTCTTGATGGAAACGTTCCCGTGTTCGTCTGAGACAGCGCCGAGATTTTCAGGGAAAATGTCAAGATGCGAGTAGTCCAAGAAGTGTATTTTAAGAGACATATTACATCCCATGTGTTTATAGTTTTGTAGAAGTTCATTAATATGTTCCCTGTAATTCTCTGGCCTGTAGTTTCCTAGAAAGTTTGTGACCACCTTCTCAAATGATGACCATGCAGATAGTTCGTATGTTTTTAACTTGCTTTCAAACACTGTATCTTTCATCAGTTCTTTGATCTGAGGACCAACAAATATGCCTTCCTTTAGTTTAGCTACAGATATTTTTGGAAATTTGGTTTGGAGAAATTGAAATGCATGCGTACTATGATCAAGTGCTTTTACAAAATTCTTAATCAAACCTAGTTTTATGCGTAATGGGGGCAGTATGATTTTGTCAGATGCAACAAGAGGCTGATGAACGACATTTTCCTGTCCTGGAGTAAATGACTCTCTTTTTGGCCAGTTCTTTTTTAGATAGTGATTATTTCTATCTCGACTATCCCACTTGCATAAAATGCAGCAAAATTTCGTATATCCTAACTGCAAACCAAGTAAGAGAGCTACAACTTTCAAATCTGAACATATCTGCCAGGAATACTTTTCATACTGGATAGCGGATAGTACCATTTTCATGTTCTCATATGATTCCTGTAAGTTAGCTGCATGGGCTACAGGAACTGATGGAAATGTATTTCCATTGTTAAGCAGTACCGCTTTCAAACTTCTTTTTGAAGAATCAATGAATAAACGCCATTCTTCTGGATTATGCTGTTGCCCTAGTAACTCGAAGAGACCTGTAACATCATTGCAGAAAACTAGTTCTTCCTTTTCAGAAAAAGATGCTCAAATTCCTTTTGACGTTGGCGGAGGAAGCAGACTTTGGTATCTTTCTCTATAAGGTTCCAGCCTTTTAGTCTTGAAGCGAGTAATTCTGATTTGGCTTTTGACAAATTAAGATCACGAACCAAATCATTTAGATCTGATTGTGTAAGTAAATGAGGCTCAGAAAAAGCAGCAGAACTTTCTACAAAGGGTTGGTCATCATCCATTTTATCATCACATAACACTTCACCAACATCATCTTCTTCATCTCCATGCATCAACGATCTATCTGGTGGAGAATGTATAGGAAGCCCTGGACCATGTAGAACCGGTCTGGTTGCTGATTTTAGAGACGGATATACAACTGTATGTTTTGACTTCGAAGATATACCAGAGATATTAGTCACACAAAAATAGCAATCGGTCAAATGATCCGTAGGTTCCCTCCACTGCATCGGAATTCCAAAAGGCATATGGCGAGTCCCCTTCATTCATCCAGTCAGTAGAGTTACACATGAAGCACAACATATGTTAGGGGCCCAATTCTGATTCATATCCATCTTGCAATCAAAATACAACTCATAAGCTTCCTTAATTAAAGTAGTAACGCTTCGCCTCTGCGCTTTAAGGGTTAACTCGCCACATATATTACAGAAACTATCTGGTTTATTTTTACAGTTGCGAGGCATTTTTCACACAATAAAATAAAACACTACTGTATATTGAACACAAACTATCTCCTTTCAATAGACTTTGGAAGCACAACTCTATGCAGAGAGTCGCATGAAAGAAATCTCTAATTCAACTGACAGCTGCAATGTTTTAAAGTTCCTAATTGTTGTGGCAACAATGAATAATATGGTTCTGTACATTCTTAAGAGAATAAAAAGTAAAAAAATATAGTAAGAGTATGATAAA
Source organism: Anabrus simplex (assembly GCF_040414725.1). NCBI lineage: Eukaryota > Metazoa > Arthropoda > Insecta > Orthoptera > Tettigoniidae > Anabrus > Anabrus simplex. The sequence continues at coordinate 840,943,276 of NC_090266.1, read as the reverse complement.
CCAACAGTTATAATAGTTAATTAATCTTTGTTAATGGTAGCATGCTAACCCGTAAATATGAAAACAAGGATTTGAAATTACAAAAAAACTGTGGGTGATGGGAAGTTTCTGGTTTCATATTCGTAATCAGCACACAAAAGTACATAAGAATCACCATAAATTATACATTTAACAAAATCATTGTTGACCAGTGTTATTAATGAAATGATATTGGAGAGTGTTGCGTGAATTAAAGATGACAGGGTAAACCGAAGTACCCGAAGAAAAGCCTGTCTCGCCTCCTCTTTGTCCAGCACAGATCTCACATGGAGTGACCGAGATCTGAACCAAGGAATCCAACGGTGAGAGGCCGGTGCGCTGCCGTCTGAGCCACGGAGGCTCTTATTATTACCATTATTTCTAATTATTGTTACGTTATTCGTTATTATTGTTATTCAAGGTCTGTTACAAAGGAACTTTTGTGTTGGACCAGACAATTACAAAAAAATTGGTAGGATGACCGATAAAAACTAAATGATAATTGCCAGGGTGGAGTTTGATTCCAAGAGGTACAATGTCCAAAAACAGTTGAAAGTGAGCTGAAGGAGTCAACTTTATCTTGTCATGTGATAGAATCTCGTTAAATAACCATAATGAGCAAAAGCACCAAATTCTACTGCTACAAGTCCTCGAAGGTCACATCTGTTTTCACTAATATCCCATTCATGTTGAGTATGTTGCCAAGAAAAACCTAATCCATTCAACCGATGAGATGAGCGGATGTCGTCAAGTACGTTTCTGGAATCAATCAAAGTGACTTGGATTTAATTTCCAGTAAGTGTTCATGTTTCTTGCAATGCATAAGTTATCATTTTAAGCCAATGTAAGGGAGATGTTTTTAGGGATGAAGAAGTTGTCTATTATGAAGACTGACAACATACAACGTTAATGTGTGTATAATTAATTTTTCTTTAAGATTTATGAATATATGACATTGGGTACTAAAATAAAATGTTATGTCAAAACGTACCAAATCAAATCTAAATATCGTGAATGAAGGTGATCTAGAAAACGGAAATGAATATATTTAATATAACATAAGGACTGACCCTCTAGGGGACTTCCATATGCTCCTCCTGCTCTGCCATGGCTTCGCCGGGGCTTTCATTACACGCGCTTCCCACCTGAATATACAAAGAGGGTATTCGCAGGGCACGAGATTAGTCGTTGTAGAGCGGGAGGTAAACAACAAACACAATGAAACATAAATAAGTTTAATTCACGAATGCTACGCTTATACTCCAAACATGCACAGAAACGCTGAATAACAATATTCCGTGATCCCAACCCATGGCTAACCTCCTAAGTCAAAATATGGTGCCTCAGCGTGATGGTCTTTATCGACGCTAGAAATGTACTCGTGACCAAACTGACTATGGTAATTATAGAATAATTAGGAACAAAACAAAGGATACGTATGTACTTGGGCCTTTTCGGTTTTCCCTCTATAATGAAATATAGCAGGCATCAACTTTATGCTGATGACCTCAAAATTTACTGCCAAGTTAATTTCGAAAATATATGGAATGTAAAAAAGAGATAATAACACCAACATTTAACAACTCAGTGCATACTCTTGAGAAAACTCTCTCTTCCTCAACTCTAAATATTTTAAATAATTTTCATTGGTTCTCAGAAATTATAAAATGACATGCATAAAAATCATACTATTTTGGCATGACCCTGGCTGAATACCTCGGCTTGTCTGCACACGTAAGAAATACATATAGGTGGATGTACGCAACGCTACACCCTCTCAAACGACATAAAGATATTTCGCCACACGACTTAAAGACAACACGCCTACAAACCTTGATACTACAAATGCGTGACCATTGCGACGTTGTCCTCGTTGATGCAACTCATGTACAATTTACTAAACTGCAACGGGCATTGAACTCCAGTCTTCTATTTGCGTTTAACTTGAGATACGATGCTCATTCAACCTCTAGATACGCAGCACTTTTCTGACTGGAAGCCGACAGGTGACGAAGGTTTCATATATTTACGTTGATATACCGAAGTTTGAATGAAAATCTCCCTAAAAACATTTTTTCAACATGCCATTCATTGTTTTCATTCCGTAATTGTAACACTAGATCTGACACTTCCATTTCAACAACTCTTCCATATACAATAGATCCTTCATTGTGGCTTAGTCACGACTTTAGAATTCTCTTCTAGGTACAGTCAGGAACTATAAGACAATCTCAAAATGTAAGACTGCATGCAAAGATTACCTCCTGAATATCGCTGACTGTTTCATGTGACGGGTGACGTATGATAGTTGTGTGACTGTGGTAGGTAGGCTAGAAACATTATCACTTTTACTGTACGCCTGAAGCATACTTATAAGTAGTATTAGTTCACTATTATATTATTGTTAGAGTATAGTTTAAATGCAAATTATAATTAGCTTTTATTTAATGCACATATATTTTAAGTAATATCACTGTTCATTTCCACACTTTTTTTTCATTTACATTATTGTGTATTGTACTCATTTTATGCATTATCTTTCGATTCTTGTTTGTATTTTACTTTGTTTTTCACTGTCTTTTTTACTTGTATGTTTTGAGTTTGTTTTGTTTGTTGAGGATCACTTTAATTCTCCATTGTATGTTCTTGAAATCTTTTATTAGCTGAGTTATCTTTGATTTTGTAATAGAAGAGTATATTTCTCGTATTATGCTGTTAATTTACGTGGTTAATTTTAAAAGACGGCAACCAGACTTAAATTTCCTGTCAAGAAATGAATATAGAATTGGGCCATATTACCTTTATAAATACAGATCTTACTGCAGCCAATGGCCATTAAAGTATGTTTACATGACTAATTACATTAAAAATAAATTGTTTAGTCCAATATGTCTTTTAGTACACGTCACAAAGTGATATAAGTAGCAAGTCTTCTCGTACAATACACATATACATTCCTTTCTCGGGGTGTGAAAAGTTTTGTTAGTACACACGTGGTGATGCAAATTTTGTGTTGGTAATCTAGTCACCATGTGCCTAAGACTTAACTTTCGTGTCAAGAAATGAATATATATTACCTTTATAAATAAAGATTTTATTGCAGCCAATGGTCATTAAAATATGTTTGCCTTCATCCAATCCGTACTGGTCATAGCCTCTGTGGTCTAAAATGTGTCCCATATATCTCTCATCTTGGTTTTCAGCTCTGTTTGTAACCGGTTGAATGCATTTGTAGATGGTAATATTAGTTTGTGTCGCAGTTTTTCTGTGTAGGACAGATCTCTTGTCAGCTCGTAATATAATCTTGAAGGAATGAATTTGGAAAAGCATAATAAATTTTTCATGTAGAACGTTTTTACACATTCAAAGTCTCAATATTTCTTTTAGTGAGATGTTTCGATATAAGTTCTAGTCTGTACGTCATTATCGGAGGTATTTTTGCATGGAAAAATTTCATAGCGACTTCAACGGAAAGTCTGCTTGTGACCAAGATGTCATTCATCGCTATTACGGCCGAGGCCTGTAATGCAATGCCCAAACATTTAAAGTTGTTTACAACTGGTAAAGTTTCTACTCCGTTCTCATAGTAATTTTTCTGTTAATGCTGTTCTGCCTCCCTTGCGGAAGCTCATCTGTACCGTCTTCTGTCAATTAATTCTGAATTTATTGTCCTCTCCTCAAATGTTCAGCTTGTTGAAAGCAGCCTGTAGTTTTTCGGTTTTCTTTGATACAAGTACCATGTCATCTGCATACATGTATATATATATATATACCTCGTCGCCTTCGCCCCTTATATTGGGTATGGTAGTGTGTACCGCTATATTGAAGAGTATGGGGCTCATTGGATCACCCTGTAGTACTCCGTTCATTAGCTTTATGGGTTTCGAGATAGAGACATTATCGTTTACATTGATGTAATTATAAGCAAGGATAGTCCTAATGATTCATATATCCCATTATGTTTCCCAGTTTCTTCAGTAGCTTTTCCCTGTCCACTTAGTCGAGCTCTTTGTTGTAATCTACCAAGATCGCGTAAAGTTTCCCTTTTGGGTGTCTGAGAGCATCCGCTATGTCATCTATCAGATTCTTTATCGCATTCAATAGTGATATCCACGTTGTTAGTGGTAAATTTTCCGTAGTTTGTACATGTTCGTTGAGATTGCCATTAATCCCTGCTGATTTCTTATCCTTCAAGTCCCTTATGGAAATTTTTACTTCCTCTTCGGTGAAGTCCTGAAAGAGTTTTTGTTACCCATTTACGATATTACCTTCTGTAGTTACAGATAAGATGTCCTTCTCCAGCGCTTTCCTAAAATGTTCATTCTAGTCTCAATTCAATGGCAATATCATGAGAGAAGTGCGGATTTCCTGGATTTAGAACTATAAATCGATTTAATTTTGCCTCTTAGATGAGTTTCTCTCCTTCTCCATCTATTTTTCTCTTTTTTCTTTTAATAGCCTTATATATTCTTCTCGTCATCGCAGATATGTGTAATTCACTCTCTTTGCGTGAGTACCTCGCTTTGTGGAGAGCTATAAGGGTATCTTTCCGAATATTATAGCATTCTTCATCAAACCATTATTTTGCTTTTCTTGTTCTGCCCTCAATCTTTATCATTCCCATTCGTATTACCCGTTATATCCCCTGGGCTGCCTCATTGATGTTGCCTTTGGTTATACCGCTTTGAATAATTTCCAAGGTTTCCTGGAAGGCTGCTAGATTGGTTACACTTTAGTTTTTTGTCTTCACCGTTTGGCTTAGCGGTTCAAAGTGTTTCACTGTTGCAGTTATCTTGATAGGTAGATGTTTTCTGATAGGGATAGTTGGTGAATCAGAATTAGATCACCTGCTATTATGAGGATTTCATTCTTTCCTATAATGTTTACTGCTTCTTTAAGTGTGTCTTCTTGGGTATCTGACTGAAAGTATGCACATATCACTGATGTAAATGTGGTTTTTACCAGGAAAACATTTAGTTCTCATTGGAGTTAGTTTTGGTTTTGCGAAGTACGTCCTATTGCACCTTGCGATGCCAGACTGTGTGTTGTGTAGTATCCTTTTATGGATAATGGATCTGTTATGAACGTCTCTACTAGTATTAAAATGTCCGTGTCTATAATATTCATTGACATCTGGTTTAGGGTGTCTCTTAGACCCTCTACTTTCCAAAACATTAAGCATATGGGGTCGTCTAAGCCGTCGTTTGGTCTATTATTTTAGTATAGCTCTTGTGTGGCTGTTATGTTGGACACTTTCGTCAATCCTTCCACATTCCCTGTTAATAGCTTTACTGCATTACTCTTAACCATGATCGAATAATATAATATCTTACTATGATACCCTTTAGCCGAGCATCGGGTTTTCCTATCAATTCTTTCTTGTCAAAAGGGATACCTATTTTATATAATTTGTTGAAGCTCGTTGATTCCAGTTGCTCACATTATATTTGCCCTGTGATACCACATTGATTTGTGTGAGCTATTAGGTCTTCCCTCTTCACTGAATGATGTACGCGCCCAACATACCTTTATAAATATTACAGTTACTAAAGTAGTAGTTCGATTTTCTCATTTCCTGAAAAAAATTCATAGTGGATTTGGTATCTTTTGGAAGCATATTCCGTATTTCTCAGTAAAATAAGATTAAAGTACCGAAAAGTGATAATATATTTCTGCAGTCTTCAATGGAATGTGATGAACCGTACGCATCGATTGTAATGAAACTTAGTAAAATATAAGCTAAGATATAAGAGCATTATTGCACGTCTACTGTTCTGTATAGGCTATGCACAGCATGACGAAATGAGTTATTCTTAACAGGAATTCGACAGTTTAATTGTTCGTATAACAAAATACTACTCGTATATTAATAATATGCATATTTGTATGTAGTTGACAAAGATTTCTCGCTACACTACACAATATTTTAGCTTCCATTATAAGCGGTAAATAAATATTAAAAACGCAAAATTGTCATGCACTGAAATACTGTGCATGCTACTAAAATAATTTTGTAGCGCATAAAATTATGTTCATATTGTCCGAAACTTATTTTAAATACATACGTGTATTATATACATTTGAATACGTCTCTGCAGTGTATACACAAGGTCATTCTACGTCATTATCAACTAACTGCTCCGAGCCACCCTGTTATTTTTCAGCATTTGATTATTGCAATGTAGGTGATAGAACGGCAAAATAATTATTACAATTATTTAAGATGTTAGTTCATCATTCCCCTCAATTTTTCTTGAAATATTCCTGGTGCAACCCTAAACAGTTCCCCTGTTAGTGATTTTCTCTGACTGCTGAGCACATTATCTATTTTTAATTAGTACATAGACTTTTTGAATTTTGATCACGAGTAAGTAATTAACTTTTTATCTTCTGCGCTTTTCTTCTTCGTTTCGTCTAGAATAAGTTAATACGGTGCAGTTTGCATATGAATAAACATTAAGATATCAATAACCATCCAATCCTATAAACGCCAAGAGGAATGTGCTGACTATATTGCCCATTTTGGTCTCTTAAAATATGGGAAAATATTAACTTCTCTATTATATTAATTTAATTACAGGGAGTAAAAGTTACTTTATGGAATCGCACTCTTAGGATGAGAACATAATCTGTTCTGAATACAGGCAAGGAAATCTGAGATTAGTAGCAGAAATAAAGAAACTCTAATGGACTATAATGTTACGACTTACAGATACTGAGGACAGGAAAGATTTGGTCGCGGATAAGTGAACAAACACTATCAATGCAACATCATATGCAATAACTCTTATTCTTTCTGATCTTCGGCGCTCGCTAAGAGTCGAAAGAGTAAACATAGCTGACAGCGTTGCATTAATACGATGTCTATTGTGTGGACGTTGAAAGTGACTTTTGTCAACTGATTTCAGCATTTACCCGATACAGAATCAGTGGCCCATGCTTGATCGTAATGGATGATGCTATAAGTCACCTACACACACGCTGGTGGCTTTGTCACGCCCACTGGGTATAATAGAACCTCGCCTCTTTAGAAACTCTACTAATATATGATATATTCGTTGGAATAGAGTTCATGAGCTTGGTAAAAGATACTAACCCAAGAAATGCTATTTTAGGACAGCATATTGGTAAAAGTTTTCCTTATAAGGTTGAATGGAAAACCAAGTTTGATGAACTCAAACTCAGACCATTTTAAATTATCAGTAACTATACTAAATGCATCTTTTTCTGGTTCCACCTTTTAAAGGGCAACACGAAATTTACCGTTGAACCGTATTTCACGTTCCCAATCATTTTCCCAGTTTTCTCATGAACACATTTATCCGACGTATCACTCTCCCGAAAAGGTCAGTTTGTTCACCGAAATTTGTTTATTACAAAAAGTTTTTATTGTAGTAGTCTTTTCCCGAATGGATATTTTGCAGGATTTTTTTTCTGAACCGATTATATGTAATATATGGTTTGAAACAATGCCATGATGTAGTTTGGGTTCAGATTCATCCTAAATTCCGAATTTTCTGTGTCATAATGGACGAACTACATGTCATTACGGAATCGAGTAGTGCGGATTAAAATTACTACACCACGAGTATGTATACTTGAAAAGAAAGCGCCTATGAGATAAAAAATGTTACTGGTATCCTAGCAGATTATGGCTTAAAGAGTACTCCGTCAGAGCAATATCCACAGGTAGTGGAACCTCCTTCGTGTACTAGCGGGTCAAGAAGTCATCACATTCACATACTCCTAATAGAGAGGTCATCAAGACCGAGAATGTCAGATAAAACTTAAAATGGATAATAAGAGATCACCTAAAATTGGGGCTGGCATAAGTGTCACGCAAAGAAATTCCTCGAGTAGCCACTGGTCTGCTCGGTATTTTGCCCAAACAGGAAAACATAAAGCAGTTCATTAGGAGGGAGTGCTATCAAGACCTGCCTACTAAACCAACTCCAGTGGAAGATACTGCCGACTTACCGGGCAGGTGCAAGAAGGTGGTGATAGGGGAGTTGTTTCTGTTATATGATTCGTACCTAACAGAAGGTAATTAAGGCTGAACTCTCTTTCTTTCCACCCGTGAAATCGTACATCTGCTTATGAGAAACGATATCTGTTTTTTCGTTCGTAATTTCAAAGTTAGTCCAACTACCTTCACGGAGTTATTTACCGCTAATGGACTCGTGGGAAAGAGTTTAGCTAATGGTGATCAGAAAGCTATTCCTGTGCCTCTCTTATAATAACTACTATCTAACAAAGAGAAAACAACGTTCAGGAAAGCCCTACGCCATATATGTTCGATAGGTGATGATTTCCACCTGCAGGAATTTATGCCAATACGTGTTATGTGTGATTCTGAAAAGGCAAATCAAAAGTTCCCCGAGAGAACTCCAGCCAGCAGCCGTAAGCTACTGTATTTTTCGAATGATGTCGTAGCGGGAAAGATGTTCCATGCGAACGTAAAGTCGAAGATAGCGGTGCAGAACGTCGTTGGTTGATTAGGACACGGATGGCTTGCTATATAATCATAGCATGCCCCAACCGTTCACTTCATATCATTCTGTAGCAATCGGTGAGTGTGCTTATACCAAGTCTTATCATTCTGTGTGGTTTCATTTTATGACGTTGAAGACTGAGTAGATTTCTTATGGCGCATTTGAATCCTATTCGAATTTCCCTTTCCAATTGTACCGGTACTAAATATTTTAATGTTTGAAAACATTTGTCCTTTTTCGAAATTTCACATGCCCTAATTGCCCTAAGTTTACAGCAACGGCACCTTCATGTCAAGTGTAAGATTTTCTATTCAATGATACACACATTCTGGAGCAGAATTTACATTCAGAAGTCTATATTGTACCGTATCCTGTCCTAATTTCGGCCTAGCTCAGGAGTAGAAGCGCGTTTGCGTCCAGATGTGGGCAATAAAAATATCTATCTAGTACAATAGACCAAAACATGTGGACAGGTATTACGTACATATAAATGTAGTGAATGAGAACTCAAGTAATTTAATATTATTATTCAGTAAGAACGTCCTGATGCACTCACAGCACTCAAATATGGAAATCGCACATAGTTCGAGAATGCAATACACAGCATATCTGTCGAAGTTTCCGAAGGTGCTCATTTGGAACGAACACGCACAGCAATCAAGTATAGTCGTATCATAAACTGGGGTTTCCATAGGAGCTGATCATTTATATTGTATTTCCTTTTCAATCAATCAATCAATCAATCAATCAATCAATCAATCAATCAATCAATCAATCAATCAATCAATCAATCAATCAATCAATCAATCAATCAATCAATCAATCAATCAATCAATCAATCAATCAATCAATCAATCAATCTATCAATCAATCAATCAATCAATCAATCAATCAATCAATCAATCTCGTACTTTTCGCAATAAAATATTTATCATTTAATCTGCTCTTACGTCAGCTGAGGTGTTGCTTCTTTACTCATTTCAGTACGTGGATATTAATAAACTTCATAAGAAGGCCCTCCCATTTAACAGAATGAGACAATATTGAATGAGGTCTGCCGTCTGAACTTACTAGCCCGCCACGGAGTAGTGCATCGGACTGCCCATCGTGTTAACCGTAGTACATGGAATGGTAACAGCAATAGAGTTGCTAACACGTGTTTTGATTTCGTGCTCTGTTTGTTACGGTGTAGACTTTTGTGCGTTCTGCTGAACGCATAAAATGAGTTTGATAGAATATATAATTTGAAGATCTTTTTTTAACGACCTATCCGCTGGTTGACTAGCATATGCAGGGAGTTTGTATATGAACTGCACTGCTGATTTGGTTTACCATTCGCTGGGAACTAATGGGAAGTTGAGTGCCGCAAACCATACGTGGGGGATTCGATTCAGCGGTAAAGCTAATGTTAGTTTTAATTAGAATTCGCTCGCAATGAACCCAGCCAGGCTTTGAGCCTCGTGATCATATGTGTGCAGAGAACTGTTGCCATTGAGCGGGAATGAAGTGATTACAATTGATTTTACTTCACCTGCACAAAGAAATGGAACTGTACGTGTTTTCCGAATGTGACTGGAACTTAGCAATGTAAAAGTAAACGTAGCAATTGTATTCAGAACCGGGTGTATACATCTTGGTTAACTCTAATACACTCACCACTTTTATTTAAGTTTTTGCATATTATGTTTCACACTTGGAAGTATCTAAGCACACTACTCTCAATGAATGTGGCGATTTCATAGGGATGTATTATGGATTTTAACCAGATTGAGTGGAAATAGAAGAAGAAATCTGAAGAAAGGAAGAAATACATTCAAAATTGATATATAAGATTAATTCTAAGGGAAATACATTTGGCTAAAAACAAAATTCGTTTGCAGAGAGGATTATGTGATAATGACTAAATGAATTGAAGGGATGATTTCTGATGACTCATATTATGGGTTTATCTGAGATTGTATTATCTCTACTAAATTCAAAATAATCATCGTAGTGTTTTACAACGAATATTATTTTACACATTTGTAGTCCTGGAAAATAAGATTACAGCAGAGAAGATGGAATGACATCTCGTACTGATACCACTCAGGAACTCTCCAACAAGTGAGTATAAGTCTAGCAATGGTGTCTAATCAGGAGATAGTGGGTTCAAGCCCCACTGCCGGCAGCCCTGAAGATGGTTTTCCGTGGTTTCCCATTTTAACACCAGGCAAATGCCGGGGCTGTACCTTAATTAAGGCCACGGCCGCTTCCTTCCACTTCCTAGGCCTTTCCTATCCCATCGTCGCCAAAGACCTATCTGTGTCGGTGCGACGTAAAACAAATAGCAAATAGCAATGGTGTATCTCGTTACATGTGAGGTACAATAACTTGTTATAGCCATAAATAGATAGATAGCCTGATGTCAGAGTACGACACCCTGAAAATTTTAATGACCCAGACATGCTCATAGCAAGTATTCTTTATATCCTTATGGTGAAGATTAACGTCGACAACTTGACAGAAGATCCATTTGAACCTAACTGTGTAATCAGTCGCTGACGGGTTTTGCATGCATTTGCATACAAATACAATAACAAAGGAGGAAGGAGAATCTACGCTAATGCCGCGCAGGACACAGAAGTTATCGAATGCGTTCTCAGTGCGCATGCGGGTTGGATACCATCTTCCGAAATATTTCGATTTCAGTTCTATTATTTTGTAAATATTAAAATGATATCTCCAACCTATTAAACCACGGTGGGTCCTTCCCTTCGCACCAAAAATCCAAATTGTTTTCTTTCTACCCTCCATTCTTATTTCTAGGTATGCGAAGGTAATGTGATCAGGTTTTTATTTCTCCTACAAGCACTTGCTGCTTATCATTGAAAGATTTGCTTGTCACCGCATTCAAGCACAAGCTGTAATACTCCTACATGTTTTTAAATGATGGCTTGTCATTCATCGTTTAAATGTTCTAAAAACTCTGCTCCTGGATGCCAATTTCCTTCCGACAATTCTGAAAGAGCAATCTGGATTAGTAACTTTAAGCGTGACAAGTGGAGTTGAACATCGACGTCGAAATTTTGTGAGGTGAATTCTTTCATATTCACTGTTGATGTACAAATAACTACTCTTAATAATGATTACTGCTAGGAATGGTATAATTTTGCAGCTTGGCCACTGGAGTCACTTTTATTCGTTACCCATTTCAAGTACAAACAACCCTTTTCTATTGAAGAGTAGTTTTTCAGCAGGAAGCCGTTGTTTAATTTCACCATTTGGGAATATTAAAGTTTTCAAGCTCCTTGGGCATTTAATCGCGAAATTACGAGCCTTTCGCCCCAGTGTGGCAGCGGGTTCACCAGTTCGATTGTTACACCTTTCCGACGCTGGCGGATAATGTGCTTTTCTAGACCGATTTATTTTCTGTGCGAGGAAATGTGGATAAACATAACTGTACTCAAAATGCTTTCCACATTTGAAGCCATATTCTACCTGTAAGGTCTATCGACATCGGAATAACATTCAGTAATGCCTAAACAGAAAAACTGAAGCATACCCCAAATACGTAGTTCATATTCAGTTTTGATTACTTACCGACAAAGTTATTTCTTCTGCTGATAGAACGCTCAGGAATTTCATATCCAGCGATGTTTGGATTTCAAATATTATCTATAAATTAATAAACCCATTATATTTTGAGTGAAATCTGACTGTTGTCTTAATAATGTAGTTAAGATACACTGCATATTAAGAAACTAGTGATATTTTCAGTACTCTGTCATATTAGTAAATACAAGAGGTAAGAAGAATGTAAATGAATAAACCATATTACTTGAATTTGATTTTGTTATATGTTTAATCTGATGCATAACAAAGTAACCATTGCTGTAAACTTGAAAGTTCAACAAGGTGAATTCTGTAAAGGAATCACATCGCACTTCTTTTAAACCAAAGGAAATCTATGTCATCTATGGTCTGTCGCTAACATTTCCCAAACCAAAGGTTTCCATTTCTTCTCACTTTGCCGGTTCTTTCGCTACTAGTTACTAGCTACCTCAAAATTCCAAGTGGTTTCGAGGAGACTCTGACGGAGAGGTAATCCGATCCAATGTTCTTGCTGAATGTACTCATTATTAGTGGGGACAATAGGAAGAAATCTTCTATACTCACTTGGATATAATAATACTAATAATAATAATAATAATACCGGCTCCATTGCTAAGTAGTTCGCGTGCTGGCCTTTGGTCCGAAACGTCCCGGCATCGATCCCCGTCTTGATATCTTTACGCGTGACAAGTAAATCTCAATTTGGGCATAAGTGCCGTCTTGTTAATTTAGAAACAATCACTGATAGGGTATGTTGACCTGCATCATGATTCTCCAGAGGTCATACGCAATTATTATTATTATTATTATTATTATTATTATTATTATTATTATTATTATTATTATTATTATTATTATTATTATTATTATTATTATTATTATTATTTATTAGTTTCTGTCTACAGCCATTTCCATTTAAAGCCATTTAGGCTACCTGCATACCAATTCAGACGTTCCATTTTACTCAACTAGATCGCAGAGGAACAGACTTCGGTTGATAAGGTCTACGTACACAGATGTGGTCACGCTCCCAGTGTTCTTTGCGGCAGTGGTCATTCTGGGACCAAAGTTCTCTACTTGCAGTGCTCTGCGTGTCATCCAGTGCAATGAGGTTAAGGTTATAATGGGTTATTAAGTCGCTCAAGAACGTCAAAGTCACTCATCTAAAGGGACTAGATTATTTAGATTCCCGAAAGGTAAGGATAGGAGGGGAAAATCGGTGCAGAATTTGCCGACGTCATAAATGGCAGCCAACGGAACATTCGCATCTCTGTGAGGTTACTAAAAAATTTTCTATAGAAAAAAGGAAGTGATTATCGCCAAGTTATTCTACTTGCTTTTGTGAAAACCTTGTCTATCAACGTATTTTTTTACCGACCTTGCCTTGATTTTAATCTTTCCCTGCAGCTTCGTTTTGAGGAATGTAATTTCGAAGTAAAGAGAGCAGATGGAAGGAAGCTGCTAAAATGGAATGCAATCTCTACACACTTCGACTTCCCTAATCCTACGAAATCTTTCTCGTGTGTCAGGAATGCCCCGAACGAAAGAGGGTTGCCTTGCATTCACAATTCTTTGTCAATAATTGGGATGGAAATTTATTGCAATTCTTACCTTTCTTTCTTTCTTTCTTTCTTTCTTTCTTTCTTTCTTTCTTCTTTCTTAAACCGATTACCTTCCAGAGTGGTTTTATCCCACCTCTACCGCCTCAATGGCAGTGTCGTGGAGCGTGAGACTTTGGGGTGGGGGATAAACTAAAACCGATGAAGAGGACCAGTGACCCACCTGCTATTCTGAACAGGGGCCCTGTGGGATAGGGATAGACAAGGAAGAGAGAAAGAAGCGACCTTGGCCTTTATTTAGGTACCATCCCGACATTTGCCTGGAGAAGAATTGGGGAAACTACGAAAAACCAATTCGAGGATGGCTGAGGTCAGAATCGAACACCCATCTAGTCAGTTGATCTCCCGAGGCTGAGTGGACCACGTTCCTGCTCTCGTTCCTCCTTTAAAATATCGTGACAGGGCCGGGAATCGAAACCGAGTTTCCGCGGGGGAGGCGGTGCATCTAATCACACTAACCACTACACCACAGAGGCAGACAACAGTTTTAGTAATTTTGTAAATTCATGCAAATCGATGTCCTCTCAGATTCTTTAACATTTAGGCACGGTTTCCTTGATGATAGAAAATAATGTAAAATTTTCATAACTTATTCAATTATTATTATTTGCATTTTATATCATTCTATTATATTAATAAACTGACGTCCTCGTCCTGAGATGGTGCATCTCCTTTTTCACACAGGAGGTGAGCTGTACATACCTTTTCAACTACATATCAGCCGTCCTGCCATTCTTCAATTTCTGACAGTACCGGGAATCGAACGCAGGCCCCGAGGGCGGAATCTAATAACACTACCGTTACGCTACGAAAACGGACACACTGATGTAATGTATTGCAATTTTCTAATATTTACATTTTTTCCTGTTATTAGGAATGTAGCCTAAATTCCTGTGAGCACGCATCCCGGAGATAGTTAGTTCGAATCCCACTGTCGGCAGCCCTGAAGATGGTTATCCGTGGTTTCTCATTTTAACGCCAGACAAATGTACCTTAATTAAGCCCACGGCCACTTCCTTCCAACTCCTAGGCCTTTCCTATCCCATCGTCGCCATAAGACCTATCTGTGTCGGTGCGACGTAAATCCCCTAGCAAAAAAAAACCCTGGCTGTAACATTTAGTGCAATAATTTTAGTTTAGGCCACCAAGCGCGCTATCTACTGAAGTAATTTCCTATCAGCAGTTTACGGCCTGATTCCATACCCTTTTATTGCGTTTCCTCCTGCGAATCGGTACCCATATGTCATAATTTTATTTTAACCCCCGCACTTTTTTGATAATTATATTACTTTGTTCATGGTCAGGTACCCTAAATTAGGCCTACTAGCTCAAAAAATATTATAACATTTTGTCATATAGTCTGGTTTCAATTCCAATGCAGCTGTTCACAATTTATGAAACCCGAGTTCTTATCGATGGCAAAATAGATATTTTATCATTATATCACAATTTTCAGGTTATAGGAAAGCTCTTAATTACACATAGTTCGAGGCAAACAAAACTAATTTTGACAGCTCTTGCGTCCTTAAATGTGTTTTTCTAATACGAAACACGCCTATATGCAACATGAAAATACTGTGGGAATCGCCCACATTGAGTCCCAAAATGGCTGGTCCATAAGTAACTTTCGTGTCCTGACCTGTGCATATAGACCTTGTCCGCTGGATAATTTTTGGATGAGACTTAATTATTATTGTTTATTAGACACGAAATATATCAGAGATCCTTGACATATCGAGTACCAAATTAACTTTTTCCTACTCTTAAAGAATCTTAATACCTCTGCCAGGTTTAAAGTCTCGAACATGGGATCCAAAAGCCGACTCTCTACCAGTGATCCGTTGAGGAATGTGGATAAAATAGAATGCACAACTCGATACAGAGAACTCCTCAAGTTGATAAGATACATAAAAACACACCAGGGAGAGAAAACTTTTATTTCTAAATGCACGGCTGGATTTGTACTTTCTAATGATAATGAAAGCATGGAATGCATGGAACCCAATGCAGAGAAATGCGAGTTTTAAAATAATTTCTCATACAGTGCAAATATTCAAATAACAACCGTCTCATTAAGGATCTAACGACGAAGTCACAATTACATTGAGTTCTTATGCCTCTGTTGCTAGGGAATATCCTTCTGCAAAATTCCGACACGGTATCAGTGTTGGCATCTTCAAATTCTAGAATTGTGACCATTCAAGACTAACGGAGCTATAAAACCTTATTATACCTCGTTTGACGTCAAAGGTTGATTTATGTTCAAATGATATGAATATGTGAGAACTGCAATTACTACTACTACTACTACTACTACTACTAAAAGTAAAATTATCACACTTCACATTTAAATATAACTGAAGTACGAAGGAGCTAAAAATTATACCATTATAAGCAATTCATATTCATCCTGGACTTTTACAACTCATCCATCTAAAGTCTTACGATATTATTTAAGTGTACCGTCCGTAGCAAACGATCTGGCGATTAAAACAATTTGATGCAGTTACATTCTCCGATACACGAGTGTTAATTTCAACAATTGTTTAATGTACCACTAACTCAGAAAGATTTTTGGAGGTGATTGGATAGGAAGGAGCTAGGAAATGAAATGAAATGATGAAATGGAGTATGGCTTTTATCCCGGGAGTGTCCGAGGACAAGTTCGGCTCGCCAGATGCAGGTCTTTTGATTTGATTCCCGTAGGCGACCTGCGCGTCGTTATACGGATGAAATGATGATGAAGACGACACATACACCCAGCCCCCGTGCCAGCTAAATTAACTAATTAAGGTTAAAACTCCCGACCCTGCCTGGAATCGAACCCGGGGCACCTGTGACCAAAGGCCAGCACGCTAACCATTTAGCCATGGAGCCTGACGGGAGCTAGGATTAGAAAGGAAACGGCCGTGGCCTTTGGTAAGGTACATTTCCTGTATTTTCGGACATGAAAATTTGAGACCACGGAAAACCATCTTCAAGGCTGCCGATGGTGTTGGATTTCAAATCTACTATCCCCCGAATGGAATCTTACAGCCCTGCGCTCGTACCATGCAGTCAAGTCGCTTACCAGATACACAGGAAAATATTTACTTCTGGCTTAAGAATTTATTTATTTCTTATATTTTTTGACAATTTGCTTTACGTCTTACCGACTCAGATAAGTCTTTTGGGGACAATGGGACAGGACAGGGCTAGCAGTAGGAAGGAAGCGACTGTGACCTTAATTAAGGTACAGGCCCAGCATGTGCCTGATGTTAAAATGGGAAACCACTGGAAACCATCTTCAGAGCTGCCGACAGCTGCTCTATTGCAAGCTGATAGATACGTGACCAAACCGCACAAATACTTCCCCCTCTTAAGTGATTCGAACTGCATAGTTTCATTGGAATACAGTTTGTTAAACAATTTAAAAATTCGTAAAAAATAAACAGATGAATAAATGAACTGCAAGTCAGATATTTTTTAATATTTGTTCGTTTATCTAGAGCGTTTCTTCTTAATACTAGGTACCAAGTTAACATTCATGAGATATATAATAATTTGTAACTATTTCTGACGGTTATCTTTTTCACACCTGGTGATCGGAATATCCGAAACATCTTACTGTGATTTCCCAATCCGCGTGAATTTTTCTTCTCTATTGAATTTCTTGGTTAAAACTATACAATATAATCGGGGTCAGCTGCAAAGTTGAAGAAACCTTTCATTCTTTCTGCAGCATATGATTACATCAGAGTGCCTTTTATCCATGATAAACAGCTAAGAATGTAATGTTTGACTCTTCAATAATTGGCATAACTTTAATGTCAAGTGTTCTGTAATGAAATTAGGACTCACTCCCATTCTATCATTCCATCTGATGATCTGTAGGTAATAAATCGAATATAAGTAAATGTTCCATAATTTGCCTAAATATAGGTATTGGAAATCAATTTGCATAGCTTATATTTGCCCAGTAAATGAAATATATGTAAATGGAATTGTAAATTGCTGTTATGGGTGCAAATGTGGTATATCAGCTTACTGGAAAGATTGTGTGCGTCTGGTATTATATTCGGGAAAGTGTAAATGACCCTAAATTATAAATGATCTACTTAGAGAGAATCCTTTCATATTTCATATGTAAGTATCTAAACTGTAATAACGAGTATTAACAGGAAATTTGGTTTACGTCGCACCGACTTATGGCGGCTATAGGATAGGGAAGGGCTAGTATTGGGAAGGAATCTGAGCAGGTGCAGAAACTCCGGCGAGGTTGGACAGCACCTGATTGTATAAGGAACTGAGTGTTATTGTAGTGGATGATAATGTTATGAGTGGTGTGTGAGTTGTGGAGATGTTGGAGACAGTACAAACTCCATATTCCCGAGGCAATTTTCTGATCCGCCCGGGAATCGAACTGATGAGTGAAAGTGTGTTTGGGATTAAAATCCAGCTTGAAAAGGAAACAGACGTCCGTGTTAGGAGGAAACGTATGTCTTGTCCTCCTGAATACTATAAAATGTATGCTACAAAGCTGCTGAACAATGGCAAACACTCTTATATGAATTATTCATGTATTATTAAGGCACATTCATTTTCTTAACAACGTATTAAAGCATCATTCCTAGTGTTGCGTTCAGTTTGCTCCAGTAGCAAATCGAAAAATACCCAATGATTCTTAACATTCTCTCTTTATCCTCCTCCTAACAATACTGTTATTCTGATCTAATGTATATGGTGCAGTCTAATGAAAACTGAAAACCTGCTAAAACGTGACATTGGAATGGTTTTCTTAAAAAATAATTAGCAAAAGCGTTAATACATTTATTACACTGGGAGACGAGACGATCAACTCCGGTTGTGTAGAAAGAGGTAGGAAAATGACGGATTCACAATCGCACCCTCTCTTGCACTTCCTCGTCCGAATGAAACCGACGTCCACGAATGTCTTTCTTCAGATCAAAAAATATGCGAAAATCACAAGGTGAAAGATCCGGACTGTACGGAGGATGTTGAAGTGTTTCCCAACCAAATCGCTGAAGCGTAGCTTTCGCCAGATTGGAAGTACGGGGGCCTACATTATCATGTAACATGATCGGCGACAGCATTTCAGGGCGTTTTTACTTTATGGCGCGTCGCAGTTCCTGCAAAGTGCTGCGTCACCAAGAAAGGAACCGCACTTCTCTGCACTTGTTTGCTTGTCTCCATTTCTACAATTGGACGAACACACTCTACCAGTCCGCGCACCAACAAGGACATAACACAACAACTGCTACACCTGTGATTTGTCACTATGCAGTTCTCCTACCACAGCGATGGCAGTATTGATATGTAACAACAGTGTTGCCAACATTCGCGCAGAATACGTGTTATGGCGGGTGACCGCCACTTATAGATCAAATTTTGGGTGCTATGCATTTAAATTTATCAGGACATATTCAACGAGAAAACGAAACTGGAACAAGTGCAACATTTCGAGTATTCAGCATGCATAATCCCCGAGAATTACTGTTACTGGTTTGACGTCACTTTGTCCCGTAGGAGTTCTGCATGTGGTATGCATGTAGGCCCTATTTGTGTGCAATTAAAGGCATTTTATGTTTGAAACCCAGCCCAGATCAACTATGGTGATACATAGTGCTTACGATGCTCTGTGTCACGGGTGTCAAACCTTGCCCGCCATAAACGCAGTACCCGTGCTAGAAATAATTGTACACGCGAGGGCAAGTCTCTTGCCCTCAGTCTGCTTGTACACTAGTATTCATTAAAATCTCATGGACATAAATTTCATTTCAGGAAAGTACATCAGTACAGCACGAGTACCAGCTTACACTCTCCCTCTCATTGGTCAGATGGAGACACCTGATAAGGGAGGGGAGACGGAGAAAGTGAACGACGGGAGATCTAACATGAAACAAGGTACTTCCTTCCCCGCCTGCCCACACGCTCCCCTGGCTCGACCTGGACTATGCGGTAGAGAGGGGAATGAAGGAACCACAAGGATTCGTATGACAGTTCAATGGGAGTTAAATTCTCCTATTTATTTGTAATTCTTTTGTGCGAAGACTGGCTAGCGATCGCGACCATGACCTAATTATGAAATGGCACAGCGCCGACCATTGTAAGAAAGCATGACTCTTATTTTCGTCAAAATAGGTCAGTCCTTTCTTCACTTTTCTTTTTTTTCTTTTAGGAACCATGATGAGGCATGAAATATGCTTATGAAATGATTATGAAATTGCCAGTCCCTTGGTGTAGGGGTAGCGAACCTGCCTCTTACCCGGAGGCCCCGGTTTCGATTCCCGTACAGGTCAGTGATTTTTACGTAGACCTGAGGGCTGGTTCGAGGTCCACTCTGCCCACGTGATTAGAATTGAGAAGCTATTTGACGGTCAGATAGCGTCCCCGATCTAGAAAGCCAAGAATGACTGCCGAGAGGATTCGTTGTGCTGACCACACGCCACCTCGTAATCTGCAGGCCTTCGGGCTGAGCAGCGGTCGTTTGTCAGGCAAAGGCCCTTCAGAGGCATTAGTGCATGGGGTTTGGTTTTTATTATAACAATTTTTTCCACCTTGATAAGGCCGTTGAATTTTAAATAATTGCTGAGTTTTCCCATACGGGGTATAATTATTATTACTAATAATAATAATGTTATTTTCTTTACGTCCCACTAATTACACTTTTTCGGATTTCGGAGATGCCAAGGTGCATGAATTTAGTCCCTCATGGGGTTATTTTACGTGCTACTAAATCTACCGACACGAGGCTGAAGTATCTGAGCACCTTCAGACACTACCGGACTGAGCCAGGATCGAACCTGCCAATTTGGGGTCAGAAGGCCAGCACTCTACCGTTTGAGCCACTCAGCTCAGTATTATTATTATTATTGTTATTATTATATTTAAAACTCAACAACCAAAATAAAAGTAACGTGGCACTAAATAATGATAATCAGAGACACAAGGGTGTTTGAAAGACCGTTCCTATGGAGTTATTATCAGCGCTGATTAAACACTTACATGCCATACGTACAGGGGCGGGATTATATAGAACACATTTCTTCACAATCAATTGACAGTTAATTAATTGTTTTCCTTTATTGTGAGAAGCCAGTATAGCCATAATGTTTAAATATAGAAACATATTTATCAGTTCCCTAGAAAATGGAGTTGGGAGTGACCTCGGAGTGCGTAATGTCAAAAGTCACAAAAACACATGTGACGTTACCTCGCCCTCTTCTCCTATATCCTCAGGGTTGGCAAAAATATACGTTACCTGTTTTCCTTTCCACCAGGATTTCTTGTGATCACGAGTGTACTTCCTCACCTTGCTGACATATGGCTGTGAAGTGTGCACGCCTACCATTAACAGGATCCAGTTACCAGTTGCGGTCTACATGTAATGGTTAAAACATATCGAGTGGAAGCATAGATTGTAAACGGAAGACATCTACCGAATTCAATGATTCGGGAGATAGTAGGTTGTGTCAAACCCTAAGTCCCTAACAGATAATATATTAAAGAAGACAAAGGTAACACACTCACAGGGAAAAATGTAGCGTGAACCGCGACCAGGAAAAGCCAAGGGAACACAGCCTTGAGCTGGAAGTGACCTTCATTGTTGCTGAACGTGGATATGAACCAAATACTACAATCTATGAAATGCAGAATAAATTAAATGAGGCTTCATTGATAAGATAAAATTAAAGAAAAAACATTAAACAAGAAAAAGGAAGCCAATCATTAAGAAAAAATACCAAGTGGATATTTACATAAACGTACCTTCCCGAATGAATGTCCTCACATCAACGCGTGAGCGCAGCATTACTATTATTTCAAGATCCAAACAGATATAATGACAAGCTCACCGTCTCAGAAATACCTTCATTACATCATATGCCTATCTTATTATCACTATCACGGCCCAATTTAGGTCGTCCGTTTTACAAGATACGTCTCATTCATAACACGACTCTTCTCACTCCATTATCCACTCAACAATACCCATAGCAGTCAATGACCCACGAGTCACAGAGGATAAAAACGAGCAGGTAAAAATCAAAGCAGAAATCGGGATGGGACAGAGAGAAACAACTCTGCACCAAGCGAACAATAATAAAATCAAAGATTATCACAGGCATGGCCATTGCCGATATATATGAAAGAAAACATGGCGGCCTCCCGGGAGAGCAAACGCCCAAGACAGAGGCATGGCAAGAATAAATAAAACCGTACCGAGAACAAACATAAGGTATAGACACCAGACTAAAAATGCAAATGGGACCGATCAGCGTGGCATCTTCATCTCCCCTAGCTCAGCAACACACATCCAAGCATTCACACATATGTAGGTATCGGGAAGCAATGCGAACGGCCGTTCCAGCTACTAATGTTAAAATAAAATTATATAGTTTGACTCACATGGCCACACACAACGGGCCTCGCATATACAAAGCAGCAGCGTGCACCACGCAAACAATTTCACAACGGGACTGAAAATCCCCCGTGCCCAAATCCATCAGGCAACGCGCTTCTTACGACAAGAATGTAACTTTAAGTCGAGACAGAGGGCATAACACATCTAATGTGTAGTACCATAGAACGCAGTGCACACAAATAGAATCAATCAGAGACCCAGTTACCAATATTTCATCACCACAATAACAACCACACACACACGGCAGTTCCACGCAGCGGAACAAAGGAAATGCATGTCAATCTGCTATGAATGGAAAGTTATGAATCATCACAATACCAAAAACGAAAGCAAAGATCAACATACCTGTAATATCAATGAACAAAATAAAAGGTAACATGCATGTATGGGCTAACTTTGAATATATTAAAAACCCATTTAAAACATGGAAAGGCCACTTCGATCAGCGCAGCCTCCATTGTTATTACCTCTCACATAAACAAGGCAAAGAGTCGCTTCAAAGAGATAATACAACTCCTCTCGTAAAATGAACGATCTTCTGGGTTTACAACTGAGGGTGCTGCCCTCTCTAGTACATTACCAGAAATACATAAGTCATTGGAATAGAGGCCGTAAGAAGACATTTGCATATGAGAAACGTCACATTCGTGAACATGCCATTTAAGCATGGGTCAACATCCCACTGCCCTCCTTTAAAATGTGTCTTTACTTGTTGATCAGACCAGGAGACACATTTACTGTAAAGTGAGGTCAAAATCCTTAAGCCTAAAGTGCGCGCTCAACTAAAAACCAGGATCTTAAAATCTAACTATCGCTACAAATATACACACATACGTATAGTCACAAAAGTCAGTTACAACAACAGACGATCAAAAACAGTCCGCCTCGTTTATAGGTCTGTACTTTCTTAAATGGTCACGCTGAATCAATCAGTAAATGTTTATAAACAATTCATTCCATGCTTTCACGAATTAGAAGCCAGGCATCGTAGGGGAACAGTGTAATTAGGCATAACATCGCCACGTGTCCAAGAGATGCGGAAATTTATTCGGTCCATCTCCACTGAGTACTACCGATCCCTTCCTTCCACTTTATTTAACATTATTTTGCCTGAAAGAAAAAGGACTTTAGAACACAGGCAATTGTACAACAAGCACAATTTAATCTGCATCAGCGCTAATATGCAAAGGTATTTAAAATATGCAAGGTTTAGAGGCTCCTTTGATGGTATGGTTTTACCAAGGAGATATGAGCCTTACACAACCTTTTACTCAAAACATCCTCCAATTTTACAGTTACCGGACCCAGGAACATTACTATTATCTTGGGATCTGACCATATATTGCACAGTTTGGCTGCGATCTGGTTCGTCGCCGAGCTTATGGGAAACATTTTTACGACGACCAGTACTCCTACCTCCAGGGTGACCTCTTTCCTCCCTCGGTGAAATCATTTTGCCACGAGGTCTCGGGCTCTGGTCAAGTGTGCAAAAGCTTCCTTCTACTTTGCTGCAACATCCATGTTTCTCGATGGTTCGGATAGATTTCCAATGTCCCATTTCTATTGGAGTGGGTCAGCAAGGCTTCGTCCTAGAAACAAATCAGCTGGGGTATGGCGGTGAGACTCGTGTAGAGCATTGTTGAAGGCTATAACAAAAAGATAGATAAATTATCGTCCCAACTGCGCTGATCAGCGCTGTGGAATGCAGTTAGACAAGATTTAAGATTGCGGTGAAACCTTTCAACGTAGGAAGGCTTAAGGTAGTGGGGGCTCAGAAAAACATGCTTCACACCCCATCCAAAACACAAATGACGGAATTTACGGCAACTGAAGGTAGAAGCATTGTCAGTGACTAAGACTTCCCGGGGGGCATATACTCCAAAAATATGTCGGGTTATAAAGAGGACGGCGCTGCTCGAGTTAATTTTACGAACTGGGAACAACCATACGAATTTAGAAAATGCTTCGACAACGGACAGGATTCCAATGTTTCCATTTTTGGATTTCATGAGAGGACCAAAATAATCGACGAATAAATTTTCCGCCGGGTACGACGCCACGTCAGCGGAATGGAATCCATATTGACAAGATTGCGCAGGTTTGCATCGTTGGCAAACGTCGCAGCTCCTCACGTACTCAAATACGTCCTTCTTGAGATTACACCGAAAGAAATCACGATAGATTCGATGTAAGGTTTTGTACTGACCTAGATGAGCGCCCAGGTAAGAGTCATGATAGTAGTGCAACATCATGGACCTTAACTTGAGAGGAACGGAAATTTTGTATTTTCCATTCTTACGGCTACGATGAACCAACAAACCCCGTTTGACACTAAACGACTTCTCTCGAAGAGACCCATCAGCGACTACTTTTATCAGATCCTGACACTTTTCTTTTTGGTGCTCAGAAATATCCGTGAAGGACCAAGGATAATTTTGTAAGATACTGATACTTTCACCACTACCAGACTGATGACAGTTTTCCTCAGGTTCGACCTCAGACTCTTTTACCCCGTCGAACATACGTGACAGACAGTCGGCCACAATATTTTCTATCAGACGAACGTGCACAACTGTAAATTTGTCGGCTGATAGCCGGAGGATCCACCTAGCTGTCCTGCCAAGTCGCTTGACATTGGCGCTCATCCATGATAGAGCTTGATTATCCGTATGAACGAAGAAATAACGGTGCTCCAAGTAAGAACGGAATTTCTCAACACCTAAAACTACGACCAGGCATTTCTTCCCGTAAATAGAATACCTCAATTCATCTTCCATGCAGCAACTTGCTGAAATACGCAATAGGGACCAGTTTCCCTTCCTCATCGGATTGGTTAAGCACAGCGGAAAGGACAGTTTCACTGGAGTCACACTGCAGCACAAAGTCAGGACAGTGAAGGACAGGTGCTTGGCAAAGGGCATTTTTGGGTTGATCGAAGGCATGGGTTTGAGCTTCCACCCAGACGAAACGACAGTTTTTCCTTTTCAGAAGGTTTAAGGGTGCCGAAATTTGGGAAAAGTCTTTGATGAAACGGCTGTAAAAACTGACCATACCGAGAAACCTCCTCACACCACGGACATTCTTAGGCCGAGTAAACTCTTTGATGCATTTGACCCTGTCGGTGTTTACAGCCATTCCGGAGTCTGATATGATGTGACCAAGAAAATTTAAGCGCTTGGAACAAATAAACACCTTCTTAGGTTTTATAGTGAAACCGTGCTTGCGCAAGCGACTAGTAACTTCATGTAGATGAACCAGGTGCTCCTCAAAGCTTGGTGAAAACATGAGATCATCCAGAAAAATTTAAACGTAAGAAAACTTCAGATCTCCAAAGATCGAATCCATCACGAGACCGAGCGCTTGTCCACCAGTAGAGATGCCAATCGGCACTTTATTAAATTAAAAAGTCCAATAGGAGTGGCGAAGGCAGTGCAAGGGCGACTTTCGGGTTCCAAAGGTATTTGGTAAGAGGCTGAATTAAAGTCCAAAACGGTGGAGAATTTAGCGCCGTGAAAATGTTGAAAATCACTTTCAATGGTTGGCAAGGGGAAGCTGTCAAATCCAATATTCTTATTGACCTTGCGATAGTCCACAATAAACCTGAATCTACCGTCCTTCTTGGGGACAAGGAAGGCGGGGCTACTGAAAGGAGACTTGAAGGGACTGATAACTTTCTTTTCCAAAAGGTCGTTAAAACATTCCTTCATAGCGGACAGTTTTCGAGGGGAGCAACCTAACGGAGGGGACATAACAGGGGTATCATCCTTCAGTTGGATGGAATAGCAGAAATGTTTTGCACAACCTAGATCCTTGGTTAGGACATCAGAGAATTCTTCCAACAAACTGTTTAACATTAATTTTTGGTTATCACTTAGATCAAACGAGGCGTTGGGAGGTTGGGATTTCGAGAGAGCGCATACAGTGGCACGTTGGAAAGGGTTTTCGAAAGGGTAACTTACACCTGATATGAATCGGAAGGGAAAGGTACGAGTGATGAAACCAATAGACAGACCGTTAGCCAGCATAAAATCGGTTCCTAAAATCACCGGAACAAACAGATCAGGAACAACATTAAATATCCAATCCCATGAAAGGCCATGAATTTTAATATGACACTCGACTCGTCCCACCGGACATACCTGACGGCCATCAGCAGAGATGAACTTTCCCAAGCTCTCACTGGCTTGGAGATATGTCAAATTCATAGAACACACAGGGGATTGGTTCACAAAGGAAACACAGGAACCGGTATTCAGTAAGGCATACAGTATGCGCGTTCCTACCTAAATCTTGACACAGGGTGTAGATGAGGGAAGGCCCCAGATCCTCTTATTAACTCTTACATCAGGCGCCAACGACGGGCCATCAAGCCGGCGTGCCTTTAGTTTCCCGGCCGAGGGTCGCACCGAGGACACACGTGCTGAGTCACACGAGCAAGACCACACTTTGAGCATTTCAGAGGAGCCTTGGACCAACAATTCCTTGAAATGTGTCCTAGTTTCCCACAATTCCAGCACTTCCTCGCTGTAGTGTCGCTTTTAGTAGTCGAGTTAGAAGTTTGAATGGCATTAACGCAATATTGAGGCGAAGATACAACCTTTGACCTGCGATCTGGACTACCAACGGGGCGAGAATGAGAACGGGGTGTACCGAAACAGACAGACTTGGTGGGTGCACAACAGGCAACGTCAGGAAATGAACAATCAGACGGAGTAGGAGGTGGACGGTACAATTTGTTTTGACTGACAGTGGACTCGAAGTCACGACCTAGGTTAATGATGTCTTCAACACATTCAACCTGAGATCTTTTTATGTGCAATTTATAATCAGGGGCTAGATTTCTATAGAACTGGTCAAAGACTTCGGATTCCGGCGCCTTGACACACATACGGTTAAACAAGGTCAAAATACCGGTCGCATAACCGTCGATACCTTCACCTATACCCTGCGTCCTCCTGAAAATTTCTTATTTCAAACAGTAGTCCATATCGTACAACCCAAAGCGCAGTTTGATACGAGTGGCAAAATCGTCCCATGACTGAACGCTTGCTTTTATCAGCCTGAACCATTTCAAAACTGGTCCCTCCAGCATCCCCGGGATAACAGGAACAAAAAGATCAAGGGGTAGCGAGCTACATTCGGCAATATCCTTCACCAGTTCGACAAATTCGATGACACTGGAGCTATTCCCTTCCCCAGAAAAAATTAGCTTTTATTTCCGGACGACGTCAAAAGCAGGGTTCACATTAGCATTTCGATCAATAGCAGGTCTAGAATTTGGGAAAACGGCCTCCACACGGTTCTCGCCGAGGGCACAATTCCGACACGCAATGGCATTCCTATCCTCAGGGCATTTAGCACTGTCGCTACAAGACACAGGCGATCCACTAACTTCATCGATTCCCTCCCTCTTCTCTCCCTCTAAGTTGGAGATCTCTTCGGTAAGAATATCGCTGTCTTTACTCATCTCTAAAGATTGCTGATTTTCCATATCGTCAACAAGGTTTCAAAGGTAACGAACCCGACACACACATGCAACTGGTCACAACCATACACATTAATTATAAATAAAACTCAAGATCAAGCTCAGAACATGCCGGCTTCATAAGGTTAAATCTAGGGACATTTAGGACTGACTTAATATACATTTCCAGCTCTACCTCGTCTGATTCTTTTTTCAGAGGAGATATCCTAGTCGAGCAAGCTTCTGCTACCATTTTGTGCCAAACAATAACTCCCCCACAGATAATGTATTAAATAACACCAAACGTAACACACACACAAGGAAAATTGAGGCGTGAACCGCGACTAGGAAAAGCCAAGAGAACACAGCCTTGAGCTGGAAATGACCCTCATTGTTGCTGAACAAGGATATGAGCCAAATATTATAATCAACGAAATGCAGAATAAATTAAATGGGGTTTATTGATAAGATAAAATTAAAGAAAAAATATTAAACAAGAAAAAGGAAGCCAACAGTTAAGAAAAAATACCCAGTGCATATTTACATAAACGTACCTTCCCGAATAAATGTCCGCACATCGACGCGTCAGCCCAGCATTGCTATTATTTCAAGACCCAAACAGATATAATGACAAGCTCACCGTCTCAGAAATACCTTCATTACATCATACGCCTATCTTATTATCACTATCACGGCCCAATTTATGTCGTCCTTTTTAAGAGATACGTCTTATTCATAACACGACTCTTCTCACTCCATTATCCACTCAACAATACCCATAGCAGTCAAAGACCCACGCGTCACAGAGGATAAAAACGAATAGGTAAAAATCAAAGCGGAAATCGGGATGGGAGAGAGAGAAACATCTCTGCACCAACCGAATAATAATAAAATCAAAGAGGATCACAGGCATGCCCATAGCCTAAATATATGAATGAAAACATGGCAGCCTCCCGAGATAGCAAACGCCCAAGACAGAGACAATGCAAGAATATATAAAACTGTACCGAGAACAAACATAAGGTACAGACACCAGACTAAAAATGCAAATGGGGCCGATCAGCATAGCATCTTTCCTCTGCCCTAGCTCAGGAACATACATCCAAGCAATCACACATATGTAGGTATCGGGAAGCAATATGAATGGCCGTTCCAGTTACTAATGTCATAATAAATTTATATAGTTTGACTCACATGGCCACACACAACAGGCCTCGCATATACAAAGCAGCAGCGTGCACCACGCAAACAATTTCACAACGGGATTGAAAATCATCCGTGCTCAAATCCATCAGGCCCCGCGCTTCGTACGACAAGAATGTAACTTTAAGTCGAGACGGAAGGCATAAACACATCTGATGGTGAAGTACCATAGAACGCAGTGCACACAAATATAATCAATCAGAGACCCAGTTGCCAACATTTTATGACCACAATGACAACCACACACACACGGCAGTTCAACGCGGCGGAGCAGAAGAGATGCATGTCAATCTACTATGAATGGAATGTTATGAATCATCACAATACCAGAAACGAAAGCAAAGATCAACATGCCTGTAATATCAATGGTCAAAATAAAAGGTAACGTGCATGTATGGGCTAACTTTGAATATATTAAAACCCTTTTAAAACATAGAAAGGCTACTCCGATGAGCGCGGCCTCCATTGTTATTACCTCTCACATAAACAAGGCGAAGAGTCGCTTCAAGGAGATAATACAACTCCTCTCGTAAAATGAACATTCTTCTGGGTTTACAACTGAGGGTGCTGCCCTCTCTAGTACATTAGCAGAAATACATAAGTCACTGGAATAGAGGCCGTAAGAAGCCATTTGCATATGAGAAACGTCACATTCGTGAACATGCCATTTAAGCATGGGTCAATGCTGGGGCTGTGGCTGTACCTTAATTAAAACCACGGCCGTTCCTTCCCACTCCTAGCCCTTCCCTGTCTCATCGTCGCCATAAGACCTATCTGTGTCAGCGGGACGTAAAGCGAATTCAATGAGGAATGGTTATTCCCGTCATAACAGTGCCTTGTATGTTAAAAATATAGTATATCATACGTGAGATGTTTAATGTCCTGAGGCACAAGAGCATCACAGGAGAGAAGAGGAAAGCTTTAATAACTGAAAAATCGAACGGTGTTCAATCAGTAGCCTATTTTCTTTTGTTTATATTTTTATGTTTTCAGCATGTTTTGCTACTGAAGCATAGCGGGATAATATTAGGCATTATTTCGCATCAGAAATGTTCATGGGAGAGATGAGCATGTTAAGTCATTAAAAATGTCCTTTATTTGTTCTTTGTTGCTTGTAACCTTTCAAATAATTGTTTCCCTGATACATAGTTATTACAAAGCATGTTGTTTCGCACATGTTATCTAAATGCCGTTTTGAACTCCTTTTAATTATGTGTGTCCTAATATGAAATGATACATTCATATATTTTATTCAGTAACGAACAGTATTTGTCCTTCCTAATCTATTTACCCTCCAGGGTTGGCCTTTCCCTCGAACTCAGCGAGAGATTCCACCTCTACCGCCTCAAGGGCAGTGTTCCGGAGCGTTAGACTCTGAGTATGGGGATACATCTGTGAGGAGGACCAGATCTTACTTCGTTTCATGCATAATTAATTGTATTCCACGTTCAGGCTTAATCAGCGCCTTACAAGGGCTATTAATAAAAGTTATCATCGGTACCCACTTTTACTGTACACATGGTGATCACAAACAACATGAACCGGATATACGACCGTTAAGGGGTTAGCCGTGTTGATAAATAATTTGGAAATAATAATTCGATATCTCACGCCACTGTAATTTTATCAGTCGCTGAATTTAACCAATCAGATCGCTTCACGGGTGAATTCAAATGAGCTATGCAACACAGTCCACGTGGCGAAATCTGCACGTGATTTAAGCCCAGCTTGAAAAGCCATGCCAAGAAATCGGCATCAAACACAAACACACCGTTGGTTTCAGTCGGTGTCACGGTGTCGTCCCGATTGCGAACAATTAATAGTCTGGATGTGCACCGATTGCAGACTCTATTACCTAGAGATAAGCCTTCTTAAAATAAAGCACCTTTATTGGACTTTTATTGCTAGTCCTAGTGCGTAAAGGTTCATTGTTAACGTCAACAGGGATTCCGTGCCTCATTTTTTTCTTTAGGAGTACGTCGCTTATTTTCGCGGGAGGCCTGTCATGTGGCTCCGCACGCGAAGTTAACGCCAGGGTCTGGAAGACCCATGGACGCCATGAACCAGCACGGTTAACCGTACCCGACCTTTAGAATAATGAAAACCTACTCCCATAAAAAGCTTCAATTTTCGTTTTGTCCGAATAACTGTTTGCACTTTTTAAGAATTGTTTCGTTTCTATTACCAATTATTTACGTTAATTTAGGCATATAATTGTTTCTCATCTATAAGATTCGTCATAATTTTATTAAATACATACTGCTAATAATACATTGTTGTTTACTACTTAAGTTTTTTGAATGAACGACACTTACGCCTACTCCATTCTGGGGACAAATGACATTACGTCCAAAAACCCTTCCAAGCTGCCATCCTCATTGTACTTCCTCGTGCTTCGAGCTATTCTTTCATTCATTTTACTTTACTTTATTTTCCTTCCAGTTCGTTCCAAGTTAAAGTCTTTCCGCATAAAAAACCCTTACGTTAACATCATTTTTACTAATTGTAAATGGTCTGTAACTATAACCATACAGTAAAGCACATGGCTTACCTTTCTCTGTCTCAATACATTTCATAATAGCACAACAACGATTAGTGAACAGAAACAACGAAACGCGCTAGACATTCAACACAGACTAGAGCAGAACTTTATTGGTAAGACGGATGGAAGATGTGTTGAAAGGAGTACCCTGGATAGAGCTGACACTCTTGTCCAATATTTTGTTTTCGCAATCGACACACAACCGGTGTCACCGAGGTCCGTGCTCAAATACATCCCCTGGCGAGGTTTCTCCTTCGATTGGTGCTTTCAACCCCGTCTTAATCCACATGCATATTCGGCAACACCGCCTCGCAAAGCGTATTTTATTTCGAGCGCGAAGTGGTCTAATTGGCTAAATCAGCATCTGATAACATTACAATGGTGCAAGATATCGAATTATATTTTCCAAATTATGTATCAGTACGACGTAAACCTTAATGGTTATATACCTGGTTCGTTTTGATTCCGACCACCCTGTACAATATTCGTGAATTTTACTAATATTCTTTCTCTAAATACTTCAAAGATTACTGGTATTGTCGACTAATAAAATTATAATGCATATATTAACATGAAAGTCTTGAGGGTCCGTGAGACGTTCAGTCGAAACTCTTGTACAGTATATGCAATGGAAACCAATGTTGTACTTCCTACTTTAGGTATATTTCAGGATTTCACAAAGCTTACTTTAACATATGAGTGTAAGCTGCATCATATGTTACCCATCTTCTACGCCACGCACGTTCAATGATAAACAAGGTTACATGAAATAAATTAACAGCTTGTAGTTGTCAAATGCTCAGTCCAATCATACTAGAATCTCTATACATGAGCTAAATTGGATTTCACTACTTGTTCGTTGTATACAAGTGAAATCAGAGCCTGAGAATAATTGCACTTGACGTATTGGAATTCACAGCAAATAAATGCAAGGTTTCGTAACGAATCCTGCAGTGGTCATATTGTTGTAATACCCTACGCTGTGGTGGTTATTTTTTCAAAAATATGGGATTGCATTTGACGGGTACGTGGCGTTAGAAGTAATATAAGTACTAGTTTAACATGTTTTAAAATCAAAGTTCGGGTAAGAGAGGAAATGTTGAATGACTGTTTATTTTCCCGGCTGCACAGGTTGTCAGTGCGGTGAATAATACGTACTAGTATCTCGAATAATGTGATAATTGTACTATGTAACTCATAATTAGGGCCCGGATGTTTATGCAGTAATAGGTTAGAATGCAAACTTACTGAAGGGAGTAACAAGTAGAGTCCACCCGCACGACGGTAATGCTATGAGGTTGCATAAACATTAGGGGATCGGCTCATTAGAAATCGGTACAATTTATGTTACTCCCACTACATTACGTCAGAGCGGGCTAGTCGACATTTCCTACTAAATAATTTTGTTACTATATAATTTTGTTACTAAATAATTTTGTTAGTAGGAAATGTCGACTAGCCCGCTCTAACGTAAGGTAGTGGGAGTAACATAAATTCTAGGGGTTCTAATGGGCCGAACCCCTAATGTTTATGCAAGCCTAATTGCACTACCGTCTTGCGGGTAGACTCTACTTATCACTCGCTACAGTAAGTTTTCATTCTAACCTATTACTGCACAAATACCCGGGCCCTACTCATAACATACTTCAGCTTCATCTCCTGCTTGTACATCACGGGTGTGAACTGTGTCACACATTTGTACTTGGTCCTGTTTTAAGGCCGCATGCCCTTCCTGACGCCATCCTTGTTTGGAGGTATGTGTTCACTGTTGCGTGTGTTCTGTGGTGATTCGTAGTGTAATGTGTTTTTCATAACTCTAATATACACTTCGTTAAAATACTGAACAATTTTTAATCAGGTTCTCGTGAGGTTTTTAATACTGTCAAAACTTAATGCTCTCGCTTTATATGTGTGTTAGACACTACAATAAATGCGTCCACTTGCTTTAATCGCCATATACAGTAGTTTGCCATAAAATGTGCATTTGAAGAGGGTTATACGGCTTGTCATCGATGGAGTAGTAAAAGCATAGGTAAATTTCTGGAACTTTATCTCGGGTCCTCTTCACTTCAGTTATATCTAACGTATCAAGTGGCATTTTACGATACTTTCAGCAGAAGCAGCAGCAGCAGTTGTAGTTTTGTTGTTGTTGTTTTTGTTTTGTTAGCGATTTTAACAGTTCAGCAAATCAGATACGTTTACGATGACGATAGGTTAGGAAAGGGTTAGGACTCGGAAGGAAGTGGCCGTGGCATTAATTACGGTACAGCCCCAGCATTTGGCGGGTGTGGAAATGCGCAACCTTGGAAAACCATCCTTGGTACTTCATATGGTGAAGTTCGAACCCAGCATCTCACGAATGCAAGCTTATGACTCGACCAAGCAGTCATCACCATTGATGAACATTGTAAACTTATCTTTCTCTTTTTAGGAATGGGGTGATGATTTGAATAAGTTGGGTGCGTATGAAATTCTTTTAAACGAGGGGTGATATTTCTGCGGCCCAGATTTCACGTTGTTGTGTGTGATGCATTACATTTCATGCTATCCTGTGATAACTTACCATTTCCGCGAAACTATCTCATTCCACACCTACTGTAATAATGTATTTGATCACATTCTTGTCTCGATATACCTCTGCTATTCATATTACATACACTTCCCTCAAAAGCCGTACTGAAGAACTTCTAGGTGTCCCGAGATGTGTACTATCAGTCTACCTCTACTTCTCGTCAAATTTCGCCATATCGTTCTACTCTTCGCCACTTGTTTCGATATCTCTTCAATTCTTACAGTCACTCAGTTAATTCACTAAGGAGAAAGCTGTACGGACTCGTAACAAAACAAATACTCGAACTAATTAATGATAAGGGTAAGATACATGATATCCTAGACTATAAAATGCAGTCAATGTCTAGGACAAACATAGATGTTTGACAGCTACAATTTAGAGATTAGGTTTAAATAGTAATTAGGTGCAAGTACAATTTTTAAGGTAGTTATAGATAAATTTATATGTAATAAGAAAAGCATTAATGTATCAAAGTAATATGAACTGCAATGAATGATTACTCTCTCCTCAGTTCCAGGTGTTCCGAAACAAGGGGATGGGAGCATTCTATTCTATCCTAATGTTA
Organism: Anabrus simplex; assembly: GCF_040414725.1. Classification (NCBI taxonomy): domain Eukaryota; kingdom Metazoa; phylum Arthropoda; class Insecta; order Orthoptera; family Tettigoniidae; genus Anabrus; species Anabrus simplex. Next base: position 840,908,788 of record NC_090266.1, on the reverse strand, counting down.
TTAATTATTTAGTAGCATACCATGTGTGTATTTGTCAAAGTATTGTAACAATTCGTGACACATAGGAAGCACTACAGCTCATAATCGAAGGCCATAGTGCAACTGGTATTGTTCAGACTACTATAAAACAAACAATATAATTACTTAAAACGTTACTACGGTACTATTTATTATATTTCACTTCGCTGTCCTTAGAGGAAACTTATATTATCAACAGTGGTCCCCAAACATATATTAGTTCTGATTCGCTACTTCCTCCGCAACTTTTACCATACTCTGCTGTGGCCGTACATGTGGACGTGGCACAATCAATCAATCAATCAATCAATCAATCAATCAATCAATCAATCAATCAATCAATCAATCAATCAATCAATCAATCAATCAATCAATCAATCAATCAATCAATCAAGCAAGCAAGCAAGCAAGCAAGCAAGCAAGCAAGCAAGCAAGCAAGCAAGCGAGCAAGCAAGCAATCAATTAATCAATCAATCAATCAATATTAATTTGCATTTAGGGCAGTCGCCCAGGTGGCAAATTCCCTGTTTGTCTTCCTAGCCTTCTCTTAAATGATTGCAAAGAATTTGGAAAATTATTGAACATTCTCATTTTGGTAAGATATTCAAATCCTTAAGTCCCCTACCTATGAACGAATATTTGCCCAATTAGTTCCCTTGAATTCCAGCTTTATCTTCATGCTGTGATCTTTCTTACTTAAAAAAAACCACAACTTATTTGTCAATTAATGTCATTCCACGCCATCTTTCCACTGACAGCTCGGAACATTCTACTTAGAAGAGCAGCTCGTCTCTTTTCTCCTAAGTCTTCCCAACCTAAACTTTGCAACATTTTCGTAAAGCTACTTTTTTGTTGGAAATCACCCAGAACAAGTCGAGCTGCTTTTATTTGGATCTTTTCCAGTTCACAAATCAAGTAATGCTGGTGAGGGTTCAATACACTGGAACCATTACTCTATTTGGGGTCTTACGAGAGACTTATATGTCCTCGCCTTCACATTCTTACAATAACCCAAAAATACCCTCATAATCATGTGCAGAGATCTGTACCCTTTGTTTATAATCCCATTTATATGATTACCCCAATGAATAGATTTTGTTATATTAACACATAGGTACATAGTGATCCCCATAACGAACATTCACCCCATAACGTAGTAATTAAAACTAAGAGGACGTCTCCTCTTAGTGAAACTCGCAACCTGACTTTTAACCCCGTTAATCATCATACCATTGCCTGCTGTCCATCTCACAATATTGTCGAGGTCTTTTTGCAGTTGCTCATAACCTTGTAACTTTTTTATTACCCTATAAAGCATAATATAATCCGCAAAACGCCTTATCTCTGATTATAGTTCTTATCTCATATCATTGATATATATAAGAAAACGTGAAGATCCAGTAATACTGCCTTGAGGAATTTCCTTCATAATAATTAAGGATCAGATAACACATCACTTACTCTAATTCTCTGAGTTCTATTTTCCAGAAATATAGTCTCCCATTCGGCACTCTTTATACAATGGGGCTACTATAGCAACTCTCCATTCATTTGGTATAGCTCCATCATGCAAACAATAGTCAAATAAGTACTTCATAAACGCTACTATATCCCAACCTATTGTCTTCAGAATATCCCCAGAAATCTTATCAATTCCAGTTGCTTCTCTAGTTTTCATCTTTTGTATCCTATTGTAAATGTCATTGTAATCATAGGTCAATTTCAATACATCGTTAGTATTAGTCACCTCCTCTATCTGCACATCATCTTTGTAACCAACAATCATTACATACTGCTGACTGAATGCGTCTGGTTTCTGTGGTTCCTCGCATACACATTCCCCTTTTTCATTAAGGATACCTGCAATGCCCTTCTTGGAACCTGTTTTTGCCTTAAAATACCTGTAAACACCCTTCCGATTTTCACTAAAATTTTTATGACTGGTAATTTATATAATGCGTGCCACCATTTTATCCTTAGTTGACTTCATTGGTATACTCAGTTTCAGTTTTTTCTTTGCTAGTTGCTTTACGTCGCACCGACACAGATAGGTCTTATGGCGACGATGGGACAGGGAAGGGCTAGGAGTGGGAAGGAAGCGGCCGTGGCCTTACTTAAGGTACAGCCCCAGCATTTGGCTGGTGTGAAAATGGGAAACCACGGAAAACCATATTCTGGGCTGCCGACAGTGGGGTTCGAACCTACTTTCTCCCGAATACTGGATACTGGCCGCACTTAGGCGACTACAGCTATCGAGCTCGGCCAATTTCAGTTTGGCGAAATACAAGTGGAAATGTGTAAAAAAAAAAAAAAAAAAACACCTAGTCCAACGCAGTTGGGAATACACCTGGGACCCTTGGGATTAAAGATCACCACACTGATCTTTCAACGGAGGAGATGTGAGATAATATTATGTTTTGTGATGGGTGTAGAAGTGGGTTGATGCAATTATTTGGGCAGACCGTAGGAAGAACGTTACTTTATTATGTATGTAAGTATTACAGCTAAATTCTGAAGGAAATTAATAGTGCATTGAAGAATAATATAATAGGATGAAAATAAAAAGACCCCAGATCATATTCAGTTTGGAGGAAGATTTCAGTCAGATTTTCTTGCATATCTACTGGACACAAATTACCAGTATGCAGGTCAGACCATAAACACACAGGCCTGGAATGTTATCGATAGTTTGAACAGTTCCAGAAAGAAAACTGCATGACTGTTCTGCAAACCATTACCGAATCATTGATACATGAGAAGTGCTTTCACCATACAATTCAAAAATGCGTTCAGATGTCTGTTCAGCATATTCCTACAGTTTATATAAGAACAGTTTAATAAACCGAAAGTGTAAACTTCGTTCAACCATGTTTGAAGCACATTAAAATTTTTTAAACAACTGTTATATTCTTCTGTCTTCCGAAACTAATTTTGAACAAATTAATGTATAAACGACCTGAAAAAAAATAATTAAAGTGGAATGATGTGTTTCGGTCTTGAAAGAACATAATGAGATTCTATCAAATCAAACTAAGAATATTTACAAAAATGTTAATGTTTATGTTTATTTCTGTTGATATCCTTAAAAACGTGAAGTTTAGAACTTATTTTAATGAACTCCTCACTTCTCTCCAGTCTATCAGGATCTCCTAAAAGTGTATACGTAACATTTAAGGCGTACTGTACTTTTAATATTTTGTCGGAACATACCCGAGCAATGTTTCGTTATCAGATTATCGGAGCGTGCACCAAAAGAGCCCGTTTTCCAGAGTGGGATATTGCCCTAATCCCGTCCCTGGACATGTCTGGTCGGTCACCTGACCATAAATGTTCCCTCAGAATTTTTGTTTCTTATTCCAGTTGAAGGTTGTCTCCAGTGGAAAAATCATAAGAGACGAAGTAATAAATTCGTGTCGGTATTTCTGCCCCTTACGAGGCAGACCCTCTGATGAGGGTGAGCGGCAACTACTTTGTATGCAAAACTGCGTGTTAATGTGGTGGACGATAGTACCGTGTGTGAAATATTGGAGGCAGAACAATTACCCAGTCCCAGATCCAAGGGAATTAACTATTTTAGATAAAAATATCCGCAACCCCGCCAAGAATGAAGCCCGAAACCGAAACCCCCTGAACAGAAGATCACTACACTGACCATTCTGCGAAGGGGCCGGGCAGAGATACACACCAGTACATACATCACTAGAGCTCAGATCAGTGTTTCCCAATTATTTCACATTTGTGGGCCCCTTTTAAACCGACCACTATAAATTGTACCATGTCTTTAAAACATTACGATAACTGAGGAGGGATCCCACCTCCACAATCTCAAGGGCAGTATCCTGGAACCTGAGATATTCTGTTGGGGATACAACTGTGGAGGAGGACCAGTACCTTTCCCAATTAGTCTCACCTGCTGTGCTGAACAGGGGACTTTCGGGAGGATGAAAAATTGGGAAAGGAGAGACAAGGAAGAGGGAAGGAAGCTGCCTAATGTTAGGTACCATCTCGGTATTTGCTTGGAGGAGACGAGGGAGACCACATTAAACTACTTCGAGGATGGCTAAGAGGGAAATCGACCCCCACCCCCTACACAGTTAACCTTCCGAGGCTAAGTGGAATCCGTTCCAGCTCTCTTTAAATTTCGTGTCAGAGCTTGTAACCGAACCCGGGCCTCCAGGGGTGGCAGCTAATCACACCATTGAGGCTGTGCGAGAAACTAAATCTACGACACTAAAAGTTCAAGTTAGACTTTTCCATATTTGCAACATACAAAGAAGTATAGCCTGTATAGCCTGGTATCAAATATTGAAAATCAAGTATTTAATATACCCTCAAGTTAATGATAAGAATAATAATCATACTATATTTGTGTTATCTGGAAGGTGTCCGGCTCCTTGGCTCAATGATTTCTGTCAAGACCTTCGGTTTAGAGACTCCCAGATTTGATTCCCGGCAGGGTTGGTGATTTTAACCACGTCTAGTTAATCTTTATTACGCAGGGACTGGCTGTTCGTGTTTATCTCAATACATAAAACGCACAGCATGCCACACTACCAACCACCACAGAAGCACGTAATAGTGAAAACCTCCATTCAAAATGGAATTGATGCCAAGGAAGGGCACCCTGGCTTAAGAAAAGGCCAGTTTCACCCATGGCGAAAGAAGAGTGTAAGAAATTACCTGAAAAGTCTGCATTCATCGTCGCTGATCTCTAAATATAAATTGAAACGTAATTCCGCTTTCGAAATCAGCTGCCATGTTGTTCTGCAGTTCCTCTATTTTTTGCGTCTTTGATTTGGAGAACTCGTCTTTTTCCGTCACTACTTATTATTCTCACGTAGCCTCGAACCCCGGAACGAGATACTTGGTCGGGGATGAAACTAGAAAGGAGGACCAGTACCTCGCCCACGTGTCCTCACCTGCTATGCTGAACAGAGGAATGAGAAGATTGGAAGGAAGAGATAAGGAAGTGGGAAGGAAGCGTCCGTGCCCTTAAGTTAGGTACAATCCCGCCATTTGCTTCTACATCGAGGATGGCTGATGTGGAAATCGAACCTACACTGACTGAGCAAATGTCATGGGATAGCGGAACACTGATGCGCAGGTGTGTTGTCTGCGCACCACACGCCCCCTGGGGCCAACGGCAGTTATATAGGAGAACTTGTGAGCAATGGCTGTGCATGTGACAGGTGTAACATGGAACGTCGTCGTGAGCTGACACCGTTCGAACGGGTATGGTGGTCGGTGCCCGACGGATGGGAAGTGCGATTTCGGAAGTGGTGCGGGAATTCGGCTTCACACGATCAACCGCGTCCAGAGTGTATCGTGAATGGTTCAATGCGGGTGTCACCGTCCACAACAGACGAATGACCGGCCGTCCAGCCACCCTCGATGACCGTGACCGGCGACATCTGAGAAGGATTGTCAATAGTGACAGACGGGCAACCGTGCAACAAATCACGGCTCAATTCAACACAGGCCGTGCTAGACACGTCTCCTAGTGGACAATTCGTAGGAACATGGGTTCTATGGGGAATGGGACCCGGCGCCGCACACGGGTGCCACTATTAACCCAACGTCATTGGGCACAACGACGCGCTTTTGTCGTCAGTCACCAGGGGTGGACACTGGAACAATGCCGTAACGTGATATGGTCGGACGAATCACGATTTCAACTGCACCTTGCCGATGGGAGGCACCGTGTATGGCGCAGACCACATGAAGCGATGGATCCCGCCTGCCTGGAAGGTGTGGTCCAGGGCGCTGGTGTCTCTGTTATGGTCTGGGGTGCATTTTCCTTGTATGGAATGGGCCCCCTAGTTGTTCTGGAAGGGACATTGAATTGTACGCGGTATGTTGAGCTGCTCGGAGACCATCTCCACCCATGTTTGGCCTTCCAGCGCCCAGGCGGTTCTGCGGTGTTTCAAGATGATAACGCGAGGCCACATCGCTCCCACGTCACCCGGGAATGGTTTCAGGAACATGCAGAGGAGGTCCAACGACTGCCATGGCCACCCAGGAGCCCCGAAATGAACCCTATCTAGCATATCTGGGATGTCCTGCAACGCAGGCTCCGTTCCATGGATCCTGCCCCCACGAACAGACCAGCATTGGCGGCCGCTCTGCAAACGATCTGGTGTCAGCTGCGTCCAGAGGACTACCAGGGACTTGTCGACTCACTTCCACGGCGTCTCACTGCAGTTCGCAGGCACAGAGGATGCCCCACACGCTATCAGGTGACTATCCCATGACATTTGCTAAGTCAGTGTACTCTACTCAGTTGACATCTCTATGCTGAGTAGTACCGGGCGAGTTGGCCTTGCGGTTAGGGGCGCGCAGCTGTGAACTTGTATCGGGGAGATAGTGGGTTCAAATCCCACTGTCGGCAGCCCTGAAGATGGTTTTCCGTGGTTTCCGATTTTCACACCAGGCAAATGCTGGGGCTGAACCTTAACTAAGGTCATGGCCGCTTCCTTCCCATTTCTGGTCTTTCCTATCCCATCGTCGCCATCAGACTTATCTGTGTCGGTGCGATGTAAAGCCACTAGCAAAAAATAATGGTGCTGAGTGGACTCCGTTCCAGTCCCCGTACCACACTTCGGGCATAATCATTTTAACGTGGTAAGCAAGTTATAACAGGCCCGCAATTTCCCTTGCCTCTGATGCTTGTAACCATCATAAAAGAATCTCATATCTATTGCAAGGGACTTGTTACAGATATAAACTACTCGGTCAAGAATTTTACGGTTGTATATTTCCAGAAAAGTAAGCTCGGATAATTCCCCTTTTCATATTCCCCACAGCCTTACAGTTTCTGTACAAACCAGATATTGTCCTACATGTTTGCACATTTCACTACCCAACATATATTTCACTAGCGCGTGGTTTACAGCTCCTTGTTTGTTAGAGGGCTCATAAAAACCCCAGTAATCCCAGCTGATATACAATCAGCACACTCATCTCTCCAAGGATATTAACAACACCACGAACTGCGACTTGAGACCTAATCACGACTGAATCATCGCCCAGAAACTAAACTAAAACTTCCACCTACAATCAATTTGTTGTTTCATTTAACGGCTTGGGTTATAGTAAACATAGTACTCCTATTGTTGCTATGTGTTAGAACTCCATATGACCAACACTGATATTTCAATGGTTGTTCTCGCGCATGAATTTGCATTCATTGACGTCCATATCAGCAAAAGAAATTACAGTGGCTTTAGGAAAGTTATATGCCAATAGTTCAACGAGACATGCAGCGAAATAGACTTCATCTGTCTTTCTAATCCACGAACGAGCCCAATTTTTACCCTCGGCGTACATCGACCCAGGCCCAGAGCAGTAAATTGCCTGCAGATGTTTAAATAAAAAAAATCGAGATTGAAATTAATTCAAGTGCGGAGAGGGATGGGGGTGGAAGTAGCTACCATATCACTGTGAAAATGTAAAGGGTAATTAGCGGTAACTGACTGGAAACAATCTCACGTTTGTAGTGAATAAAACAATGACACCTTGAAGAATAGTTTTACAGTAATGTTGGAAAAATTGACCACGGGATATACGAGGAGCATTGTTGTCTACAATGAATGTTTGGACTGGTTATAACTTTAACCTGCTCACGAACAACGGAGCCGAGTGAAATCTGCAACCGTGCAGGTGAACAGAAGAATCTTTATTCAGAGGATTTAAAGCGGTCTTCAGATGCATGCTACTTCGTTAACGACTCAGCTTAGAAGTAGTGTACCTTAATGGCAATACACGATGGACAATACAGATCAAACCAATCAATATAATTCAAATAAAAAAAGTTCTCAGAGGCACATCAATATACAGGATGTCGTGTGTTTCTCGTAAAATGTAAGACGACTTACACTTTGAACAAAAAATACATCGGCCCGTGGAACGCATGGTCGGCCAAGTTGTCTTACTTGACAACCTTGGGTAGTGCGCTACGCTAGGAGGTGGGCGAATGCAGAGAAGCTTTCGACCTACAAGTGGTCACTGCTAGTCCGTTGCCGAGAGCTCTGCTTTCCGTCCGACCAACTAAGCAGAGGAGGGATCCCGCCGCTTTACCGTGGCTCTAAATTCGGGAAATGGAGAGGGGCTGGTCCTAACCGTCGACCGTCCTGAGAAAGGTTTTCCGTGGTTTTCTTTTCTCCTGCACTAAGACGAATGGTGGGACAGTTCCTAGTATAGGCCACGGCCACCAACACCCTCGCCTTCTCCGAACATCTCCTTCACCGTAATCAATCTCCCGGCCTGAGGGACGGCGTTACCGTCTAGGAGGCCCTTCGTCCCCTTCAGGGACGAAATAAAAGCCAGTATAGGGAGATAGGTACCCTAACACACTTACGTGTCACTCGCTCACATGCAACCTAGCTAATAACAGCGGCGTATCACAGAGCAGTATCTGATCATTATGCCCGGATAATGTAGTGTCTCAATTCGTTTAAAATTCGCGAAGGTATCTTGAACCAACTGGCGTGCAAAACATCCGTACCAATAGCAAAACCCCTTCAGATTTCGGATGAGCAAAATGGAGTGTTTTTAAAAAGCACATAGGTAAATGCAGTATATTATGGTATGCCAAACTTTGCTGCTAAGAATCATCTACAAAATAATGTCTGAACATACATACCCTGGTAAAGTAAGTTATGTAATGAAATTAGACATGGCAAACATGTCTTGTGATATAGACTATATAGACTAATAAAAAAGTTCGATGTAGCTCCACACGTTATTATTTTCTGATGGGTGTTAATCAGATAGGAGCACCACATATAAATACCAACATTCTTCCTTGCGTTATTTCGATTCCCAGCCGTAGCAGGCCGGGCTTTCACAGCTCGACTTTAGACCCGTCAGGCCATTCAGGAGTTATATCTACTGATAATTTATTTCTGTTACTTGTTTGTGTACCATAATAATGTGAAAAATAGTATTTCTTATTTTATTTGTTCGTGTGTTTCATCTGGCGTAGTGCACAACCACATACCGAAAATCTTTAGGCAAGTTGCTTTACGTCGCACCGACATAGTTAGGTCTTATGGCGAGATGGAACAGGAAAGGGCTAGAAGGTGGAAGGAAGCGGCCATGGCCTTATTTAAGGTACATCCCCAGCATACCGAAAATCTGGTGTGTGCTTTTGGTCGCATTCTATTTTTCTTTCTTTTTCTTTTTTTGGAAAAGCCTTTGAATACCTTGCCTGGTGCACTGATCAATGAAATATCACTATTGTTGTTATATTATATAGAGTTTCCTTGCTTATAGACTGGTAAAAGTACTGTTCCTCCTCTGTGGTGTAGTGGTTAGTGTGGTTAGCTGCTATTTCCGGAGGCCCAGGTTCGATTCCAGGCTCTGCCACGAAATTTGAAGTGTGGTACGGGGACTGGAACGGGGTCCACCCAGTATCGAGAGGTCAAGAGTAGAGGAGGTTCGATTTCAACCTCAGCCATCCTTGAGGTCCAGGCAAATACCGGGATGGTACCTAACTTAATTCCACGGCCGCTTCTTTACCTCTTCCTTACCTTCTCTTCTTTTTCTACTATCGCTTTTCCCACATATGTGTGTGTGAACTGCGTCGCAAATGCGGATCAGGTCCTGTTTACGGCCAGATGCCCTTCCAGACGCCAACCCCATATGGAGGGATGCAATCACTATTGCGCGTTTTTGTGGTGGTTGGCAGTGTACTGTGTTGTCTGGCTATGAAGAGGAAAGTGTTGGAACAAACACAAACACCCAGTCCCCGAGTCAGAAAAATTAATCAGACGCGATTAAAATCCCACAACGGGTCGGGAATCGAACCAGGGAACCACTAAGCCGAAGGCGTCAACGCTGACCATTCAGCCAACGAGTCGCTACCCAAAGTTGGACTCACTCTTCCTTAACTATCCCTTCAAATTTTCCAACCCCCCCCCTCCCTGTTCAGCATATCACGTGAGGCCACCTGGGCGCGGTACTGGTCTTCCTTTCCAGTTCCATTCCTGACCAAATGTATCTCACGCTCCATGACACTGCTCTCGAGGCGGTGGAGGTGGGATCCCTCGCTGAGTCCGGAGGTAAAACCAACCCTGGAGGGTAAACGGATTAAATAAATACATAAATAAGTACTGCCTTCATCTAATCAGAAGATACCTTACCAAAATTCCATAACAAAATAAATCAATAGACAAGAAGCAGGCGCATTTCAGCACCTTCAAATACAACCGGACTGACCTGGGATCGAACCCGCCAACTTGAGCTCAGAAGGCCAGCATTCTACGTCTAGAGCTACCCAGTACGGCAGGGATAAGGAAAGCAGACAGAGAGAGAGAGATAGCGACAGAGAGTAAGCAATTAATCCAAATTGTTCACAAAGTCAAAAAACTCTCGACATACGGTAAATTCATGCATTGAAATCGGCAGAAAATATGCGATGCCCTACCGTAGAGAGCAATATATATAATAACTTGTCCTGACTGACGGATTCATCATCGCCGAGCCAAAACTACTGGACATCAAGAAATGAAAATTTGGGGATACATTCATATTAACATGTAGGTGCTCGCTAAGAGAGGACTTTTGGATATTCCGTCGCTAAGGGGGTGAAAAGGGGGTGAAATTTTAAAGTGAATGTATCTATATCTCAAAACTTTTAAAACTTTACAGATGTAAAAATTGGTATTTAGAATCTTCTTTAAAAATGAGGAAACATGTAGTTTTTTGTTTTTGGAAAATTCCAATAGGAAGGGTGAAAAGGGGGTGAAAAATGGTTTGAATGCCTTTAATGAGGATACTTATGTCTCAGAAACTGAAGATATTAAAGACCTGAAAATTAGTATTTCGAATCGCCTTTAAAAATAAAGAAATATGTATTTTTTTGGAAAATCCAATTAATGGGGGATGAAAATGAGTGTATCTCTATCTCAAACCTTTTAATGTTCACAGATAGGAAGAGTGAAAAGGGGGTGAAAAATGGGTTGAATGCCTTTAATGTGGTTACTTATATATCAGAAACAGAAGATATCACAGACTTGAAAATTTGTATTTAGGATCCCCTTTGAATATAAAGAAACACGTATATTTCTTTTGTAAAATCCAATAAATGGCGGTTAAACAGGAGTGACAAATTGGGGTGAATTTTTAGAAAGACAATATATACAGTATATCTCAGAAACGTAAAATGTTACAGACGTAAAATTTGGTATTTGGAATCTCCTGCAAAAGTAAAGAAACATAGGTGATTTGTTTTTGGAAACTCCACTTAAGGAGAACTAAAAAGGGGGTGAAATTTTAAAATGAGCATTTCTACAGTATATCTCAAAAACTAAAGATGTTTCTGAAATGAAACACTTCACTTGGGTGAAGGGATAAAAGTGACTGAAAATGGGGTTGAATTATTTTCATTAGGATACTGATATCTCAAAAGCTGAAGATGATACAGACGTGAAATTATAAATTTGGAATCTTCTTTTAAAATAAGGGAATACGTACTTTTTGTTTTCGCGAATCCACCTAAAGGGGGGGAGGGAAATTGAAAAATTATTTTAATTATTTGTATGAAGATACTATTATCTCGAAAACAAAATATTTTGCAGACGTGAAAATTGGTATTTCGAATCTGCTTTAAAATTAAAGAAACACGTATTTTCGGAATATCCTATGAAGGGGGAGGTGAATCAATTGAGAAAATAATTGAATTAATTGTATAAGGGTACTTACATCTAATAAACACTAAAGTTGTTACATACATGAAAATTGGTATTTGGATCTTCTTTAATAACAAAAAAGCGTTTTCTCAAAAACTGGAGATGTTGGAGTCGTGATAATTGGTACTTAGAAGATCGTTTACTATTAAGGAAATTAGTATTTTTAACAGGGAATTCACTTAAGGGGTGGGGTGTAAGGAAGTGGAAAAAGTGAATTCTTTTTAAGGAGATACTTACATCTCAGAACTGAAGGTAACAGACGTGAACATTGGTATTTGGAATCTCCTTTTGAACATAAGGAAACACGCCTTCTTTTTTTGGGGGGGGAGGGGCGGGAATAAATCAACTTAACGGCGGTGGGGTGAAAAAGGAGTTGAGACCAATTGATTTTACTGTTCATAATATACTTATTCTGATCATGAACTGATCATTTTTAATCTTTCCTGGGTTCGTTTCCAAGAACCATCTTTTCCTTTGGAGAACATAAAGTTAGATCACAGTAGATTCTCTTGGCATATAAAAACAAATTTAAACACATTGAATTAAACGATAGGAATGATATCCATCGTGCAATTGTTCACCTCTATAATAAGGTCAGTAATTCACGGAAGTATAATATCATTCTTGTCGCCAGAAATCTCGCGCACTTGCCTACGCGCGACGATGGTGCTGGTCACATTGTCAGCAATGACAACGGCTGCAGATGTAATTTACCGCCAAGTAGCTGTCTTGCATGTGGCTGTGGGGTCCATAATAATAATAATAATAATAATAATAATAATAATAATAATAATAATAATAATAATAATAATAATAAAAATAATAATATTAATACCGAGCTCGATAGCTGCAGTCGCTTAAGTGTGGCCAGTGTCCAGTATTCGGGAGATAGTAGGTTCGAACCCCACTGTCGGCAGCCCTGAAAATGGTTTTCCGTGGTTTCCCATTTTCACACCAGGCAAATGCTGGGGCTGTACCTTAATTAAGGCCACGGCCGCTTCCTTCCCACTCCTAGCCCTTCCCTGTCCCATCGTCGCCATAAGACCTATCTGTGTCGGTGCGACGTAAAACAACTAGCAAAAAAAAAAAAAATATTAATGTTCTGGACCGTCGTTAAAATGTGCGGACCGCGCTGGAAACGGGTCCTGGCCGGGTAATGACTACGATTGCAGTCCGAGTTCAGTACCGCCAAGGCACCCAAGACCACTCCACGCCGGATCTCCTCAAGGATTTGATCCATATTAAAAATGCTTATAGGAAAAGATGGCAAAGAGTTAGGGACCCAACTGACCGGGTGGATTACCTGGACCTATCCCGGGAAGTACGAATTCGATTGTTGGAAAGAAAGATTGAAAAATGGGAGCAACTTTGCCGTAATCTCTCAGAAAACGAGTCAGATCACGTATTTTGACGGATTCTCTGAGAAAACGAGTTAGATCGCGAATTTCGGCGGATTATATATAAAACGTTAAGCATTCAGTTATGAATATCATTATAATACAGTAGCAAAGCACGGGTATCCTGCTAGTCTGTTTTATGTGAAATAAACAGCTTGAAATTCTTGCATGGCCCACGAGATTGACTTAGGTAGCAACTAGTCGTTAGATTTCTCACTTTATTTGCGACCTATAGATGGATTGTCTCCGAACAAACAGGCAAGCTTGAGTTCCTTCCATGAAACCATTATCGAAATGAAACCTATTCATTAGGCATATTTTTGGGCTTATGCCGTGTAATTAATGATAAATACACACTCAACGCGTTTCGAAAGGAACCTTGCCTATTATCATGGAGGCGGTTGAAAAACGTAAACACCCAGATAATTTCAACCGCGATACAGGCTACAACCTCAGTGAATCATGGCTACCTATTATCAGAACCATTAGAGATAAGAGAGTAATGCTTTACTATTGCTATTCTTTGTCTCTATCTGGGGCTAAAATAGCGTCCCGTTTACATCTTAAGGCACCATTTCAAGTTCCTTGTTGCTTTCTCCTAGCAACCTCTTATGCGTCGTTTCATTTTCTCTGTGTCTCCTGATGAAGGAAGGCAAGGTTCCTTTCGAAACGCGTTGAGTGTGTTTTTATCACTAATTACACGCTAAAAGCTCAAAAATGTACCTCATGAATAGTTACACGGGCCGTGAAAGTCTAAATGATAATATTTGAAATGAAACCTGGTACGTATAAGTTTGGACTTACTGTATTTCTGCGAGAAATGATTCAGAATGAAACTTACAATTGATATACCAATTAAATTGCAGATTATATCGGTGATTGGAAGTTCACATGGAATACATATCAAATATTTACCTTTTAATACAATTGAGTCGACTACTTTCTCATTCTACTGTATTTAGCTCTTCCGAGGATGTGTATTAAAATTATACCTCAGTAACGTAAAATCTGAAGACTCACTCGATGATAGAACTGGGAATAACGAGTTAAGCGAGGAGCTTCTCCACTCGCTCGTCCGATATTCGAGTCTGTTCTGACATGTATTAAGTGAGATATGTATTTCCAGGGGTTTTTTGCATACTCATTTCGTGAAAATTCAGTGATAATTTTTCTTTTTCAAGTACAGATACACATAAGAAACACGACTCTATGACAGCCCATGTTATTTTAAAGTTTCTACAATTACAAGTTCAAAGGGATGTTAATAAAATTTTCAACGCATAACGAACAAGTATAAGAATTACACTTTTTAAATCCTTACAATCAAAGAAAACCCGAACTCCCACTTGCTGCATAATGATTGGGAACATATTGATAATTCATTATGCCTACTCAAGTAGTATAAAAATACTGAAATATTTCAACAGTTAATAATAATGTTATTTGCTTTACGTCCCACTAACTACTTTTTAAGGTCTTTGGAGACGCCGAGGTGCCGGAATTTAGTCCTGCAGGAGTTCTTTTACGAGCCAGTAAATCTACCGACACGGGGCTGTCGTATTTGAGAACCTTCCAATACCACCGGACTGAGCCAGGATCGAACCTGCCAAGTTGGGGTTAGAAAGCCAGCGCCTCAACCGTCTGAGCCACTCAGCCCGGCATTTCAACAGTTATACGCACTGATGAATGCTCTTGAGTTCCCGAAGCTAACATAATTTCACCTTTGGAAACTTACGAAGTGTGAGCATGAAGCTGTTTCGGTAGTTGGACATGGAATACTAACCACTGTTACGGTATTCAGAGACGTCGAGGTGCAGGAATTTTGTATCACTGGAGTTATTTTACATGCCAATGAAATTCCACTTTATAGATGTTCCGTAATGAAAATTGTTGCAGCGGTTCCCATTGCATGCATAACGTTTCGGATGTTACTGACAGTAAATTATTACACCCTCTCAAGTTGTGAAAATGAAAATCCACAGCTGTTTCCAGTCATTCGACCGGGTCAGGGATGGAATGAATGATGCCTCCATCTAGCAGCGAGGATAGGAATTGTGCCGACTGACGAATCCTGTCGCACTTCTTTGGGGCAATAATTAATGACTTATAGATGAAATGATATTCGAGAGTGATGCTGTAATGAGTGATGAGAGGAAAACAACGGAGTACCCGGAGAAAACCTATCCCGCCTCCGCTTTGTCCAACACAAATTTCACATGGAGGAACAGAGATTTGAACCACGGAACTCAGCGAAGAGAGGCTGGCGCGCTGGCGCCTTAGACATGGAAGCTTTCTCTCAAGTAATATGAAAAATTAATTGAGGTAGTTCGAGAGACATATGCACCGACGAATGCGTTTCAGTTCCCAGAACAGACATACTCTCACTGTTTGAGATTTAGGAAACTCAGCAAATTTCTGGTGTTCGTTAGACACGCAGCGCCAACTCCCATATGCTCTCTGCAACTGAAAGGTATATTATTAGAGGAAGCAACCGTAACAGGCGCAGGTAATGTGAAGCTTGTTGTTCAGATGAGCGTGTAGCTAGTTTGCATGTCCTGTCAGCATTCATCACATTAACAGCATTTAAAGTACAATGCGTTTTCTATTGATCTAGTGAAACTTAGTAGGCGTGAACATGTTTTCTGGAGCAGCACCATCATTATCTACTGTCCACATGAAATACACCTTCACAACACAATTGTGTAAAAACATTTTTAAGTATTGATCCATGTCATATTAATTACTCTTGTATACTATAATTCTTAGTAAGGCATTCCGTGGTTTGTGTATGGCTATGGATGTGTGCGTTTTAGTTGTCGGCTTCAAACTCACTATTTCTGAACGATGGACTATAGTTATGCCAAAGTCCATTTTGTTCATGCCCACGCCATTTTCACAAGATTATATAATGTTTTATTTCCTCCAGAGTTACCAACAACAATTAGAAATTTCTTCTCCATCAACCTATTGTGTAAAAGGGATGAAAATCCGCACACTCGTAGGATATATCTATCTATTGTCTAAGAAAGACTGCTTGAATGGCATGGGAAGTCGCATGCATGTAGGACATATCAACTACAGAAATGTTGGCATAGCAGACGTAGTATTTTATAACCATTTTATACAGTTTCGTAAAATGAGGATTGATACTAGTACTTGTTTAATTACAGTAGCAAGACAAACCTGTCTGCACATTCGAGTAATAGTTATTGTATAGGCAACCGATATGTATTCGAATGATGAGTTCTTGAAGAATCAAGACATAATGCTTGGGAAGCACGCCCCTTTTACCAAGAACTATTTCTTGGACGAAGATTACCAGATGCTGATACGTCTCGAAGGGTTGAAATCCGCCTCAGTGAGTGAGTGAAACAATGTTCGTTGGGGAAAGAGCACTCATTCGGGGTGCTCCAGGGTCATCTGGTGATGACGAAGAAGCAGTGCATACTGCAGTTAAGAACAACCCGCACTCCAGCCATTTTAAGCGCTTGCTTCGTTAATCGTCTGGGAAGAGAATGTGAATCCACAATCCCATCGCACCTCCGCCCAGCTGTAAGTGATGCTTCCACTATAAACAGTCCTTCTTAGGTCTACATCACCCTCAGCGTAGTATAGTACATCGAAAATGAAATGTGACCATAATTAGCATTGGTCTTCGTTATTGTGGTTCATTTGGGATTGAAATAAGTGCATAGAGGTATTCTGCTAGAACCCAGTTTAAGCCTCCGAACAAACAACATAGCATAGCATGGTTCTATGCGATCATTTATTATTATATCCTTATTGTTGGTATGTCGGCAGTGAATTCGTTCATTTAAAATCTTGTATCTTTTTCTTCTTTATCTGTTTACCCTCCAGGGGCGGGTTTTTCCTCGGACTCACCGAGGGACCACACCTCTACCGCATTAAGGTCAGTGTCGTGGAGCTTCAGACTCCGGGTCGGGAGATACAACTGGGGAGGATGACCAGTACGTCTTCCAGGTGGCCTCACCTGCTATGCTGAACAGGGTCCTTGCCGGGAGATGGGAAGATTGGAAGGGATAGACAAGGAAGAGGAAAGGAAGCGGCCGTGGCTTTATGTTAGTTACCATCCCGGCATTTGTCTGGAGGAGAAGTTGGAAACCACGGAAAACCACTTCCAGGTTGGCTGATGTAGGAATCGAACCCACCTCTACTCATTTGACTTCCCGAGGCTGAGTGGACCACGTTCCAGCCCTCATACCACTTTTCACATTTCGTCTAACAGCCGGTAATCGAACCTGGGCCTCCGGGGCTGGCAGCTAATCACACTAAACACTACACCACAGACGCGGACAAAATCTTGTATCTATTCAAGAATTTATTATTATATCATAAACTGCGGGTTTCATAAATCCACAAAAGGGGAGTGGCTGATTCACCTGATAATGGATAACTTCCCTTCTTGAACCAGTGAAAACCACTATGTCATCAATGGTCTTCAGATTGCATTTATCATTGAAAGAGAATATGTTGGGAATATAAATATATAGATTTTCTTTTAAGATTTACTTTACACTGAAAGGTATAACATTCCACAGTATTTTGAATATGTATGTATGTTAAACGAACCTAAAAGTTTGTGAGTCTATATTCATTATGGCACAGCCATAGTATACTAACCAGAGATGTATTTATTTATTCAGTTACTTATTTATATCACAAATAAAATGTCACTCCAATTAAAGACGGCTTAAATTCAATAAAATTCAAAAGTACGTTATGAAAAAGGAATTGAAGTACAATATTCTAACAAAATTAACATGGGAAATGTTAGAAAAACACAAAATATAAAACATCGTACAGGAGAACACTCATTTGCAGAAACAAAGCGAATCGTGTATTGCGTGCAAATGATGTGGCTCATATTGGAACGGCGATTTAGTTTGGTTATGTAATGAATAACAAACTCTCCCTCTCTTTTGTCTTTCCCTCTTCCATTCTTCTAACAACATGATTAACAAATAACTTACGTTATCCAGAGGGTGAGCACTTCACATCCCTCCCTCAACAAGGTCTAGTCTACGATTATATTATTTATTGGGGGACAAACGTTCGCTCGTATCACCATTTAGAACGGTTGAGATGTATTCATGCCCGCTTAACGGCGTGTGTGGAGAAGTTGTCGACCTAACAACTAGCCATTCCAGTGCAAGGAGACCTGTGTTTTGTTTACATTTTCTCTGTGTTAATAGGATAGGAAGAAGTAGATAAGTAGAGCAGCACCATCAGTGCAATAGGAAACATCGAAAACACTCTTGATATCATATGGGCTTTTGGGCTTATGCCGTGTCATGAAAACAAGATGAAACTTTTTACTTTTCGCAGAGAACTTTGCCACGAGCCTTTAGAAGAAAATCTCGACTGTTAACGAGTAAGACTTCTACAAACACTGCATAAGCCCAAACGCCCATATCATGTCTAAAAGTACGGGCTGTGAAAGCTTCAATGTTAAGATTGATAACACTGATAGGCATTTCAATGTTTATTCTGCTACAAGGGAAAATATTACTGATTGTTGTTAACTAAACTAATGTGCCCTGAATCCGTACTTATGTTCAGATTTTCTGTATCAAGTCAGGTTTTTGTAATTTTGAAAAGAAAATCGAAAACATCAAAATTCGCAAAGTTCATCATTAAAAATCAAATAATGTAATAAGAAAATATACTTGATATGACCGACTGGGTATTCAGTGATGTAAATCCAAGTCTGTATTTGTATTTCCTCTAGCATGCGCCCTTTATGTCATTTTTAGAAATAAGAACGAAAACTTCAAAATTTGAACAAGAATTCAAATAATGTCAAATTAGGTATATTATCTCTCAAACGTGTTTTAACACCGCAGTACAAAACATTGAAGAGTATCCATAAAAAGTATCTACAGCCGTTCAGTCGTTCAATTTGTTGGTCGAAATATTGGGCCGTTTTGATGCCCTGCTGTGACATTGAGATACACTCGCCCTTAATCACCAGCGATAAACCACCAACATTCCACTTTTCCAGGTATCTTATTTCCATCGTTTTAATATCTTAATGATATATTTCAAGAAATTTCAGTAATACAAATGTAGAAATGAATTGATTTTTTCAAGTGTCTTTGCAATATTAAACAAGAAAGAAATGTAGGATACTTTGTTCATAATTTTAATTTCAGTTGTTTCAGAAGGTTGTAGTGATTCCATTCTGTCTAAATTACCAGCTTTAACGCAATATTAATAGTATAATTGATGTAAATATATATATATTAATTTCAGTATTTAAACATTTTCATGAATTCTAAAGAAGTTGTTTTAAAAGTAAAGGACGTGATGAAAAACAAAAATACATAGGGGGAACTGAAAAATATAAACAGTTTCTCTGTAGCAACATGGTTGCATATCAGTGCAATCTAGCAAAGTAAACTTTATTTCATTCGAGAGTCAGGGAAGCAGGTAAAAGGAAACACAAATGCATTTACTGACATCAACATCAGTGTGAAATGGGAACTTTTCCATGTTTCTAAATCTGAATGATTACATAGCGCAAGTTTTATTTTGTACAGTATCCTCCATTATTATCAATGACTTTTGTAATTTCCCGAGAGATTGATAATACCAATTTCCAATAAAGTTACAATATTTTGTTGAATCTACTTTTCGACGGTTCTTCTACAGTCCATAAACAAAGCAAGGAGTTTACTATTCAGAAAATTCTGCAGGGATAGAAGCAGATAATAATCTGGCGGCGCAGTATCAGAGAGGTAGGACGGATGAGGAAACCCTTCCCAGCCAAAAGACCCCAGCTTCTAACGAATCGCAGCAGACAGGTGTGGCCTCACTTTGTCAGGATGGAACACCACTTCATTATTTCGTTATTCTGGCCGTTTATCATCAATGGCCTCTTTCAGAAGGTCCAGCTGAGTACGATATCTCACTGAATTGATGGTCTGTCCGTTCGGAAGCAATTCGTAGTAGAGAATTCCTTTCCAACTCCATAAAATGCAAATCAGTACCTTTCTGGAATGGAATTTGGTTTAGCAACTGTGAGTTGAGGTTCTACTTATCTTCAATATGACTTATAACTTACAGTGTTGTTATATATGATCCACTTCTCATCGTCCGTCACCATACGTTTAAAAATGGATCATATTTATTGCCCCTTTGTAAGGAGTCAGAAATACTCATGCCCTGTCGTAAATTCCGTTCGCTGAGTTTATATGGTACCGGTACCCAAACATCGCATCGAAGTATTTAACAAAGCCTCTTCAGGTGTTTCCTCATATTACGAGATGATATATTCAGCACTAGTGTCATTTCTCCCACTGTCATCCTTGGGTTACTTTCAACCAACTCGTTGAGTCTTTGTTCGTCTGTAACAATGGGTCTTCCGGTATAAGGTATGCCATTTAAAGAGCGAGTTCCAGATGGAAACCTAGAAATCCACTTTTGACATTTTCCATCGGTTATTGCATCTTCTCCGTAAACAGCACAAATCTTCCTCCCAGTCTGCGAAGCATTTTGTCCTTGCAAAAATAAGGAGCATAAGGTTTCTGAAAAGTTAATTTAAATTTCCCACGTAAATGAACACTAGAGCACACGAACCGTAGTACACGCCTGCAAGGTCACTGATAGTCAGGTACACAATGAACAGCTGATTTTTAATCATATTATTTCCCTAGGCTACGTGGATGAGTGATGAGGCAACTGCTTTATCGCTGCTGTGGAGCGGGTTGCGGTCACCTCGGGCTGAATGTTCCTGCTGTTTGAATTAAAATGCGAACAGTGTTATGTCCCTACCAAAACATCGAGCTGACGCACCTCTCCTTATTTATTCCAATCATAGAAAATCTGTAATAAACATATCGATGGAAACGTCTGATTTAGGTATGGAAAAGCATAATGAACGCACTTTGGGCCGCTGCTTTCAACATGTTTTGAGTGACAGAAAATGTTTGTAAATAAAGGTGTCTTATATGATGTGCAGTTCATGTGTCTCTGTATTTGTATTAAGAAAATAAATGTTCTTCTCTAGAAGAATCACTTTTTGGATTTGATTTATCTTGAAAGTAGTGGTAATCATACATAGTACTGACTTTCGTGACAAGGTATACAGAATATAATCTTAATTTGTTGAAATGTAGTCACTGAGCAAACTCCAACACTTCAGCATATTGAGGTGATTCTCGCGTTTAGTTTTAATCATCAGCACTACATTCTTCTCTAATCTAGGCTTTCAGTGGATTTGAATTCCCTATCTGCATCCTAACACGTGAAATATTTAATGATCCTCCACTCTTAAAGAGGTTGCCTGAGAAATACACGAAGTATTCAAAATAAGACTCATGGCCTATGAGTTGAATTTGCATTCCATGTACCCTTCCAGTGTCCTGAATCTCCGTACATCCCAGCACCATATCAGATTAACTATGCTGTGCTCTGACAAGTTCATGAGTGATCCCGAGCATTTCCAGACCAGCGCCAACTACTACAGTTGTAATCTGCTAAGCGGATTGATGGCCTTGGAATTGTGTCAGCTGTCAAACCACTGTACTTGAAATCATATACTCTCACACACATATTAGTCAAGGCATTCGCTTTAAGTCAGAGTTAAATACTGAACTGATGGCCGTTATTGGTATTTGTCTATACGAATATTAATGAAGGGAACATAAATTTTAAATTTTGTTCCTTTTTTGATAATTGCATAACCCGTATTAACATTTTCTTCAGAAATTTGTGGCCGAATTATTTTCTAGCCTTTTGGTGAAATATAACAGCATTCAAAGTTTTCATTAATAATGGTTGCTCTAGGATGTTTAATATAACGTAAATATAACCATTACCTAAATACTCTTAATAATTTGATTGTGATTAACGAATTTAAGCGTGACGGAATTGCAATGTCGACATCAAAAGTATAGAATGAATATTAACTAGATATAAATATTTCAGCTTCATTTTTACCTTAAGTGAAAATCTGTAGAAATTATCAAGAAATCAGTCGTTGACATGCCCTTCGAACTAATACTGACATCAGTTTCTAGAGGAGTCAAGCTGTTAATATGCAGAAACTCATGTTGACAAACTCTGGACGAAACATTTACGGGAATAAATGACTATATCCAGACGGCAATCGTTAATTCTTTCACCACAGGATGAAATTATTCAGTCCCAAAGGAAATAACATGACCGAAGCAGTTGTGCTTTTCAATTTTATGTTCGTAGAATAATTCTGTCACCGAGTCCAATAGTGTATTTCAGATTCGTATCGTTTGGCATAATCGTTATGAATATACATTTAATTCGAAATTAATAGTTTATAACGAAATGTCACCAGCATTGCTATCTGACGTTTGCTGCTCCTCATTGACATGGTAATTTTCGTCTACATTTGTATGTAGAAATCTTCTGTTAACAAACATTTTTTTACAATTTGTTTTACGTCGCACCCACACAGATAGGACTTGTGGCGACGATGGGATAGAGAAGGCTTAAGAGTGAGGAGGAAGAGGCCGTGGCCTTAATTAATGTACAGCCCCAGCATTTGCCTGGTGTGAAAGTGGGAAACAACGGAAAAACACCTTCAGGGCTGCCGACAGTGGGGGCAAACCCAATATCTCCCGGATGCAAGCTCACAGCTGCGCACCCCTAACCACACGGCCAACTTGCTCGGTGTGTTAACAAACATGACCCATAAGTCAGTGAGAATATGTTACGCTGCAATGACTTGGCAGTAAGTACAATGCGACTTGCAATTCATAACTCACAGCATTTCCACGGAGTGAGAGTGGATAAACCTCGGAAAGGTCACACTCAAATTAGCTTAAAAAAAATCAGCGTGGGTGTCTATGAATCACTGAAGAATCTCTTAACGTTGGATGTATGTTGTTCTACATACTCCATATTTCTTTACAAAAACATCGAACATGTGTCTAAAATTCATATGTAAATGATTACTGTGCTTCAGTTAGCATTACATTACTAATGAGTTCTTAGGATACCAGTTACAGAGATATAATTAAGTGCCCTTGTGAGACAAGATTCAAATGCTGGCAATTAACAGTTATGTAACTGTCAACATTTTAAGTAGACTGTGCTTAGCCAATCCTAAAGGAGTTATATAATGACATGATTACCAACTTGTATTTTAAACTGGAGCAACTCTGTTCTTGAGCTTATAAAGAGCGATTTACGAAAGGTAAATTCGTATTCCTCACGACTTTTCAATGAAGGGTCTGATTAAATTATGTTGTTTGTCTTTCTTACCGATAAATTATAGATAAACCCATCATATTATACTGCATCAGCATACAACTCAATAGTGTTCATTGGAAGACGGAGCTCAGGTATAGAAGGTTAGTGCTGTGAATTTTACTGTGTCCTATTGAAAAACGAAATATTTAGTAAAATGTTTTAAGAAATAACCATACAGCTCGTTTCTATCTATTTAGCATGATGTACCGTTCATATCAGCGAACAGTCTTGCTTTCAGAATGAACCAGGCTCTCGGCAACGTTTTATCATTTCGTATTGACTCAAGGCCTATTTGTCTTCTCATGGTGGGGATCAAGAA
The DNA here is from genome assembly GCF_040414725.1 of Anabrus simplex. NCBI lineage: Eukaryota > Metazoa > Arthropoda > Insecta > Orthoptera > Tettigoniidae > Anabrus > Anabrus simplex. Next base: position 840,885,113 of record NC_090266.1, on the reverse strand, counting down.
ACGAGAAGTGAACAACATGCGACCGGAAGATTCATTGGGGGCCATCTTCCTGTCTCTAAGACAAAGAGTTTCGTGAAGCCTATCCTATCCAGTCGGCTTGTTATAGAGATTTCCTGCGGTGTGTAATGTACTCCAGAAGGGGAGAAGGGCAACAACCGGAAGTTGCACTTCAGATGACTTCTGAACCAAAAGCTTTGTTCAGTATCACCCCTAAGCATTCTTCAAAATGTGTAGAATCCGCCTCGTATTGATTATATGGAACTAACTATATAATCTACTACAGTGATGTTTTTGTAACATGAGCATTTTTGCCGTCTCTGTAGTGTAGTGATAAGTGTAATTAGCTGCCACCCCCGGCGGCCCGGGTTCGATTTCCGGCTCTGCCACGATATTTGAAAAGTGGTACGAGGCCTGGAACGGGGTCCACTCAACCTCGAGAGATCAAGTGGGTAGAGGGGGTGTTCGATTCCCACTTCAGCCATCCTTGAAATGGTTTCCCGTGGTTGCCACTCTTCCTCCAATCAAATGTCGCGATGGTACCTAACTTAAGGCCTCGGCCGTTTCCTTCCCTCTTCCTTCCAATCTTCCCATTCCCTACAAGGCCCCTGTTCAGAATAGCAGGTAAAGCCGCCTGGGCGAGTTACTGGCCCTCCTCCTCACCTGTATCTCCAGCCAAAAGTCTCATGCTCGAGAACACTGCCATTAAAGCGGTAGAGGTGGGGTCCCTCACTGAGACCAGGGCAAAAACAAAGCCTGGCGTGTAGACGGATTAAATAAAGGAAAAACTTGAGTATTTTTGTCAACTACTCTTCCCGAATGCTGAGCTTTAACCCAAGTTATATAGAAAACATCAACGTTAAATCACTTCACCTGCAGTTCTCGTCCTCACTAGTGGTTAGTAGTCTGCCTCCTTAGCTGAAAGGTCAGCGTTGTGGCGTTCGGTTCTCAGCCAGGACAGGTAATTTAATCGTGCCTGGTTAATACCTCTGACGGAGTGACAGGCTTTTATTGTTTTCCCAACACACTTATTTTAATATAAACACGATGCATTACCCCTACTAACCACCACAGAAAGACACAAATGTGAATACGTCCTTCCATATAGGATTGGAATCAGGAAAGGCACAGGGACATGAAACTGCGCCCAGTCAATATGTGTGAACGAGTTCGCCGCCGCGTTCCCACCAGGTTGTGGGAAGAGAGGAGAAGAATACCCAGTCGTGCTTTTTTGCTTGTAAATGTATAGTCAAAATGAAAATCATTTGAATCTATAAAATTCTGAACAGAGTTACACTCGGAATAGTACTAGTAATACAGCTTCTGAGATGAGTAGCTGTAATAGAGGGGCACTAAGGCTGTGCCTTCCAGTTTTATATTTGGGGGTAATTGATGATAAATATCTTAGGAACTTATTATGAATAACTTTCGGAAAATTGTGCTGAGTGGATCAGGTGGTAGAAACGCTAGCCTGAGCACAACTTTACGGATTCCAAACCGGCTCAGTCCGGTTTTATTTGAACATGTTCAAATAAGTCAGCTTCATGTCGGTAGATTTATCGACACGTAAAGGAAGTACAAAAGTTCAACATTCCGGCACTTGGGCGACTCCAAATCCTATGAAATTAGTTTGTGGAACGTAAAACCGATAGCAATATTATTATACAGCCGGTTTGAGTGGCTAAGTTGTCCGTGGAGAGCACAGCCAGTTATACGTGTCAGCATTAGTTACCTTAAGTAAGAACACAGCCATGAACAGTGAACGCTTACCACCAAGTCTTGGCAATATTACCTGAGATATTAGTGTTTTGATTTAGTTAATTGTTAATTAAAACAAATCATGCAAAGTATTCAGAAATACACATTGAAATGCAGTTTTCAGTGAAGTTATACAAGGCCAAAAGCTGCAGAAATACACAACTGGGTATCTGAAACACTGGAAGTAAACATCCACCAGCTAACAGCTCTCGAACTGGATGCCCCGACAAATGCAGCATATATCAAAGTTATTTAATCAACCATTATGGAGATAATATTAAATAAATTTGAAGCAGGTTCACTCTCAAACTTTGTAGTAGGGAGACAGTACTGGTAGTTACTGAATCAGATGGAAATGAGGAGACTAGAGTTCGTCTGTTTAATATTCCACCGGAATTGTCCAATGAAATTATTTCACGTAATACAGTAATGTAAAAGACATTTATGATGAATCGTGGTCTCAGTTCTACCGTCTACCAGTTCCTTATGGTATTCGATAAATATAATATTCAGTTAAACCAGCAGATTTCATATTTCGTAACAAGAGAAGTAGGACAGGTGACAAGTTACATATGAGGACCAGGAAAAAACTGTGCTCTTCGCAACTCTTCGGATATTCTTGCGGCAAAAATAATGGAACTATGGTAATAAAATATAATGCAGTACAATTAAAACTTCCTACATCCATTACAGCTTGTTGTAATCCTAGTAAGGCAGACACACCGGGAGTGAGGGGGACATATCTCGTGAGAAGGGAACTACTGTATGTGTCTGTGTGATGGAGGAGAGCGTGATGTATGAGTAACAGAAATAGGCCTATTGGGAATAGAACGAACACCCATCCTCGAGCTGTAAAAATTAACTATACTCGATTAAAATCACATGAATCGGCGAGCAATCGAACCAAGAAATCTACGATCCGGAGAGCAGAATACCATTGGGCCACATAGTTAGATATAATAATAATAATAATAATAATAATAATAATAATAATAATAATAATAATAATAATAATAATAATAATAATGATATAGCTTAAAGTGTATGGTAAAAACCTTCGTGGCTCAGGTAGCAGCGCGCCGGCCTCTCACCGCTGGGTTCCGTGGCTCAAATCCCGTTCAATCCATGTAAGATTTGTGCTGGAAAAAGCGGGTGCGAGAAAGGTTCTTCTCCGGATATTCCTGTTTCCGCTGTCATCTTTCAGTCCAACAACACTCTTCATTATTATCTCATTTCATCTGTCGGTCATTATTCATTGATCCAGAGGAGTTCGACAGGTTTCGGCAGCCGGCACAGTTCCTATCCTCGCCCCTAGATAGGGCTTCATTCATTCCGTTCCTGCCCCGGTCGAATGAATGGAAACCGGCCGTGTATTTTCATTTTCGTATAGATTGAAGTGCTGCTTATGAGCATTTATTTTGCCTGTGTGTCAATTTGAACATTCTTACTTCATTCACTACGTGGCGTACAACCCGGAACACTACTGGGAAACTTATTTCTGAGCCTTAATAAATTTTTTCAGGTACATGCCAAATGTGACAGCAGAGGTATTTTAAGTGGCGACGTCTCACAGCATGGAGTGCTGAATGGAATTCATTCTACCATTGAAAAATCTGACTACATCTACTGAGATCTCAGGAACTGCTGGTCAACAATCTACCACTTTTCTACAGATGGAACGATGAGATATATGAAATACCAAAACTTATGTTTGTCCTTACACACATTATGATGTTATTTGCATAAAATATCAAGAACAAAGTCCTTGTTATCTTATAGAGCACGTTTCATTTACAAAGTTAATTATTCAAATAAGAATGAAAACAGAAAGACTCAGCATTACTTTAGAGACAATATGAGGAAGGATAAGAGGCAGTAGTGCTAAATGCAAATTAATTACTAGAGAGGTGATGCGTTCGCTTACGGATACTAGCAAGCTGAACCTTGAATGGCAGAGCAGAGTAAAATGAAAACGTAGGTATAAATAAACAAAAATCATCTTAATTGGGCGCAATCATTTAAAGTCATGGATGAAACAAGAATGTCCTTCATGTACGACAAATAAGTCAACTCATCACTTCCACGCCTTTTTACCCTCAATTTATCTTTTAAAATTTGAAAAATTTTGCAAATTTTTGTAGCCTATTAGTGTCTTTTCGCAACTGAACCGTAGACGGATGCTTTCATTTGCACCACATCGTTGACTTCTTTGCCCAGGCTTGTAATAGCTCCTAAATCCTATTGCCCCTATTAGCCCCACACTCAGAAACCAATTGTCATATTTACTAATAAACGTTAATTAAAATAATAATACGTTTAAAAATGTATTCTTACTACTTTTTTGCTAGTGGCTTTACGTCGCACCGACACAGATCCGACACAGATAGGTCTTATGGCGACGATGGGATAGGAAGGGCCTAGGAGTTGGATGGAAGCGGCCGTGGCCTTAAATAGGGTACGTCCGTAGAATTTGCCTGGTGTGAAAATGGTCAACCACGGAAAAACATCTTCAGGGCTGCCGACAGAGGGATTCGAACCCACTACATCCCGGATGCAAGCTCACAGCCGCGCGCTTCTAACCGCACGGCCAACTCACCCGGTAGTCTTACTACTAAACCGAGCGAATGGCTGTGTGGTTTGGGTCACGTAGCAGTCAGTTTTAATTCGGGATGTAGTCGGTTAGAACTTCACTGTCGGCAGCCCTGAAGATGGTTTTCCGTGGTTTCCCATTTTCACGCCAGGCAAATGTTGGAGTTGTCCCTTAATTAAGGCCACGTTCACTTCCTTCCCACTCCTAGCCCTTTCCTCTCCCATCCTCGTCTTAAGACCTATCTCTGTCGGGGCTTTTGACTAGGCATTAAAAAGAAACATGGATTTTAAACCGTAACTGTGATTTAAGACGTATTGGTGGCTCCTTTTGAGGCATTTGGACCACAAACCTCATCTTAAACCTAATTACGTTACTTGCACCATCTGAATTTGTATGCAAATTCCTAGTTAGTGGGTTCGTTCCTATCCTAATATTCATCGTTTTGATCCCCTTTATCACGGCACGTTTTTATTGAACGGCAGTTTTCGTACGTCTAGTATAGACATACTGTAGAATCACCATAATCACCCAACGCTGGGCTGAGTAGCTCATATGGTAGAGCGATGGTCTCCTGAACTCAGGTTGGTGGGTTCCATCCCGGGTGAGTCCGCTGGTATTTGAAGGTGCTCAATTACACCAGCCTCGTGTCGATATATTTACTGGCACGTAGAGGAAACCTTGCGCGACAAAATTTTGGCATCTTGGTGTCTCCGGTAGTCGCTAACGTTGTTAGTAAGGCGTTAATCGAATAACATTATTATTGTTAGTTTAATTAAAGAATTAATAATAATTACTCAAAGTGTTTTCAGGTGTCTCTGAGTCGCCGTCTTCCTTCGCTTAAAACACGAAACTGAAAAATTCTTTCTCGTAATGGTAAGACATCTCATTTACAAGTTATTTTTATTGTTCTTCTTCTTCTTCTTATTATTATTATTACTATTATTTTATTTCTTCTACTGCACATGAACCTCATTTACGGCCGGATACACATCCTGACGCCAACCCTTTGTTGAGGGATGTATTCGTTATTGTATGTTTCTGCGGTCGTTGTTAGCAGTGGCAGTTCGTGCGGTTCAGAAGAATTTCGGCACAATATTTTAGGTATTTTACGCAGGTCGTAGTCTCTTCCCCACCGAAATAAACACGCGATAACTGAAATAGTGAGTTGGTTAATTGACAACCACACATCCATTACCCTTCGTTGTACACATTTTTGTAGAAGTTCTTGTTAAATTTCTATGTTTATCCTTAAACACCTGCGTTGGGCAAATAATAATAACATTTTGAACTCTACCGTGATCGAATGAAACAAACAGAAAAAAAACTCCACACAATAGACCAGATATAACATTAACAGACAGAAAGAATCCACACACATACCTAATTGGCATTGCTATTCCGAATAACCATAGTATGAAACAGGAATACAGGGAGATGGTCGATAAACATACTCCTCTCGATATGGAAGTAGCAAGGATCTGGAAACAAGACAGAGTGGCAGTTCTTCCTTTTCTCCAACCAATCAATCACTACTGATCTGTATTTATGGCAGTCGCCCAGGTAGCAGATTTCCTATCTGTTGTTTCCTCAGCTTTTTCTTAAATTATTGCAAAGAAATTGGAAATTTTTTTAACATCTCCCTTGGTAAGTTATTCCAATCCCTAACTCCCCTTCCCAAAAACAAATATTTGCCCAAATTTGTCCTCTTAAATTCCAGCTTTATCCTCATATTGTGATTTTTCCTGCTTTTAAAGACAACACTCAAAATATATTCGTCTACTCATGTCATTCCAAGCCATCTCTCCACTGACAGCACGGAACATACTACTTAGTCGAGCAGCTCGTCTCCTTTCTCCTTAGTCTTCCCAGCCCAAACTTTGCAACATTTCCGCAACGCTACACTTTTGTTGGAAATCACCCAGAAAAAATCGAGCTGCCTTTCTTTTAATTTTTTCCAGTTCTTGAATCAAATAATCCTGGTGAGGGTCCCATATGCCCTCTCTTTTACATTCTTACTGCACCCCTAAATACCCTCAAAACCGTGTGCAGAGATCTGTACCCTTTATTTGCAACCATATTTATGTGATTACCCCAATGAAATCTTTCCTTATATTAACACTTAGGTACTTACAATGATCACCAAAAGGAGCCTTCAACCCATCAACACTGTAATTAAAACTGAGAGGACTTTTCCTATTTTTGAAACCCACAACCTGACTTTTAACCCCGTTTACCACCATGCCATTGCCTACTGTCCATCTTACAACATTACAGAGGTCATTTTGCAGTTGCTCACAATCTTGTAACTTATTTATTTCTCTGTACAGAATAACATCATCTGCAAAATGCCTTACCTCTGATCCCACTTGCTTACTTATATCATTGATATATATGTCCCCTTCTCCGGGGTCGCTCAGTCGGCGGAGCGAGAGTCCCAAAAGGTTGGACTGTTCGCAGGGCCGATTTGCTATTACGGGACCTACCTTCAGAAAATTTCTATTTACAGGGCCGTTGGTGACTGGATAGGAGACATAATGTGAAATAAAAAATCAGAACAAAGTAACCACTTCATTTATTAAAATATAAAAACAAAACTCAGTCTGGACAAAGCACCAAAAGGAAAAAAAATGTTTTAACATCTCTTCAACATAATTCAACTGCTTGATCTTCTCATTTACAAATAACTATAAGTCCTTGACATGCTTTGTCGCTTCATGGGATTCAGTAATATCTCCAATGAACTCCAACCGAAGCAATTCTCTGTAACATTGATTGATCGTGCAATTAGTGATACCGTCGTACTAACATCAACGAAACAATGCCCCATTGAACATGAAAATAACTATTTCTCATTACTGTTTTAATCTTCACAAATTCTCATTAAATAATTTTTACTTTAACACATCTGCGACAAATTTTCTATTTAAATTATATTGGCATACTTGCAGAAAATTCTCTTGAGAGATTACTTTGACATTTCTGAAAAATCCTTCCTAACTCATTTTTTCCACACCACTGAGAATTTCTTTACAACTTATTCTCGAGGAATTCTATTCAAATTATTTTTATGAAGTGTTTTACAATTTGAGAAATTTTATACAATTTTGAGAGATTCCTTTGAAAAATTCTTTGAAAAATTCTTTGAAAAATTCTTTCAAAAATTCTTTGGCTCATTTCTCCCCTCTCGCAGACTTCGCTCGATTGTATTCCTTTATAAATTATATCAACAATTTATATCTGGCTAGTATTCTATGGATGGATAGAGCATCACGTAACAGCACGCGTAATCAACAACAACATCGTTGACCAATAAATCACATAAAAATATGAAAAGAATAAGCATTCCTGAAAAGACATGAATAATGTTTACGAATAACTCAATCACACCAACTGTTTATAGGCAAATTTATCATACAGCTGAAATTATCATGTTTTATTATTATCACCATTTATTATTATATTCTCCTCTCAAATTTTATTGAAGACCCTTATATCATGAATCGATCATAATAAGAATTCACTAAGACTGTTGTTACAAGACGACATAGGATGACTAAATTGATCTCGAAGAAATAATTATCACCACCATCATCAGAAGGATGCGTCTGTGAGCCCCAGGAAAGGCTATTAGTAAGCAAGTCGTACGTTATACAATATCGGTTGTTGAGCGAAGGAATGAACTATTATTAGTCCCTAAATATTATCAAATCACTATAAATCACTACCATCACTATAATTCACCATAATCATTATGACTGACATGCACCCTAGTGGTCCCATATAGTCAATTTCATCGTAAAATCTACCATCATAACGTCGTACATTTTTATTCTCAACAACCAGTCAAATACCCGACTTTCATTATTATTATAATGAATTATTTTTGTTCCTCCTATTATGGCTCCTAGAAACGTCTTCTCGATGAGCTGCTCCTAGTACACGTCAATGACCATCCCTTCTAATATCAATTATATCACATAAATTAATAGTTCATTAAGACTTCGATTTACTGGTATTTACTCTTATATTTATTTGTATCCTCCTCGTCGTGATTATTACAACCATATTTTAATCTTATTATTATTATTATTATTATTATTATTATTATTATTATTATTATTATTAGGTCTTAATCCCCCATAATTCCTTTTGAGGATCTTAATTGTACATGACCTCATGTAACTCATTAGCAACTGGGATTACTTATCTTCGAATCAAAAACACGAACATTGTTCTAAGAAAATGCAAAGATAGAAAATGTAGAAACCATAAATTATAGAACGCATGAGTACTCCACCATCACCATTTAAATACAACATTTCCAAAAGAAACTACACTGCTCTAAGCAAGAATACAATATACTATTCATCTACCGAAAGAGAAGAAATTTTACAATGGTACTTACGGTTCCGATGGAAATCCTTGGTGTCGGGATGCAACTATGGGCGTCAGCGTCCTCTTCTTGCTCTACGGAGGCTCATAGATGTACAAGGTCATCGCGCTGGCGTGCACACTTTGGCTTAACCCATGATGACCACGGCTATGAACAGCAGCGTTGTATCACTCCCACAACGTTCCCGAAAATTCCAGGATTTTCCTCGCGTTCGTTGCATGCTGTCGGTTCCTCTTCACAATGGTAGCTGAAACTACAATTTTGTATAAGAAAAGTGGTTCCACACTAGTTGTATTATATTAAATTATTTATGACACTTAACTGGCACAATGATGTACGATCAGGTTCAGTTGTACCCCAAGCTTCAAATTCCGAGCACATTCACAAGATTACAGTGAGTCTTGAAACTGACGGAACAATATTACTAGTATTTTGACGTTCTATAGGCCAGGTTTCCTTTCGAATATTCGCTTTATATAGCTCAATTCCCTTACAATATCAAAAGAGACACTCCATGAATTTCCACTGCAACACTCGGCTTAGGCGAGCGCACGAACTGTCTGTGGTTTCTCAAGTTCCACCCGGTGAATCGTGCGGCTATAACACTTCGCTCTACACCGAAGTAGGCTGAAGAAAAGTTGAATTAGCACTCAAATTACATAGTGGCTGTGCCATACAAGAAATAGGCAGAAAGTAACCATATCCGCGAACGTTCATCTTCTTCCTATATGGTTGAAATTATACGATGTTCCTCCTGAAGACTGTCTTACTTAACTTCTCCTCAGAGACTCTTCCGTTCGATTCTCTCGTAGAAACTATACTGTTCTCGTCAGATTTTCCTTAGAGACTTCTCCTCGAATTCTTACTAGAATAATCTCAAGACCTTCCAGCACCTTCCTCGATGTTCATTGGCTGTCGCCCTCCTTGTGACGTAATTCGTCCTTCACACCGGCAAGCAGATGTATCCAGAGTATCCTTCCCCTCTCGGCGGTCGGCTCGCTAAGTGGCGTAATGCTTGACGTGGCGACCTTCACCAGCCTGGTGACATAACACGTCCGCCTGCAGCGGCACGGCACGGTAACAGCTGATGTATACTTGCTTGTAACCCAATGTTCTGTAACAAAAATTACTCCAGCTTCCCCAAACTCAATCAGGCACCATTTAGACGGGTACAATATATATATATAATAAAACAATAATACTGCCTTGAGGAATTCCCCTGTTCATTGTTACAGGATGAGATAAAGTTTCGTCTACTCTAATTCTCGGAGTTTCGCTTTCAAAAAATATAGCAACCCATTAAGTTACTCTTTTGTCTAGTCCAATTGCGCTCATTTTTTCCAGTAGTCTCCCATGATCTACCCTATCAAATGCCCTAGATAGGTCAATCGCGATAAAGTCCACTTGACCTCCTGAATCCAGGATATCTACTATAACTTGCTGGAATCCTACAAGTTGAGCTTCGGTGGCATAAACTTTCCTAAACCAGAACTGCCTTCTATGGAACCGGTTATTAATTTCGCAAACATGTCTAATATAATCGGAAAGAATGATTTCCCAAATCTTACATGCAATGCTTGTCAAACTGACTGGTCTGTAATTGTCAGATTTATGTCAATTACCTTATCATTTATACACAGGGGCTACTATAGAAACTCTCCATTCATTTGGTATAGCTCCTTCATGCAAACAATAATCAAATAAGTATTTCAGATACGGTACTATATCCCAACCCATTGTCTTTAGTATATCCCCCAAAACCTTATCAATGTCAGCCGTTTTATTGCTCTTAACTTTTGTACCTTACTCTAAATGTCATTTTTATCATAGGTAAATGTTAATACTTCGTTAGTTTTAGTCAACTCCTCTATCTGGACATTATTCTTGTAAACAACAATCTTTACATACTGTTGACTGTATACTTCTGCCTTTTGAAGATCCTCGCAGGCACACTCCCCTCGTTCATTACTGATCCTAGAATGTACTTCTTGGAACCAGTTTCTGCCTTAAAGTACCTATGCATACCGTTCCATTTTTCACTAAAATTTTTATGACCACCAATTATGCTTGCCGTCATGTTATCTTTAGCTGACTTCTTTGCTGGATTCAATTTTTCAGTAAGTTCCTTCAATTTTTCCTTACTTCCACAGCCATTTCTAACTCTATTTCTTTCCAACCTGCATCTCCTTGTCTGTCACTTTACTTCTCTGTTATAATATAGTTGACCTTTATCATTCCTTTCCACCTTTAAAGGTACAAACATGTTTCCACATTCCTCAACAATAGCTTTAGACCTATCCCAGAGACTGTTCTTTTTACCCTTTTCCACCGATCATAGTTACTTTTTAAAAACTCCCTCATGCCTCTTTTATCAGCCATATGGTACTGCTTAATAGTCTTAATTTTAATACCTTCCTTTCTATCTCATTTAGTTTAAACCTCGTCAAAAGAAGCTTCGTGATCATTAATACCGTCTGTTACTTCGGTTTCTCTATAGAGCTCATCTGGTTTTACCAGCATCATATCCTGAATATTCTTCCCTGCAGTTGGTTCCATCACTTTCTGAATTAGCTGCCATTCCCATATTAACTTATTTGCCATTTGTTGGTCCTACTTCCTGTCATTCGCATTACTTTCCTAATTGACATTTGGTAAATTGAGACCACCCGCCACAATCACGTTCCTTTCCGTATCGTTTCCCACATAACTGATTATCGTAGCAAATCATTCTGGATCAGCGTCAACGCTACTCTTTCTCGGTGGGCTCACAACAAGATCATTTCCATGAAACTTAATGATGGCATAAGTTCCCATCTACACTCACAATATGGCACAAAAGGCTGAAATTTTGAAGACCTTCAACATCGTAAGAACTTTCCTGAATGCTCAGTACGGAATATAAATAGAAAAGGCTGCAACCTGTATAACGAAGAGAAGAACTAAGGAGTATATTGTAAAGTCATGCAAATTATGATTAAGCTCAATTTCTTATACGTAAAATATTGAAATACGTGCTATACTCTATTACCAATTATAAAGTTGTGAAATAAATAATAATAATAATAATAATAATAATAATAATAATAATGATAATAATAATAATAATAATAGTACTTCTAAACTATCGAACAGTGACACGCACCGTAACCGCTCACTATTACAGTAACCATACGCAATGCATAGCACGTCTGTGCAACCCTCCAACGGATTCACAGCAGTTAGGTCCTTTTCTAGTATTCAGTATCGAAGAATTTAATCTGACTCTCTGGTGTACCAACCGCTCTATCGAAATCGGTTAATATACCCCTCCGGGAAGAAGGGGATTTATATACTCATCTGCAGAGGGTTCACGTTTTAGTTCCTCCAACTTAGAACATTTTCTTGTGTGAGATATAGAAGAATAAGAATATGCACTCCCCAACAATTGCTATTGTTACTATCACATTAACGAAGGTACTTGATACCTGTTGATCGTGATCCCCGCGTATTTAGTCTTTGTCGGACATTACGCGCCTGTACAGGTGAATATGAGACTGACTGGGTAAGGTGTGAGTTGGAATTGGCCGTAGCCTAAGTTTTAAGTACCATCCCTATACTCATCTAGAGTTGAAGCGGGAAATAATGGAAACAATTTGTAAGGCGATACCAGGAAAGGGTTTTCAGTAACGTCTCTACTCAATTCTGTTGCATCCAGATGCTCAAACCAGTGATGATTTCATGATAGAGCCGGGTATCGCACCCAGGCTAGCATGGAGAAGAGGCTATTATGGTGGTTATATACAGTACCCATTCGTGGAAAATAAATAAATTGTGTGACATATTCGTTTTTAATTGACTTTTGCTGTGCTGCAGCCCCAAGGACAAATCGACGCAGACCAAGACTGGACTATGAATGGAATTGGAGCTGCTCATTCCTGAGCATGGGATCTTTCATACGTTCCTAGATGTGAAACATTTCGGGATATTTCTATGCTGACTGCAACCTAATACTCGGAGATCGAGCTGTCAACTGAGGTGATAAACCACACAGATCAGCTTGGACATGACGTTGATTATCTAACTCACTGGGAATTCACAGTCCGCCAAATTCACTTATCGTCCCTATAGGGAAAATAAGAATGACTTTTTTACAAGTTACTTCACGTCGCACCGACACAGATAGGTCTTACCGCGACGATTATGGAAATTATTTTCTGCAATTTTCACAGTAGACTCAAGTTAATTAACCAGTTTCCCTACAGTGGCGGTTATAACCGTTACAACGTATTTAAATCGGAAATGCATTACACTGAGTCCTTGTTTCAATGGTGATTTTGCAAATCCTTTTTAATTTTGCACGTAGCATTAATGCATTCAAAGATCTAAGTATTATGGGAAAGCCGTCTTTCCTATGTTTCCTTTACAAAGTTGGCCATCTTGTCCGAAGAAATTCGTTTTTATATTATTAACTCTTACATATTATCACGATTCTTGGAAATAATAGTAATAAGAATAATAATAATAATAATCCCATGGCGCAACAGCCCCAAAGTACCTTGGTCTACCAAGCAAGCACTGCTCAGCCTGAAGGCCTGAAGATTATGAGGTGTCGTGTGGTCAGCACGACGAATCCTCTCGGCCGTTATTCATGGTTTTCTTCACAGGAGCAGCCATCTCACCGTCAGATAGCTCCTCAGTTGTAATCACGTAGGCTGAGTGGACCTCAAACCAGCCCTCAGATCCAGGTAAAAGTCCCTGACCTGGCCGGGAATCGAACTCGGGGCCTCCGGGTAAGAGGCAGGCACGCTACCCCTTCACCGCGGGGCCGGAGAATAATAATAATATGGTCAGCATATCGACGCGTACTTTGGCTACATTGATTTGTGTCACTTTGTAATTGCTTCGATTTCATGTGGCAGAGAAAGCACACTGTAGGAACGGAGATAATATGAAACAGTTTCATTGTAAAGCATGCAAAATATCACAATGAAAACGTCACACTAGTGTAAATAAAAATAAGATAAAGCCTACGCCAGCACTATTCTTGAGGACGAATCCAACACAGAGTCACAAAGAGCGTCTGACTGTCTAGACTGCAGAGCGCGGACTCTGGTCCCAATGTACTTAATCTTTTGCCTCTTAAAAAAGGACGATCTGAATCACCGTGAGAGATACTAGATCCAGTTCGGTCACCGTATGTACAAACATTCCCCCGTCCTGCTTTTGTAATTCGTTGCCCAGGATACATCGTCGTCGAAGTTGTCTACACATCACCGGTTTGAGAGTGACTGGAACGACCTATTGAAGACTTCTCCCAAATCTTTTCCTGGCTGAATGCCCTAGATCAAGGATGGTGAACCTATGACACGTGTGCCACTAGGCAACCTCGATGGCACGCCGCATAACATACTAAGATATTTGAATGGTTTTAACACGTAATAAATTGGTAGAAAATATAGCAACATAGCCTACTTTAACATTACGCCTTAATAAAGAAGTATGTCACAATTAATTCAATGGCCACATTTTTTACAAATTACATTAGTTTAAAGCAAGAATATATCTTATTTTCAAAATTTACCTGTTTTTTGAAATGTAATTTTCAGTAATGTTTGCAGAATAAAATCTATAAACATTCAGACTGCTGGATTTATATGCAATGCAATGTAATACCTAAGTGAAGTCCAGATGAGGGGGTTTCATGATGATTTTAGAGGAAAATAACCGATGGGGAACTAGGCGGTAAAAATAATAAACAAGTCCTGTATAGACACGCTAGTCGAAAAAGTTTTGCCATCCCTGCCCTAGATGATTGACTGTAACATATTGTATATATATAATACCTTTATTTCACATTTAATTGTAGATCATTTGTAAGTACTTTACTAAAACAAACTACTCCAGATGGTAACGAGCTTGGCTGTAAGTCCTTAGCAAAAGGACGAGTAATCTCAGTCTTCTATTTATCTATAAATTATTTAACAATCTTATTGATAGCCCTAACCTGCCCTCTATGTTCAAGTTTGTCTATCCGTAATCGAACTACACGTCCAAAACATATTGCCTTCTACTGCTCAAGATCAAGAATCCATCAACATAGCAATTCACCGGTGTTAAAGTCAATGAAAATATTCAATATATGTATGAATGTGTACAGTACAGATATATTTGGAACTACATACTCTTATATAGTAAAAGAATGTAAACAGATAACATAATTATTTTACATTCCAAAATAAAATCCCACATTCCTGACTCTTATTGTTAAGTTCATAGTTTTAATTCACTTAGTTGTTTCTTTTAATACCATTTTTCTCATCATCATACACATAATCATTACCATCCTCGATAACATCACTACCATCATCTATAATTACATACTAACGCAGGTTAAAAGCCGTTCGTAAATAACTTTATACGTTATGTGCATATGTAACTGAATGTTTGTAATGATATCATGCTACTGAGGAAAAGTGTATTGTTATTTCATATATAACTTTATTTTACAAGGAATTTCACAAGAGATGATAAAAATTAAGTTTGATATTGGTTTTCATTTATTCTAATAGTATAAGTATATGTGTTTCACATCATTAGGTTTGAACTGGCCTGAAGCACAACAAATTGACATACAAATAAAAAAATAAAAAAATTCAGTTTATGGGCGGATGTAGTGATCAGTTTTAAATAAATACAGGAGTACGTTTAACTGTGCTCTTGAAAAATTGTCAGAGAGTGGAGAAAAGCAGGTGAACCATGTTACTGACAAGGAGCAAAAGTTAAGGGTTTGACAGAATGTCTAGCGTTTGCTGATGATATTACACTAATTGAAGAATACATCTCTGATGCAGAAACAGATTGCTATAATAGAATAGCAAGCAGCAAAAATAGGACTTTAAAATCTCATTTTAAAATGACAAATATCAAAACTTGTCTACCTGAACTTAGCATTCATAGGAATAAAACTGCAAGGGTGAAGGAATTTAAGTACTTAGGTGAGCAGACCATTGAAAATCAAATCAGTAGCTTCAAGAATTCATAAAGTGTAAATTGCTTTTCAACACACAAATATTGTTTATAACAAACGATGCTTGTATTAGAACAGTAAAATTCGTCATTATTTAAGAGTTTTCGAACCTGAAGCTCTTTACTCTTCAGAAATGCTCAATTTACATTATAAAAATTGAAAGGTACAATTAGATATTAAAAAAGGAAAAACATGAATAAATCTTAGTGCTAAGAATTAAAAATGGAATATATTACTCCAAAACCCAACTCGGAAATATAATTAAAAATATCTAAGGGTTCTGATACAATGAGATTTCGACGAATTCAATTTATAAGCCACTTTGAAAGAATGAATAACAAAAGACTTACTTATCAAATACACAGATTTTTGCCAATTAAACGTACGAGATCAAAATGGTATAAGCAAGCTGAGAAAGACCTCACTGAATTAGGATCACCAAATCCGCAGGACAGAAGTGTAATCAGGAAAATTGTTCACACAAGCGAATTTGAGGAAGACGAGAAGAAACCAACACAGTTCGGAGGAACAGGAATTACAACAATTGTTGAAAGTAGAGAACTATTGTTCGAGGAGGAAAACTCAACAAATATTGCTTCCGCGTGGTCCTAAGTGACACATTCGCGCAGAAGATATATAAATAAAGCAAAACAGCCAGGTCGACACAGTGACTGTCAAAGACTAACATATCCGGGACTACCGCATTCCCAGAGGGTGAATGCCATAAAATACATCAACATTTTTGGAGCCGCTGTTTCGAGAGTTATCACATTCAATTGGATCGCCAACATTCGTAGTGAGACGGGATCCTAAGGAGAAGCTCTCCTGGTGTCACGAGTGCTACGGGCGGTTATGAAACAATATTTTGCATATGTTGCTTTCAACCCATCGCCGTTCTATGCTGTAGGTTTCATCGAGATTCTCATCGACAACACTGCACTCTCCTTTGTTAGAAAATAGCTTCTATTAACGGCCATTTTTTGACACCGAATATAGCCATTAAATTGGACAATATAGTGACATTTCTAACTTTTATATTTTCAATGAATTTTTCCTTTACTCTCAGTTATATCTCCTCTGATATAGTAATGTTGCCATATTTCAATATTGTACCTACAAAACTTCCTCAGTAAGAATAATTCTACTTTCATATTATCAGCATCGCTGAAAAAAATCCCCGATATTGCAATTGCTTTCCTTTTGGCATAAAATTTTGCACATATCTGGTGGACAGTTACTATAACGAATACCAGTGTCAATGTTCGTAGTTTGAAAAATTGACATGTAGAATTTGTTAATATGTAATCTTTAACATTTAAAAAAATATGTTTATACACAATATTTCATAGGTCAAAAATAATTTTGAATCATCTTCCACTGTAAAATGGACATTATCATTTATGCACCACCTATCTAGCTGCTACTGTGTAAATTCTCGCCTACATTAGACAAAACATGCGTGTTAAGGGACTCTTTTTTATGAAAGAAAACGTAAAGATATTGCTAAGGCATAAAATACTAAATAAAAATCTATGCAACTTCACTCACTTTAGAACTGCCCTACAAAATAAGTTACCCTTCACACTTCATTATTCTCTCTTCATTGATATTTTCATCACCATCTTTTCCTCAGCTCTTTGCTTTCACCTGAGATCCTTTCCCTGTTTTGTTGGGGTGTGTCCAGTAGAGCATGGGACAATTAATTTTCAGCGCAGTGCTATTTAAAGTAGGTGCTGTGATCTTTAAAAATGATGGTATTTAAAAAATGAAAGCATTTCTGATGAGCACACATCAGGGTATATTTTGGTGTTCTAAACCCAATTTCGATATTTTTCTTGAAATTCATCAAACATTGCTATGATGTAACTTTAATATTATTATTATTATTGTTATTATAAAGTGTTGGTTTTCTATGCGTTTTAATTTTAGATCTTCGACACCCTTCATACGTCAAAAGCATGGGATGTACAAAGTCCTTTTGCCTACCTGTGATGTTGTACCATGGCATTGGGTAGAACTTGCAAGAAAACAAGCCTCTAAAGTTAGATGACGTCAAATGTCATAACAGAATGTTGTAAAAACATGTATGTATCTGGTGGTCCAGACCTGATCATCAAATGGCCCTTTCCATAGCAACATAAAAATCCAGTCACTGAAAACATTTCTGTCAGACAATATGCCCGCGATGTAAGGCGAAAAATGGAAAGAAGAAAACAGCACCTCCGATGATTCGAGCAAGCTCATACTTTAGCTGGTCTCGCCTCCATTTACTGCCGGTTCCAACTGATCTAACAAGGGTCCTAGGTGGTCACTAGAAGATTACACTTCATCCAGTACTTTTGGTGTAGAGCTAATACACTCTTCACGTCTATAAAAGTTTCATTCGCTCATGCGAATGACTAATGAGTTCATTCAGGAGCGCTACTACTCCCAAATCCGTGAAATAAGGCTTTCAGTACTATAGAGAGTGTACTCGATAATATTCGTAGTATGCGCACACCGGCAGACCTCGATGTTTGCAGGCTGTCTATAAAATGCGCATGTGCGAAATCTGGCCTAAATCTACATTCAAAGGGGCATAAGACTCCGCTGTATTAAGCATTTTAAGACCAGAGAGGCTTTTTCACAAACCCATGCTCTCTCAAGTCAGGTACCCTTTTAGTCGCCTCTTACAACAGTATACCATAAGATAACAACATCCTATTGTCTGAAGGTGTCAGAGGTCTTAGCGCGTAGGTAGAGGTAGATTGCGCGTGGCGGCCCCTGGCTCAGAGTCCCCTTTTTATCCCTACGAATAAAATTCCCGATAAAGTGATCCAGTAATTTAATGTATTCAAATGAAAATACTTCACAAGTGAAGTCGTAAGGAATTTAACACTTAAGAACATACTCTCTTATTTTATTTAAATATGCAACGTCAAATATGGTATACAAATCTCTACGAATATATTGAATGAACTGTATGTAGAGCAAACAGAAATTAGGGCCACATTTCTTAAAACTATAATTTCGCAGAAAATTACGTAATGAGAATCGACTATGATGTATTCGGCGGATAAAGGTATTCATTATGAAATGAATTTCTTCCTGAGTTTATGCAACCTACAGAAGCATCGTTAAAGAAGCTAATACCACACCTTGGGAACAGGAAGCACCACGTTCTTCACTATATAGCACTCAAGAAATCTCTAAATCATGGTCTGAAACTAATTAAAATTCATCGTGTGTTAAGGTTTGGTCAGTCACGTTGGCTTAAGGGCTATGTTGAGTTCAATAATAATCTACGTAAGGAAGCTAAAAATGATTTTGAGAAAGATTTGTATAAATTATTCAATAACACTATGTTTGGGAAAACCAATGGAGAACATTCGTAAGAGGATTGATATTAGACTTGTTACAGATAGCAAATTAGCTGAAAAACTAATAGCAAAACCTACATTCACTGACCGAACTATCTATGGTCCAAATCTAACAGCTTTTCATATGGCAAAACGTACGCTTTTATTCAACAAACCAATCTATATTGGTATGTGTGTGCTTGACATCTCTAAAACACTAATGTATTCCTATCAGTACGACGTCTTGCTTCCTTATTACGAAAAAGAGACATCAACACTTCGGCCAATAGTTGCTGACCACGTGTTATTTGCTTATCTCTTGTCACAAAGTAATCGTCATAGGATGGCAATAAGAAAGCATTTCTTCCTGATCTTGTCCCTTTCTTTATTAAAGAGTGCCATTACAACAAGGATTCTGGTAATTCATTATCACTCATGTCAGGACGATGCGGGAATGATACTTTCAAGAACCGGAAGACTAACTACACTCGTATCCTCACTGCAAGATACAAGTACCACTCTATATAATTGAAGTCACTTTACTGGATACTTCCTTCTCTTAACGTCAGTCTGTTAAGGCTTCAGCTTGGAGGCTGGATGGATCCTCAAAAAGCACTATGAAAGGTTTTGTCGTTACAGGGAAGCCGTAAATACGCATACATTTTTAATGAGGCGCACAAGGCATGGCGAGTGAGGTACTTTGAAATTTGCTTTCCACACTGGGCCTGACAAACGAGTTGTGCTCCGATTGTCATTACTCACCCCTACCAACACCTCAGCAGCGTCAATATTGTCACAGCCATAAATGAGACTGGACTTCTGTGGAAGCTACATTGTGTTCTGGCCTGTGGCAAGAGACAGATACTGCATCATTCAAGAAATAACCATAGGATACTGTTAAAGTAATTAAGTAACGTAATATTTATTTCTGTGGGGAATAAAAACATGTAATTCCCTGTAGAAATGTAGTTTTCATAGTAAATCTTATTTCTAAAGATTCAGAGCTAACTCGATGATAGTGCAGCTACAGGAACCTATTATGATGAATGCCGTCCCATCAGGCTGTGTGTATTGTTGCATACGGACAAAGTACTGTAATTATAAAGCATCAAGGAAAGGAGAAAAATAATTCACTTTAATTTCAGATGTTAGGTTCAAGTTAACTCGTTACTGAAATTCAGTTGAGTGCAATGTCTTTTCGTTCCAATTCTCATATTTTAATTCACTTCACTCACTGTATTTTCATGAAATATATTCCAGATACAGTGATGGGAAGGGTAGCAGGAAAAAAGGAATTGTTTCAACCCTTGAGGTTGGAAAACAACAAGAATTGGCAATAGAAGGTTAGATAGGAAGGATGAAAGGTAGGGTGCTGGTACCACAAGTTGAAGCAATGCTAGCTCACCTAATGGTTCCATACTCGATAACTTATGCTCCCATGATGAAAATTTCAGGAAAGTCATCCCTTTAAGTCAACTTTTACGACAAGAAGGGGATGAATTCTGTCTCGCGCAGCTGTAAGCTTGAATTCATGAGATGGTGGGTTAGAATCCCACCGGCGTCAGTCCTGAGGATGGTTTTCCGTGTTTCCGATGTGTCAGTGCGACGATAAATCGACATCAAAAAGAAAAGAGGAAAATAAAAATATAATGAGATTAAATAACGATCTCGCACTGACAACTTGCTGGTTGGACAAACGGAAACATTGTGGATTCTTTCGTGATATGAATTTAAATATTTGGAATGCAGTGACAGCATGCAGGTTGTACATACGTAGGCTTTATGAACTCACTCGAGATATCTAAATATCTGCAATGCAGTGAAAGCATTCTGGTTTAACACAATGGACTCACTCGAGATACGCATGTGAATATTGAGAATACAGTCAGGGCATGCTGGTTATACATATTGTTGTTGTTTGAGTCATCAGTCCATGCACTGGTTTGATGCAGCTGTCCATGCCACACTATTCTGCACCAACCTTAACATTTCTACGTAATTACTACATCCTACATCTGCTCTAATCTGGTTGTCATATTCATACCTTGGTCTACTTCTACCGTTCCTACCATCTACACTTCCCTCGAAAACCAACTGAACACGTCCTGGGCGTCTTAAGACGTATACAATCTGTCCATTCTTCTCGTCAAATTTCTCCAAATCGATTTCCTCACACCAACTCCATTCGGTACCTCTTCATTCGTGATTCGATCTACCCATCTCACCTTCAGCATGCTTCTGTAACAAGACATTTAAGAAGCTTCTCTTCTCTTTCTTTCTGAGATAGCTACCTTCTATGTTTCACTTCCATTCAAAGCTACCCTCCAGACGAAAGTCTTAAAAAACATCTTTCTAAATCATATATCAATGTTCGAAGTGATCAAAAGTATTTACTTAAGAAAGGCCTTCCTTACTTGTGCTAGTCTGCACCATATGTACTCCTTACTTCTGCCATCGTTAGTTATTTTACTACCCAAGTAACAATATTCATCTACTTTACTTAAGACTTCATTTCCTGGTCTAATATTTTCTGCATTATTTGACTTCGTTAGAATGAAATCTACTGACTTTGTTTTGGACTTTGTTGTTTTCATCTTGCGCTCCTTTCCCAAAACTCTTTTCATACCATTCAGCAATTTCTCTAGATCTTCTGCAGATACAGATAAAGTAACAATATCATCGGCAAAACTCAGGGTTTTGATTTCATCTCGTTGGATTGTGATTCCCTTTCAAAATTCTTCTTCGATTTCCTTTTTCGCCTGTTCTATACAAACACTGAAAAGGAGAGGACAAACTGCAACTTTGCCTCACTAATTTCTTAAATTACTGCTTCTTTTTCCAAGCCCTCGATTTTTATCATTGCAGACTGATTTTATATATATTATAGACAATTCTTCTTTTCTCGGTATCTGATCCCCATCGCCTTCAGAATCTCAAATAGCTTACTCCAATCATCTTTATCAAATGCCATATCTAGATCTACGAACGCCATAGACATGGGTTTCTCTTGCTTAATTTAGTCCTATAAGATCAGGCGTAAAGTCAGGTTTGCTTCCTGTGTTCCTACATTTATTCTGAAGCCAAATTGATCTTCTCCCAACCCAGTTTCAACTTGTCTCTCCATTCTTCTGCAAATAATACGTGTTAAAACTTTGCAGGGGTGAGATTCTAGACTAATCGTGCTGTAGTTTTCACACTAGTCAGCATCGGCTTCTTGTGAATTGGTATGACAGTATTTTGCATAAAACCAGATGGCACTTCTCCTGTGCAGTACATCTTACGCACCAAATGGAATAACCTCGCCATTCTGGTTTATCCTTAGGCAGTCAGTAATTCTGAGGGTATGTCATCAGTTCCAGGTGTCTTCCTTTTCATCAGCATCAGCAGCCTTTTCTTGTTTCAGAGACATATCATTTACTTCTTTACCTTGACACAACCACTGGATACATCCTTGCCATCTTTCTGCTCTGTTTTCTTTCGCTAGAAGTGGTTTTCCATCTGAGCTCTTAATATTCATAAAATTTGTTTTCCTTTCTCCGAAGATTTTCTTGATTTTCCTGTATGCAGCATATACCTATCCCAGGACCATACAGCCGTCAACATCCTTGTACTTTTCTTTCATCCATTCTTCCTTAATAGTCCTACACTTCCTATCATCTTCACACTTTAATGTCCTTGAAGATTTTCTGTCCTCAGTTCTTGCATTCTTGTACTTTCGTCGTTCGTCATCAGGTCAAGTAGAACCTGAGTTACCGATTAAATCTTAGTTGGTTTTCCTTTCTTCCTAACATTTCCTCAGAAGCCCTACTGACATCATTATTCATGATTGTCCACTCTTCCTCTGTTGCATTTCCTTCAGCATTTTCATTTTGTCCTTGTACAACATGTTCCTTGAAGCAATCCCAAAAATGTGTTCTTTCAACTTGTCTAGATACCATCGCCTTGCATTCCATCCCTTCTTCAATTTTTTCAACTACACACGGCATCTCATGATCAACATGTTGTGGTCAGAATCCACTTTTGCTCATGGCACGTCTTGCAATCCAACACTTGGTTTCTGAATCTCTGCCTAAACATAATGAACCCTATATGGTACCTTCCACTGTGTCCAGTTCTCGTCCACGTATGCAGCCATCGTCCTTGTTATTTGTACCAAATATTAGTAATGACTAAATTATGATCGGTGCAGAATTCAACCAGCCGACGTCCTCATTTATTCTTTTGTCTCAATCCGAGTTATCGTACTGTATTACCTTAACTTCCTAGGCCTGCCACTGCATTCCAGTCTTGCGTCACAATAGATTCTCGTTACCCTTTACATATTGTGTTATATCTTATAACTCTTCATATATTCTTTCGATTTCTTCATCATCCACCGAACTAGTAGGCATATAGACATGCACTATTGTGGTGGGCATTGGATGGGTGTCTATCTTGACAACAACAATCATTTCGCTATGCTGGTCGTAGCAGCATACCCACTGACCTATTTTCGTAATCATTATTAAACCGACTTATGCATTTCTTCTGTTTGATTTCTTGCTTAAAATACGTCAGTCGCCTGACCAAACATCCTGCTCTTCCTGCCAACGCACTGCACTTATACCAGCTACATCTAACTGTAGTCTATGTATCCCCCTTTCCATATTTTCTAACGTACCACAACTATTGAAAGTTCTAACATTCCATGCTCCTACTCAGAGAATGTCAGTATCCATCTTCCTGATGATTGTCCACTCTCGTTTGTTCCCCACCCAAAGATCCGAATGCGAGACCATTTTACCTCCGGGGTATTTTATCCGGGAGGAAGCCATTATCAGTACGTCATTCATACAGAGAGAGGTGCATGTTTCGGGAGTTAGTTACAGTTGTAGTTTCCCGCTGCTTTCATCCGTGTAGCAGTATCAAATCAGATACGCCACGTTAAGTGTTATTAAAAGGCCATATCAGTAAATCATCTATATTGCCACCCTTGTTACTTCCGATCGGCTGTTACCTCTCTCCCCCCCTCCCGGTATGATGAACCATTCGTTAGTCTCGTCTCGCGACAGATATCCATCCGGTATGGTTGTACCTGTGGCTCGGCTATCTGCTTCAGTGGGACCCACAAGCCTCCCCACTGCGACAAGGTCACATGGTTCGCGGGGGAGAAACAATTATCAACCAACTCGAGATATCCAAAAATTTGGAATTCGGTGACAGAATTTCGTTAAACATACATTGCGAACTCACTGAAGATACGTATCTAAATATTTGGAATGCAGTGACAGCATGATGTTTGGACATACATAAGTATTCGGGATATCTAAATATCAGGAATGCAGTGACATCATACTGCGTTCAAAATATTTGGTTATCTTCAGTGAGCCCATATTTTTTACAGGGGAGAAGGAATTATGAACCAGCTGGAAATATCTAAATTGTTTCTCGCCTGTAAAATATGATGGGGTCACGAACTACCTAAATATGTATAATGCAGTGACGTCATGTTGGTTCGACTTACCGAAGTGTCATAGGCTCTCAGGAGATATCTAAATATTTTTATACTCACCCGCCTAGCTTATACGATTAGCTATATTAATTTATATCTAAGTAACAAAATGAAATTAACTTCCTTTCCGGTTTCTTCTATACAGGATCACCGTATGACAATACGACGAGTTACAAATTTTATATCAGAATTCGTAACTAGTTACTTACCGTATCTTATAGCAGGGCTGATATAATTCCGTTGTCTTGCCCATAATACAACAATCACCTTTACCTTAATCACATAAAGTACTGTTATGTCTGTCTTTCCTGGCCTTCTCCTTATCACCCGGCATTGTGATGGATTAAACCGAGTTTTGCGGATGTACATTAAAAGATTCCAGACAGTTCTACACTACGGGAAGCTGAGATGCCGCAGTCCTACGCTATTATGTTTAATTGATCATTACGTTACTATAACTTCAAATTAACGGTCAGTGTTTCATATACTGAAAACCGGTTTACCAGTCAATCACCGGGTCAGGGATGGGATGAATGAAGCCCACAACTTGCGACGGGGACAGGAATTGTGCCGGCTGGTGAGTCCTGTCGCAGTCATTTACTCATCTGGGGCAATGATTAATGACTGACAGATGAAATGAAATGATAGAGGAGGGTGTTGCTATAATGAAAGATGACAGCGAAAACGGGAGTACCCGGAGAAAACCCTGTCCCGCCTCCGTTTTGTCCATCACAAATCTCAAATTGAGTAACTGGGATTTGAACCACGGTATCCAGCGGTGAGAGGCCGGCGCGGTGCCACCTGAGCCACGGAGGCTACTGTTTCATATATTACACACTAGAAATATTTAACTCTTGCAACAGTTATTTGCACTCCCTTGTTCTGAAGATGACATGATGGCTGAAACCGATCAGCACATAAATAATTCTTCATGGAAATGACAATTTCACCATCTTCCTGTGCATACGTCTCTCATATTATTATTTTTTTTAATTTCTAAACTGAAATTTCCTTATATGTACGGTATAATATATTTAAAATCCTATGTCACTGAACATAAAAGAGTGGAATGATTACATTTGCTGCTACGTCGTGAATCCTGATGAAAAATCTGGTTGGGTTCGCGCGGTAAAAGGTGGTCGATCAACAGATTAGCTGTAGGGTAACAGCGATTCAATGCCGTCAAAACTCTCCCCATCACAGTGTAATGTTGTAGTGCAGCGTGCCCGAGGCTGTCTTGCAGCTCGACTACAATCCAACCTGTACCCCTTTGTAATAACATGCCGCTCCAGTAATATAGCTGCGATAAAACAATAGGCATGTGGCGTGTCGCAACCGTCCGGCCAACTCCCCTCCCCCGCGAGCTGTTTGGTGACAAACCTCGGCTCAGCCTCATTCATGATTACGCTGCATCTTTTGTTCACTTCGATGTTTGCCAAACGCGTAACCCGCAGCTGAAGGCTAGCCGGTCTTCTTCTTTCTAAGAGCAAAACAAAATGTTAATATTAGACTGGTGTCCCTGTCGTACCGCACATAAGCTGTCAACAATTGCGGCCCATGCTTGTATCAGAGGGTTTCATATTCAAATGGAGCCCGTAAAAGGAGCGTCTGTCGCCACAGGTAGTATGAAAAGGACATAACTTGCAAACAAACGTACATGCAATACCTATGTTTACTTTTATATCAACTTTCTCCCCTTTCTACGCCGTCAGCTTCCTATTACTGTTGAACTCCGTCTTGACCGGTATAAGTTCCAATCACTCGGGAGCGAGTTTAATATCTTGATTATTCTATTAACGCTACTGGGAATTTTTGCGTCATTTTAGAAGGAATTACTTAATTACCTTGCTCTCCAAATTACGAACAGTTCTGAGTGTACTCGCAATTCCATAGAACTGGAAAACTGTTCTTTCAAAAACGCCTGTTTACACTGAAAGACGTTTACCCTGTTGTCCAATGTACAACTTTTCTCACACTCTACATTTCACTCTCTTGCTTATCGCCTTGTACAAGTCCCCGTCTTTCTGCGGCACTGGCAATGGCTCCCCTCCAGGTTGCTCTAGATCTCCTTCTGTCCTCGAGGACAAAGGTAAATTTTCAAAATGTCCTCATCATGTAAGTGTATCTGGTAGGCACAATCTACAGAGGCTGGATATCCTTCAGTCAGTTAGGCACTCTCCATGCTGCTCATGAATAGTAGGAAGAGGGACGATCTAATTGTTATGCGTATACTTCAAAGCATTCCTTGTTGTGTAATAGCTAGAAATGAAATATATACGACTGTTTATTTCTTGTTAATAAATGCTTATTGTCAGCTAACAAAACGCCTATTCCTACGAAAAGTTTAGACATATTATTTTAAATTGAGGATTAGACCTTGATGAATGAACTACCGAAATAAACTTTGTCACTCATATGAAAATATATTAAAAAGTGAAAAATAACTATATTATTCTGCTTTTGATTAGCAAACAACAGTGATCACAGCCGAAATGTTCGGCTCCATGGTTAAATGGTTAACATGCTGGCCTTTGGTCCAAAGAGATGCCGGGTCCGAGGTTTCCATTCCTGGCCGGATCGGGGATTTTATATTTCTTTGGTTAATTTTCCTGGCTCGGCGGCTGTACTTTTGTGCCTCCTTCAGCAGTAGAATTCATCTTAGGTAGGGCTTAAACCTCACAAAGAGACCGAGCGTGGTGGCCGTGCGGTTAGGAGCACGCAGCAATGAGCTTGCATTCAGAAGATAGTGGGTTCACACTAGAGTCATGAAAAACACGCTCTATACTCGGTTCATATTTGTCGAGCATGACCATGACCGAATTTGCTTCTCATAGTCGAGGCGAGCTATGTTGGTTCGACCTTGCCCCTTTATACTCGCTCCTTTACGAGCTATCACATTCACGGATAGAGGAGTTGTTCTCCGTACGTCCTTGTTTCTACTAATGGTGGAAGAACGTGGCAACACATCAACAATACCTACTTGGCAGAAATTAGCAGCGATATTAATCGGTTCATGTCCTGATTCTCGAAAGTCTTAACCGGCAACAGTGTTGATTTTTTGCTCACGTGAAAGCACGCGTGTTAGTTATGTTTTGCTTGATATCGTCAGGGAATGCTTGACGAGAAGCCCTAGGTTTAATTCTTCAAGCGTGTTTACTTTAAATAGGTTTTACCGGATTCATATGTTAGCAGTGCACAGTAAACATACCCTGTCTACGGACTGTCTGCAGTGACCACAACCAGGAATATTTTCCAATAATCGATTAGTGTGTATTCACTGTTTTGAATTTTAGCCATAACGCTGTCCATCGAATGACGTGGCTTGGTAAACTGCAGCACTAAACTCAACCACTCCATCATCCTTTTAAGCCTCCATATTCTCGGCCTTCGCTCTTTGTTCACTCAACTCCGGATGAACCACACTGCTTGCAATGTGAGTAAAGTAAGCAAGGTCATCCTCCCTAGTCAACCAGCTCCGCTTCGAACATTGAAGCATACTCGGGCATTTTAGATTACACGCTCCACCCGGGCGTGATGGTGGTTGCATATGCAGCAATGCATGTCTTGCTCCATCTTGGTTACCCGTCTCAAGTTCGACTAGCCCACACCCAACTGTTGGCAGCCCTGAAGATCGTTTCCTATGGTTTCCCATTTTTACACCAGGCAAATGCTTGGGTTGTACCTTACTTAAAGACACGGACGCATCCTTCACACGCCTAACCCTTTCTTCTGCCATCGTTACCAGAAGACCTATGTGTGTCGGTGCCTCGTAAAGCCAATTGTAAAAAAAAAATCTTCAAAGAGACGAGGCCACCTGCAGGGTGTCAACTGCAAGAACGTGTACCAGGCTTCTAAGGAGGCCACATGATATAATAATAATAATAATAATAATAATAATAATAATAATAATAATAATAATAATAATAATAATAATAATAATAATAATAATAATAATATACGAGGATACTTATATCTTAAAAACTAAAGATGTTAGTGACGTGAAAATTAGTATTTGGAATCTTTTTAAAAAATAGACACATTTTTTTATTTTTGGAAAATCCAGTTCAATAGAGGTGAACAGCATTGACCAAAGGGGATGAGTTTTCTAAAAAAAAGACTTTATGTATCTACAGTATTTCTCAGAAAGGTAACATTTTACACTCGTGAAAATTGGTATTTGGAATGTCATGTGAAAGTAAAAAACACAGGTAATTTGTTTTCGGAAAACCCGCTTAAGGGGAACTGAAAAAGGGGATGAGTTTTTAAAAAGAGCGCATCGACAGCACATCTCAAAAACGTAACATGTTACAGACGTGAAATTTGATATTTTTAATCCCTTTTAAAAATAAAGAACCACATATTTTTTGTTCCCAGGAAAATCACACAAGAGAGCGGGGTAAAAAGGACTGAAAAGGGAGTGGAATTTCCTTTATTAAGATGCTGATACCTCAAGAATTAAAGATTTAACAGAAGTGAAAGTTAGTATTTGGAGTCTCCTTTAAAACTAAAGAAATACGTTTTTCTCGGAAAATTCACTTAAGGGGGTGAAAGAATTGAAACATTAGTTGAATTACTTGCTTGAGGATACTTATATTTAAAAATTAAAGATGTTGCAGACGTGAACATTGGTACTTGGAACCTCCCATAAAAATTAAGAAACACGATTGTTTCATTTTCGTAAAATCCACATAGGGGGTAATAACTGAGACATTAGTTGAACAATGTTTTACTATGATACTTGCATCTCAAAAATTGAAAATTTTATAAACTTGAAAATTGGAACCTCCTTTAAAAATACAGAAAGTTGTATATTTTTGTTTTCGTAAAATCTACTTAGGTGGATTGGGGGTGGGGGTAGGATTGATAAAGGGGTTGAATTATTTTTATGGGGATACTTATATCTCAAAAACTGAAGATGTTTCTGACGTGGAAATCGGTATTGGGAATCTCCTTTAAAATAAACGTTTTTTTTTCGACTTGAGGGAAGACTACTTCTCATACCTACAGTTCTAAGTCGCATCTTAGCCCCAAAAGGCAATAGAACAAACATGGTGTACAAAGACAAATGCAACTCAGTTCTTCGGTGAGTTTTTACACTTTAGGGATTTTAAAATAATGTCTTAGTACAGTACCGAGGAACGATAACTTTTATCAGATGACGAAATCCACGCGAGCGAAGCCACGGGTAACTGCTAGTTCCCTATATAACATATTCGAGTACATTTAACTACTCCTGAGCCGATTCGCACGTGTATCTCTCACACTGAAACGTAATCAGTCTGTTTCAGCTACCTCAATATGATTTCCTTACCTATTATCCAACGTTGAGTTGATCGATAACGGTCTGTTAGAATCCGTTAGGTCCTACAGTTAGTAGTAAATTCTTATGCAGATTATATGCTATACTGACTTCGAACATTCCATATAAACATTAAACAACTATGCCGGACTGAATGTCAAAGTCAAAGTCAAAGATACCCGTCTCCCTTAATCTCGAAAACCATAGATTAGGGAGAGGGTATTATTTATTGTAACCGTTTCATAATTTGTGATACATGCAGTATACAAAATTAGAAGGAGTAACTTGATATAACTATTGTGAATTGTATTAATACTTGGTACTGCACCCGTCATGCCGGGCTCAGCTCGGCCGGTGAGCGAAGATCTCCAGGGTGTAGATCGTTCGCTTATCGGCTGTGCGAAAATTTTAAAGTGCAGGGATAGATAATGAACTAGTGGCAAATGAGAGAAAGCTAAATAGGTTTTAGACATTTATTACAACTACTGCTCTTCATAAATTATACAATAATTAACAAAATCTAGGTATTCTGTTTATATGATTGTCTTCTTTTATGTTGTAGTCACATAGATACTTCATCGGTAAACGAAACAGGAAATGCCTGTATCTGCAAATATAATATTCATATTTTTAGTGAAAAATTAATTAAATAATTAATAATAATTAATTTGAGATGATCTCTCTCTTTTATAATTTAATAATTTGAAAATAAACTTCCTTCCTTCATGGATTTGATTTTAAACAAATTTGAAAATGATCATTTTCATTTCTCTTTGAAAATTAAATAAAAATTTTTCTCTTATAAAATTATAGTTAAATCGTCTTCCTTGACCTTTAAATTAATTAATAAACTCAACTTTATAATTATTTAGTAGTTGCTTCTCACATAATAGCTCGGAACTTGACCTCATGTCAATTTACATTTATCCGTTACTCGAAACAATTAATTAAATTATTCTTACAATTTTCGACTTTGTGAGTTCAATCCACTGACATGGCCTATACTTATTCATGTGTATTCGTTAAATAAGATCCTATTCCTCCTTAAAAACGATTAAAATTCACTAAAGGTTTGAATTCATTCAAATGGTGAACCACTAAAGTTGGCGTAAATTAGGCCGAAAATTCCACAAAATAATGAAGAGCATCATCACAAATATGGATTATAAACTTACATTAAGCAAAACACAGTCAAATCACACATACTACACTCACACAAAGATACACGGAAATATTATATACATATTTACACGAACGCTAGCCCTTGATTATTAATTTTTATGTTTAGACAAAGTTAGGAAAATTATTCTCACGATGACACTATCGTGGTGACCTCCTCATATCAACTGGGAAATGTGACAGAGCAAGGATTATCACTTAATTATAGAACACAGTTATACGACAACGTTTAGAGAGAATTTACGAACACAAAATCATCCCAAAAAATCATCGATAAATCGCTTAAACATAGGCCAGAATAAACATTCCGCGCACGCGGTTCATGAGCTACGACATTTATTTTTACTTCTCCACTATAATTGTGATTCTCGATTAATCTGCACTCATAACGAAGACATTACATCAAGTAACATATTTATTCCATCATTGACTCATTAATGGATGCACAGCTCGACTGCTGAATTCAATAATATCCATCAATCAATCAACTAATCATCACAGCACAGCAAATATATAACAAATTGTATCGGTCAGATACTGCCATTTCCCAGGCCTAAATTACAATAATGAGCGCACATCAACCATTTTCAATAATAACTAATATTATGCTCATGACCTTAGATGTTCTTTTACGCGGTAATTTAGTTAAATTATTTTTATTATTATTATTATTATTATTACTGGCCGCGCAAGATTATACGTGCGGAAGCTACTACACAATAATATTTCAGATGACTCTATTGCACACAAAACTCAACCATATGTCGCATAATTGAAGAATGAACTCTGACATGATAGAATCCACGGAATTTCTGTCCCATTTGATCTCATTAAAAGTCAAAAAATATTCAAATAGTCCAAGTTTAACGTTGGGGTCAATTTACACTTATTTCTCCTGCCACAACGAACTCGGGACAGTTGAAACACTTCTCGAAGACATCCACTCAAACAAACTAATAAGTTCAAATACTCACTCATCCTCAATCTACCATCACCAAGAAAGAAGAGATGGAAAAATTCTAACTAATAGAAAATGTCTAAACAAATAAGTAGAGGCTATGTCATTACAATTACTTTACAAAAGGAAAGAAAGAATAACAAAGTTTAAATATTACTTGGTGGTGACTGTCGGCTGTAGAACTCGGGCTGATGACCTAGTGCATTATCACCTTACGCACCATCGATCCTCGTCACGCCCGTCTGGACTGCCTTACATTTTACTCGTGCATTGGAGACATGCTGGCGCGCTGGAAATCACACCGTTCACGAAGAAAGAAGACTGACATCCTGACTCGAACTCGAACCGGTGACCTCTTCTGTGGAAATCTTGTGAAGCTGAAACTAAAAATCACGTCTAAGACAAGGTCCAAAACTCACACCGATGTCTGATAAAATGACAAGGAAACTTAACTTTTAGAGTCTGCTGAATTATAGGTGGAATCCGCAAACATCTGAACTGCAGTTGTAGCCAGTTGTAGGCTCTGAATGACGAAGTTCCCTGGCAAGCGAAGTGCGTCTTCTTCTGCCCGTAGTCGAAGTTAGAGTAATTCTTCTCAGTAAGCGAAATACGTCTTCTTCCGTCCGCTGTTGAAGCTAGAGTAATCCTCCACAAGACGTGTTCAGAGGTAGAAATTTATGTGTAAATTTTCCCTAGGAAAATCCATTATTCACTGTCTTAAGACAGGGGTGCGTCTTTTCCTCATAAGCGATTGGTTAATTTATTAACTTAGCACCAAATTAATCGCTTGATTGGCTGCCATAGTCAGACGTCATGCACCTTCACAATTATCGATCGAGCACTTGACACACATTCAGCCTGGTCACGTGTCATTCACGGCTGATTCCAAGGTTATTTGGCTGGCTGTCTCTGCGTTCTCCCCTCGCCTGGCCTTGAGTGGAATTCCCAACCACCTGGCGTATCTCGCTCAGTCAACTCGACGTGATAAAACTCCCTTCCTGGTTCATAAAATAATATTTTAACACACAGTAGAAATAAATGCTTTCCAATAAATGATTTTGCCAATTTTGAAGGGGACATCATCTCCCTTGGTTGGTTAATGATTTAGTCGGAAGATGAAATCATTAATGCTGGAAATAGACCCTTAACATGTTCCCTGAAAAATTTGAATGGCAAACATGTGTAACACTTCTAAGCCATATTTTCAGCCCTTGTTCCGGCACGTAGCCTCCTGTTGTCCGCTTCTAGTGCTGCGCCCAGTAGTCGAAGTTGATTCATTATAGTGTTCTGCATTGCTTGACATTCCTCACAGGTTTCTTTTTGCAGGTTGACTTGGGTCGATGCATGGTGGTACACTGCATCCTCACTTGTATCCCATGACGTTTCTTCTTCCATTATGGTGTTGACTTGGGCATCATTTACTGGTCTAGGGCTGTTGTAGCTTCGTAAATTTGAGGCATTATGAATTCCCTCATAGCTCTTATCAAGACTTTGAATTTTATAGGCATTGTTCCCATATACTCGGATAATTTTATAGGGACCCACGAAAAGAGGTGCGAATTTCGCGTAGAATTTACTGGTAGGTTCCGAAATGGCTGGTTTCTTTAAAAGAACATATTCATTCAATCTCAGGGGTCGACGGAATTTCTTTTCTCTTACCCTCCGTTGTCTGCGATCAGCTTGCTCCCTTAATGAGATAGCAGCCTTTTGAATGTTTTCCTCTAGTGTTGGCCTTAAGTTACCGGGGCATTGAACGATGCTATCCCAAGGTCGAGTTGGTGTTCGATTGAAATGGAGACTGACAGGGATTTGTGCCGTGGCCTCATGTACAGTATTGTTTAAACACTCCATCATTATAGGTAGAACGTCAACCCATAACCAATGTGTATTTCCACAATAAATCCTACGGAATTTAGCTAGCTCTTGCATCACCCTCTCTGCCGGGTTGCTTGAAGGATGGCGGATAGAATTCAGAATATGCTTAATTCCAAGCTGTTCCATGGCTTCACGGAATTCTGTGGATGTAAATTGGGACCCATGGTCAGTGAGTAATGTCTCTGGTTTGCCCATATCTGGAATCAGATTGCGAGTGATGCGCCGAATTATTGATTTCGAGTTCGCTTTCTGGATCGGGTACAAAGTTACGTATTTTGAAAATACGTCGATGGTGACGATGATATGCCGGTTACCTCGCTTCGATGTCGGAGCAGGTCCAAATAGGTCCATTGCGTATAGTTGTTTTGGCCTAGAAGGAATGATCGGAATCGGACTATGTTGGAGCAGATGGGAGCTCGGTTTCACTCTTTGACAAACGTCACAAGTTCGGACTATGTTTCTTACAGTTGACCGGAGTTTGTCCCATGTAAACTTTTCTTGTATCGTGGCTAGTGTCTTGTCAATGCCACCATGGCCGGTGATTCTGTGAGCATGCCATATCAATGGCTCGCGTAATTTAGAAGGTACTAGTACTCTCAGCTTCGATTTCGCTGTGTCCACAAATTTAAATAAAGTACCATCTAGGTATTGATACCGGGACGCTTTCCTTCTTATCTTTCTGTACCCAGGGTCCTTAGGTTTAGTTTTGTTTTCTAGAAAATCAATAATAGGCCTCAGGTTACCATCTCGCTCTTGAGCTTGTTTTATATATCTCAATTTTCTCAAAAACTCGTGATCTTCGGGAATTAATTCCAGTTGGTTGACTTGTAAAGTTTCCTCGTTGGGATTACGGCTCAAGCAGTCAGCTAGCATGTTACTCTTCCCTGAACAGTGCTCTAATTTGATGTTAAATTGTTGTACGAACATGGTCCATCTAAAAATGCGCTCAGACGCCATTGTGGCCTTTAGCATGAATATCAGTGCTTTGTGGTCTGTCCTAATAATTATCTCGAACCCATAGATAATTTTCTGCCAGTATTTTAAGGTTGAGACGATAGATAGCATCTCTAATTCTGTTACTGAATAGTGTTTCTCGTGGTTGCGCAGTTTTCTACTGACGAAGGCTAGGTAGATCTTGTCCTCGGGATTCCTTTCGTCTTCTTGAAACAGTACGGCCCCAATTCCGACTCCTGATGCATCTGTTTGTAGAATAAAAGGTTTCTGGAAATTGGGATATCCTAGTTTGACATGATTTGACAGCATCTCTTTGGTCTTTGCGAAGGCTAAATCACATTCTCTGTTCCACTTCCACCTGTTGCCTTTCTTCAAAAAATCTTGCAATGGAGCGACGGTTTCTGTGAAGTTCGGACAGTGATTCGCGAAGAAGTTGGCCATGCCTAAGAACTGCCGTACTTGCTTCACGCGGATCGGCCTTGGGAACTTGCTGATGGCCTCTATTTTTACAGGATTGGGTCGTATTCCTTCCCCATCAATTATATGGCCTAAAAACAATATTTCAGCTTGGCAAAAATGGGATTTCTTTAAGTTGATGTGGAATCCAGACTTAGAAAGGTTATCTAACAATTTCTCCAATTTAATTAGGTGTTCTTCAAAAGTTTCACTGGCCAGAAGCAGATCATCAATATACCTGGTGGTAAAGCTCTTAACTTCTTCTGTAAGGCATCTATCTAAGGCTCTGACGAGAACGGCTCCGGCGTTACATATGCCGAATGGAAGCTTTCTAAAAACATAGGTCTGCTGATCGAACATAAACCCAGTTAACAGCCTAGACTTCTCTTCTAACAGTATGTGATAATAGGAGGCTGTAAAATCAACTGATGAGAACAATCTCATGCCATGGAATTTCCTCAGGACGTCTTTGATTGCCGGTGCCTGGTCTCTTTCTGGTACTAACTTCTTATTTATATCGCGCGCGTCGATGCAAATGCGCAGAGACCCGTCTGGTTTATTCACTACTACAAGAGCACCAAGAAATGGTGTGCAAGCTTTCATAATAATTCCATCCCGTTCCATCTCCTTGATAATCTTCGCCACACGAGAGTGAAATTTCTCTGGGATCGGATAGGGTTTCTTCTTAAATGGGGTCCAATCTGTAGCTACCAGTGAGTATTTAAAATCAGGAATCTGGCCTGGTTTGTCATCGAACAGCGATTTATATATCATCAGAAGATCTCGGAGCTGGCCTCTCTCTTTCTCTGTTCCTAATGCTTGTTCAGCCTTGGAGTTTATAAGATCGTACGGGTGTGTTGTACTATCGCCCTCTTCTATTACGTTGTCCAGGGCCTGGTGAACTTCTTCTGTGGCCTCCTGGTCTTCAGATTCCCACGGTGCATAGGCGTTACTAATTTGGAACACACTCTGATCAGCTATTTCTGATGGGTTAACCATGACTGTTTCAATTGTTTCATCTGAGCGGAATAGTATCTGATTTAAATTAAGATCGATGTTGGCCTGATAAGTAGTTAAGAAATCCACCCCAAGGATGATATTGAATTTTATATTTGACATGGCCAGGAAAATATTTTGAAATTTTGAATTCCCAATTTCAACATCCAGTAAAGTTTGTTGTCTACATGCTACAGTTTTATCCGGGATAATTCCCTTTATTTTTACATGAGACACTGGAATAATCGGAATATTATATCTTTCGTTCAAGTCATTTAGAAACGAATTGGAGATGACACTAACGGTGGACCCTGTGTCGACCAAACATTTTACTCTAACACCACACACTCGGGCTAAAATTATTGGCAATGTCCTCGTACAAATTCTACTTGAATCTATATTTTCTTCTAGTAAATCCTCCGACTTTGTCATCCAAGAATCAATCTGCACTATTATCCATTCTCGTGTCGTATTGTCAATACAAGGGCTAGAATTCCGGCTATCTCTCGTTAGTTCAGGGATTGTTTTTTTTTAATAGCGCCCTGACTCTGTTCTTCTCTTTCAGGACGTTCCCTTTCCTCCTTTTCTTTAGCTCTCTGATATTCTAGGCTCTCGGCGCCGACCATGTCAGGATTGACGTCTTGGTCGTGGATAGCACGGTGCCATTTGCGTCGTTCTTGGTTGGATTGTTGTAACTCGCGGAGATATTTTTCCCGTTCTTCTTGCCTCCAGTTCCTCTTCCGGGTTTCGAGTCTGCGGTCGTTGGGTTCTCTTCTCCAGCGATCTCTATTATTTTCATACGGCCTTCTCCGATTGTTCCGCCGGTAGTAATTCCATTCTCTTTCATTCCTATAGCCTGGTCTTGGAGAACGATCCCTGGGCGGTCTTTCTTCACTTTCGCGACTCCGGTTTCTCCCTTGGCTGGTAAGGTTCCTGTCGTCTGAACGATTGACAGTTGCATGGAACACCTGTTGCTCTGGGTTTGTACTTCGCCGAGATGGTTCCCTAGATGTCATATCTAACTGTCTGAGAATAGCCTCAGCCTGAATTGCCGTCTGGACGTTCGAGGCTATCATAATTCTTTGGATATCCGCAGGCAGTTGTCTTACGATGACCTTTATTAGTTCAGTTTCTGTAGGTGGTGCGTCAAGCTCACGCAATTTGCGTAATTGACTTGAAAAAAATTCTGAGAAGCGCGTGGGTGTAGACTGAGCATATTTCTTAGCGTACAGTTCTGTCTTAAGTTGGTCCTGAATATCTGAGTTCCAGTACTTCTCTAAAAATGCCCTTTTAAAGCCTTCAAAATCGTCAAACGAGTATCGGAAGGCTGTGAACCACGTCAACACTGAGTTTTCCAGGTATCTCTCAGTTACTCGTAGCTGACGTTCCATAGGGATTTTATTGTCTCGGAAGAACTCCTGCAATTCGTTAATAAAACTCTTGGGGGTTATTCCTTTTACATTATTGAATTTCTTTGGGTGGTCCTCATGCAATCGTATTATATTTACGATTTGGGTTTGACCAGAAGTGTTCAGTTGACTTGTTTCCCCTCTAACAGGCTCTAAAAATGGGTTGGTGGTGTTTACGGGAACGTTTAGAATTACCCTTTCATCGGTCTTGGGAGTTGAAAATTGAACTTCCCCAGATAAACGTTTTTCCAGTTGTCCCTGCCGTTCTAATAAAGAATTAGCTACAATATTATTACTCTCTCCTTGTAACTTGAGTAGCTTCAGTTCCTTGGTAAGCTCCTGTATTTCTCCCTGTAATTCCTGTTTGTAGACTTCCGAGCTGGCTCTAACTTCACTTATCTCCTTGTCCACGGATGTTTTTATTGTTTCAAGACTCCGCTGGGTTTCCTCGATTGTTTCATAGAAGTATTCGAGTCGTTCCGAATTAGTGACTTGGGCTACCTTAATCTCGGCTATTACGCCCTTCTCCACCTGTTTTACTGTTTCATAGATTTCGGTGAACTTCCTGCCCCATGCGGTTTTAGTTGCAGACAAGTCCTCGGCATTGTCACTAATTTTCTCTTCAATGGTCCTAAAATTTTCTTTTACTTCGTCCTTGTATTGGTCTAGTCCATGCAGTATTCCCGTCTGTACTTTGGCTAGCCTTTCGCTAAACTCATTTGACATAGCTGACATGGAGCTATCGATTCCGGCCTGGATTTCCCATTTCAGGTTAGAAAATTTTTGCTTAACGGACACCAACTCACTCTGGACTGACGCTAGTTTTCCGTTAAATAATTTAACGTCCATATGCAGTTTCCCTAAGTTTTCATCCGTCCTAGCTTGAATTTCCTCTAGGGCACCCTTAAGATCTTGTTTGAGTTTGTCCTGTCCTGCATTCAGTTTTCCTGTTAGTGTAAGTTCCAACTGAGTGTTATTTTCGGTTAATTTGCGTTCTAGTTGAGCATTCACATTCTCACTAATTTCACGTTTTAACAGTTCGTTGTTCTCACCTAACTCACGTTTTAACTCCTGTTTCAGTAAGTTATTGTTTTCATTTAATTCCTGTTTCAATAAGTCATTATTTTCATTTAGCTCCACTTTTAGCTCCTGCTTCAATGAATTACTGTTTTCATTTAACTTTTGTTCTAATGAATTAGTGCTTTCAGTTAACTCTTGTTTTAAACTGTCTTTCAAGTCCGCAGTCACTACCTCTAGGAGCCTACGAAGGTCCTCCATAGTCACAGTACCCATTCTAATTTGAGACAACTAGCAGTTCAGACATTGGACGGACCAGGTTCGATGGTCTAATACCCGAGTTCCGATCGACAGTCACGTGTGGATTGAATTCACAGTCATAAAAGAAGATTATTATCGCATAAAATAATATCTTATAATTTACGTCCAAACTATGCGGAAATCTGCCGCAAAAGATAAATTTTGAAAATATCATCCAGATTTTGTTTATAATATAGCACCAAGGCCCTTCCTAACCTTTAACATGAGCGTAGTTCGCCACAAAAATTTGGGCTAATAAATGTCACAAAATAAACCTGAAATTTTTAATTTGCCACTGCATCTTGTTTGCATCCAAATTCTGGACTACAAGATCGAGTTCTTTATTGGTACAGCCAATAAATCGGGCCTTAACACGTTGGCCGCCAAATCTATACCTGCACCCGTCATGCCGGGCTCCGCTCGGCCGGTAGGCGAAGATCTCCAGGGTGTAGATCGTTCGCTTATCGGCTGTGCGAAAATTTTAAAGTGCAGGGATAGATAATGAACTAGTGGCAAATGAGACAAAGCTAAATAGATTTTAGACATTTATTACAACTACTGCTCTTCATAAATTATACAATAATTAACAAAATCTAGGTATTCTGTTTATATGATTGTCTTCTTTTATGTTGTAGTCACATAGATACTTCATCGGTAAACGAAACAGGAAATGCCTGTATCTGCAAATATAATATTCATATTTTTAGTGAAAAATTAATTAAATAATTAATAATAATTAATTTGAGATGATCTCTCTCTTTTATAATTTAATAATTTGAAAATAAACTTCCTTCCTTCATGGATTTGATTTTAAACAAATTTGAAAATGATCATTTTCATTTCTCTTTGAAAATTAAATAAAAAATTTTCTCTTATAAAATTATAGTTAAATCGTCTTCCTTGACCTTTAAATTAATTAATAAACTCAACTTTATAATTATTTAGTAGTTGCTTCTCACATAATAGCTCGGAACTTGACCTCATGTCAATTTACATTTATCCGTTACTCGAAACAATTAATTAAATTATTCTTACAATTTTCGACTTTGTGAGTTCAATCCACTGACATGGCCTATACTTATTCATGTGTATTCGTTAAATAAGATCCTATTCCTCCTTAAAAACGATTAAAATTCACTAAAGGTTTGAATTCATTCAAATGGTGAACCACTAAAGTTGGCGTAAATTAGGCCGAAAATTCCACAAAATAATGAAGAGCATCATCACAAATATGGATTATAAACTTACATTAAGCAAAACACAGTCAAATCACACATACTACACTCACACAAAGATACACGGAAATATTATATACATATTTACACGAACGCTAGCCCTTGATTATTAATTTTTATGTTTAGACAAAGTTAGGAAAATTATTCTCACGATGACACTATCGTGGTGACCTCCTCATATCAACTGGGAAATGTGACAGAGCAAGGATTATCACTTAATTATAGAACACAGTTATACGACAACGTTTAGAGAGAATTTACGAACACAAAATCATCCCAAAAAATCATCGATAAATCGCTTAAACATAGGCCAGAATAAACATTCCGCGCACGCGGTTCATGAGCTACGACATTTATTTTTACTTCTCCACTATAATTGTGATTCTCGATTAATCTGCACTCATAACGAAGACATTACATCAAGTAACATATTTATTCCATCATTGACTCATTAATGGATGCACAGCTCGACTGCTGAATTCAATAATATCCATCAATCAATCAACTAATCATCACAGCACAGCAAATATATAACAAATTGTATCGGTCAGATACTGCCATTTCCCAGGCCTAAATTACAATAATGAGCGCACATCAACCATTTTCAATAATAACTAATATTATGCTCATGACCTTAGATGTTCTTTTACGCGGTAATTTAGTTAAATTATTTTTATTATTATTATTATTATTACTGGCCGCGCAAGATTATACGTGCGGAAGCTACTACACAATAATATTTCAGATGACTCTATTGCACACAAAACTCAACCATATGTCGCATAATTGAAGAATGAACTCTGACATGATAGAATCCACGGAATTTCTGTCCCATTTGATCTCATTAAAAGTCAAAAAATATTCAAATAGTCCAAGTTTAACGTTGGGGTCAATTTACACTTATTTCTCCTGCCACAACGAACTCGGGACAGTTGAAACACTTCTCGAAGACATCCACTCAAACAAACTAATAAGTTCAAATACTCACTCATCCTCAATCTACCATCACCAAGAAAGAAGAGATGGAAAAATTCTAACTAATAGAAAATGTCTAAACAAATAAGTAGAGGCTATGTCATTACAATTACTTTACAAAAGGAAAGAAAGAATAACAAAGTTTAAATATTACTTGGTGGTGACTGTCGGCTGTAGAACTCGGGCTGATGACCTAGTGCATTATCACCTTACGCACCATCGATCCTCGTCACGCCCGTCTGGACTGCCTTACATTTTACTCGTGCATTGGAGACATGCTGGCGCGCTGGAAATCACACCGTTCACGAAGAAAGAAGACTGACATCCTGACTCGAACTCGAACCGGTGACCTCTTCTGTGGAAATCTTGTGAAGCTGAAACTAAAAATCACGTCTAAGACAAGGTCCAAAACTCACACCGATGTCTGATAAAATGACAAGGAAACTTAACTTTTAGAGTCTGCTGAATTATAGGTGGAATCCGCAAACATCTGAACTGCAGTTGTAGCCAGTTGTAGGCTCTGAATGACGAAGTTCCCTGGCAAGCGAAGTGCGTCTTCTTCTGCCCGTAGTCGAAGTTAGAGTAATTCTTCTCAGTAAGCGAAATACGTCTTCTTCCGTCCGCTGTTGAAGCTAGAGTAATCCTCCACAAGACGTGTTCAGAGGTAGAAATTTATGTGTAAATTTTCCCTAGGAAAATCCATTATTCACTGTCTTAAGACAGGGGTGCGTCTTTTCCTCATAAGCGATTGGTTAATTTATTAACTTAGCACCAAATTAATCGCTTGATTGGCTGCCATAGTCAGACGTCATGCACCTTCACAATTATCGATCGAGCACTTGACACACATTCAGCCTGGTCACGTGTCATTCACGGCTGATTCCAAGGTTATTTGGCTGGCTGTCTCTGCGTTCTCCCCTCGCCTGGCCTTGAGTGGAATTCCCAACCACCTGGCGTATCTCGCTCAGTCAACTCGACGTGATAAAACTCCCTTCCTGGTTCATAAAATAATATTTTAACACACAGTAGAAATAAATGCTTTCCAATAAATGATTTTGCCAATTTTGAAGGGGACAGTACATACGATGAATATACATATCAAGCAGATGATTAGAGATTGAACAGAGAAAGAACAATGTAACCTGAATGTTGGCGTTACGTTAATATATGGCATTTTGAAAGAAAGACCGAAACATCTATGCAGAGTGATATATTTTCAGATATAAACAAGACCTCAAAAAATCTCAATATTGCCTTTGCAGGCTATTAAGAAAAGGGATAAAGCGAAAATTATTATTCGGCAACACAGCAAACTAATAGAACTACTGCAATAAGGTGGTTCCATACTATACCTTAAGCCTATGTACCTAATGGCTCTAGACTTTAACGGAGTTATATTGTCTAAGTTACCTTAGGT
The DNA here is from genome assembly GCF_040414725.1 of Anabrus simplex. NCBI lineage: Eukaryota > Metazoa > Arthropoda > Insecta > Orthoptera > Tettigoniidae > Anabrus > Anabrus simplex. Next base: position 840,842,470 of record NC_090266.1, on the reverse strand, counting down.
ACAATTCGATTCCTGGCTGACAGGTATCACATCCTTTCATTCCCTTAGTTTCCTGCTCCACATTCCCCTAATAATGTTAAATAATTTTGCGATTCTACCCGGGTGCATCCATTCTCTGTTCGATAACTTTACAATTGTATACAACTGACTTTCGTTCTCAATTTTCTTTACATCCTCCTCGTCTATAAATTTTCCTCGTATTTTCTTAGTCATTGAACAATATTTTAGAAGGTGTGCCCATCCCAATTCTTCAGAACATAGTAAACATTTATTTTCATCTCTGTTTCGTCTGTATGCTTTATTTTTATGTATCACCATTAACCACCATATTATACACCTCATTCCCCTTTTTGTTATAATCTCTACATTTATCCTCATTCTCCCACTTACATTACAAAATTCTTCTAACGACCCTTTGCTTCTACATTGTACATCAATGTCTTGTTTTTCAATATTCTTAATCCTTAAAACTATTTTTTACATATTCTCACCTTCTCTATACCGTCTCTTTTCCAGTAAAATCCCATTCCTATCGTTTCCAAAATGTTCCGTACCCCATCCACCCAGTAACCTTGTTATGATGTTTCATTTGGTGTTGATATGCTATCTGTAAACCTCCACCCCGTTCTCGCAGCTTCATTCTCAGCCAATACTTTATTATCCTTTTAATAAATATCCACTCGCAGACTTATATCTTTGCACATCATTCTCACTCCACAGTTAGCTGTACAACTGGGTAGACCCATAATTATTTTACCAAATCTACTCGTAATTGTATCAAGTGAATCAACCCTCCCCTCAACTCCCCAAATTTCCGCTCCATACAACACTCTAGATTTAACTACCGCATTAAAAACATTTTTATACACTCTGTAGCCTGTGTTGGGCATCTTCTTCTCCAGTATGCTAATGGCTGACAATGCAGTCATACCTTTTAGTTTTGTCTTTTTTATTTGCTCTGTCCATTTCCCATTTCCACTTAATATCAGGCCCAAAGATTTCACGTTCTTGACCACTTCTAACCTCGTCCGGCCCATCCACCATTTTTCATTCTTTGACAATTTATATCCTTCTGTGCACACCATTACCTTGGTTTTCTGTGCATTAATTTTTAAATTCCACTCTTGACAGTAATTTACCAGTACATTTATACTACCCTGCATACTATTGAGTGTCAAAGAGAGCAGAAGGATGTCGTCAGCAAAAATGAGGCCCGGAATATCCTGATTCTCAAGACTTGGGTAAACCCCTGCCTCAAAACCTTTTGATTGAAAGATATCATTTATGAAGAGTAGTAACAGTACTGGTGACAACTTACAACCCTGTTTCAACCCTATTTTAGAGAATATTTCCCCAAATACTGTTCCCTCCTTAGTTTTAATTGAGCACTTCACTTCTGAATATATGTTTTGAACCGCTCTTATCATCTTCTGGGACACCCCTATCCTTCTCATCTTGGCTACGACCGCCCATCTGCTCACAAAATCAAATGCTTTCTCCAAGTCAATAGCAGTAATGTACACTTTTCCACCTTTCTTTTTTACATACTTATCTATAATTGTTTTCACTACAAAAATATTATCCGTTGTCCTCGTCATTTTTCTAAAGTCTGATTGCAGCCTCTCCAGAATCGAATCCCCCTCTGCCCACTTCATTAACCGTTTTGTTAACACACGTGTGTATATTTTGCTTAATGTATCTAGCAACGTTATACCCCTGTAGTTATTTGGGTTATATTTATCTCCTTTCTTCTTATAGATTGGGCAGGTCACTCCCTCTTGCCAAGATTTTGGGAACTCACCTCCTTCAAATATTATGTTAAATAGTTTCACCATACTTTCTAGGATATCCTTATTCTGCGTTAGTGATGCCCGATATCGCTCCTGATTTGCCTTTCTTGGCTTTTCCTAGGACCTACCTTATTTCTTCTTTCGATATTTCCTTGTCTAATGCAGGCACAATACACCCTAGCCCAACCGATATTCCGTTTCCCTATATTCTCGGTCTCCACCTACCTTCAACCTCTAGTAGTTTCTTACAGTGCTCCACCAAGATAGCCTGACTTATTTCAGTCTGTCGCGACAGCTTCCGCATTCCACAAATCCTCCTAATAATACTCCATACTTTCCTACTATCGTTCTGTTTTGAATTGCTATTTTATTCAGCAACTCTCTCAGCTCCTGCCATTCGGACTTAGTTGCATATAATAATTCCCTATATTCTCTTCTCAAGTTACAGAATTCTATCCTATGTTTCACTCCCCTATGCTTTCTATACTCCTTCAATGCTTTCAGCACTTCATATTTTTTATGCCTGCATTCATCTTTGTACCAGCCTTTTCCTATTATGTTCTGCCCCTCCTTTATCCTCATCTTCTCCCCTGCCCTCTTTACAGAGATTTGTATTATTTTAACTGCTGTACTCGTTCGGTTAATCTCGATCATTGAATATATACCAACTTTCACTATCTGGCCTATTTCTCACTCATAATAGTTCATAAACTCATTTTTAGCTCCTCTCTCCACCTGTACTTAGTAACTAACGTTTCTTTGAATTTTATGATATTGCTTGTTAATGCCCTACCCTCTCCATACTTTACTCTGACAAAAAATGTAAGATGATGTCACTCACCCCATTCCTTAACCTTCTACATTTAATCACAGGCAACGCATTCCTAGAGCATAGCGCCAAGTCTATGCTACTACCCCCTGTTTCCATTATGTATGTCAGGTTCCCTAATTCGTCGCCACGCCACCATCCGTTCAAAATATATAGTTCTATCGTACCACATAGCTCTAGCAACGTTTCTCCATTTTTATTACAACCCTTATCCTGGCTCACTCTCTTATGTACATAAACTTCTTCTGCCTCCTTTTCATACACCGGCTTCTGGTCTGCAACCCTCGCATTGAAGTCCCCCATTATTAGAATGACTGCATCCTCAAAAATATTTTGGATTCTATTAATTTCTAGTGCCAACTCATGAAAGAAATCACTTTTCGCAAATGGCGAAGATTCAGGAGGGTTGTAGACAAAACCAATACATAAATCTGGCTCATTCTCATCGTACATCTTTCTTTGGACCCACATCATTTCCTCCATTTCTGATTCTATTTGGACTATTCTAGCTTGCAAATCCTCCCTAACCATAACCATTATCCCACCCGGATATCTGCCCCTGCCGGTTCGTCTATCTTTTGCCTTATAGTAGACCGTGAACTCTTCTATTTCTACATTACTATTCTGTGGAATCCAGGTTTCCACACATGCGAGGATATGCAAGCTACGTAACAACCCTTTAAAAAGTTAATTCTGTAACTTACTTCTAAGGCCTTCAATATTGATACACCCTACTATTATTTCTACCTATTTCTTTCTCCCCTGTCCCTCACTCTGGCTGTTCTTCTTATATCTCGTAATCCTTGTAACACCCAGTTCATCAGAGTTCTCATCTAGAGTATTAACACATTCTCTATCGAGGCCACCCTCGTTTAAATTACCTTTTCTGTGCCAGAAGTCCTTGAGACTCATCCGTCTGCGTTTCGGTGTTGTGTCTCTCATAGAGTCAGCACTCAGCTGTCGCTGAAAGTCACCTGGACTACTCTCGCTATTCGCTGTCTCTGCATCTGCTTCTTCCTCTCTCTCTCCTTGTCGCTTCGCTACCTGGTCGTCACTTGCTGCTCCACATTCTGCTGGTCTCAGCTGCCTCGTGCGTTCACCTTCCTCCTCGGCCATGTACTCACTGTGTTGTACATATTCTTTAGCTGCTCTACCCCCCCCCCCCATGTTCTGGTCCACTTGCTATCACCCACCACTAATTTATTATGCCTTATGTAGGCCATTAGTCCTGCCCGTCTAGCTTTTCCTAGGTGGAACTGTAGCATTTTCTGGTTCCTGAAGGCTTCTGTCTCCATCTCCTGTTTGACCCATAAGTTTTCACCTTTCAACCGGCTAGTATTGTGCAGAATCTTCTTCACTAGTAGGGTTGATACGAACCTCACTCTCACTGATCTCTTGCCTTTTGCTTTCCCCATTCTCTGTAACTCATCTATATCGGCCTCCCTGCAGCTAATCTTCAACCTCTCGTTAATTAGCTCCAACACTTTGTATACCAAGTCTTCTTTAGTGTTCTCGGGTAGCCCATATATAAAAATACTTTTCTTTCGGGTTTCCTCCTGTCGCTTTTTCTCCTGCCATCTCATTTCTTTTATCTCTTCCTCCATTCTTCTCACCTTATCCCTCAAACTTGATATTTCTTTATTATTTTGGCCCACCATTTCTGTCACCTTGCCTATCTCCTCTTTCACTATTTCTCGTAATTCACTAGATTGCTCTCGTAGTAACTCTCTCATTTGTTCAGTTTGGGCTTGAGCTTGAGCCTTACCGATTTCCCTTATCTTCTCTATCTCTTCCCAACCAACCGTATTATCATGATCAGGTCCGGGGTTAATCTTGACCCCTTCAATGAACAACAACACTGCCATCACTGATGCAGCCATCAAAATTGAAATCAAACTCACCTGCTGTCCGGCTCTGCAACCCATGTTGGGCCTCGTGGGCCTGCCTCTACCGTGCCAACGACCTATCGTCGCCCGGTACAATTCTATTGAAATCCCCATGCCAGCACTCACTCACTCAACAACCTTCCTCTTCGCTTGCACGATTACAACTGGCCGGACTGAATGGCTCAGACGGTTCAGGCACTGGCCTTCTGACCCTAACTTGGCACGTTCGATCCTGGCTCATTCCGGTGTTATTTGAGGGTGCTCACATATATCAGCCTCGTGTCGGTCATTTACTGGTACGTGAAAGAACTGCTGCGGGACAAAGTTCTGGCACCTCGGCGTCTCCGAAAACCATCTAAGTAGTTAGCGGGACGTAACAAAATAACATTATTGTTATTCAAGTAACTTTCATGTTTCCCCCGTTCTTACCAGATAAATCTGCATTGCACTGACCCACCATGTTGACTTGCTGACACAATAACTGAGTGGACACATGTACGGAAGAATGAACTTAAAACTTTGTATATACCTCACCCAGTGCTATGGTCATTCGTAATAAAGTATTTCTTGTGACCTATACGCACTTTGTCAATTTTCTAAATTCATGTGACTATTTCTAGCCGAGTGCATCCCTTGTAAGGCAGACCCTCCGGTGAGGGTAGGCGGCATCTGACATATGTAGGTAGCTGCGTGTTATTGTGGAGGAGGATAGTGTTATGTGTGGTGTGTGAGTTGCAGGGATGTTGGTCATTGGAATTAATCAATGAAGGTTAAAATCCCCGACCAGGCCGGGAATCGAACCCTGGACCTTAAAATCCGAAGGCCAGTACGCTGACCATTCAGCCAACAAGTCGGACTTTGTCAATAAACAAGCGTATTTATATCAGGAAAATGACATTCAACACTTGAGACAATTTGAGGCGAGAGTGACGACTTCAGATCGTTATGAACCATATCGTAATATGCCTCAATTTAGTTATTATAACACTGTGGTATGATTTTATTTAGCCCGTCATAGAGTTGCAGGGAGTGAAAGCAGCAACCCTGGATGGGCGTGCCGTAGGGCACGGAAGGAACGAAACCCTCGATTTGGAAGTGAGCCGCAAGCCGTGATTTCAATCGTGCAGACCGCTACTATAACACCAAGCCCAACCGCTGCAACCTGGAGTGGTGAGATTTGAACTGGGGGATATACAGAACAATTGTCACAAGTTGAGAATCATCTGTTCCCCAGGGTTGGAGTCATCTGAATTTAAATCAATAAATCCGCCACCCAGCTAAATTCCACAGATCTGACTCCACACGTAATTAGGAACAGAATTATCGAATGCCAGGTGTCGATAATATGATTTACTTTTGTTCGATTGAGAGAAGTACGTATTCCCAGGAGGGGCCGTTGACATTTGGTAGGCCGTCAAAAAGGCGAACACACTGTTAGACGTGGATTTACCTCGAGACCGGCGTCCACTTAAGGCTATAAAAGGTTGCTTCAAGGAGGAAAAGTTCTCATTATCTCAAAGACTCTCATTCGTGTTACAGAAACTCATTGATTCTCAGCGCTCTGTGATTCTCAGTCGTCAGTGATACTCAGTCTTTAATGATAGTCAGTTCTCACTTGATTCTTATTCGCTGTTCTGAAACGCCAAGTGCGGCGTGGCGTAGTTCGAAAACTTATTAGGTACATGTATTTGTTAAACTGTTGTAAGACCATGAATCAATCTCCGTGAATTAGCTCACAAGAGCTAGTAACGATATTAAGCTGCATAACATTTATAAAGCGTACGCGGACCGCGTTAGTAACGTGTGCGAGCCATGTAAAGTATAACCCCTGTCACGGACTGATTTCAACCGGGCTAGATCCCATAATTAGTGTCGCACAGATTGGGACTAAAATTTGCTCGAAGGCTATAGTCAATGGTAGCTTAACACTAAGATCGAAATCTTGTGTACTATCACGATAAGCGGTGAAGTAGATGTTCTGAAGCAAATCACCGTTCCAGACGATTCCAGGATCAAGCAGACGACAACCATGGTGTATCCAGGAATCGAGGCGAGGACCATCAACACCGTGCATAGTGCTGTTACCATGGGCTAGGCACGCATGACATAGCGGTCATGTGTTTCGTCGCTGATGGAGAGATGGCTGCTAAGTTAAGTCCTTATGTTCTATAACAGGGGTCTCCAAAAGGCGGCCCACGGGCCGCATGCGGCCCGCGAAGACATATTGTGGGGCCCGCGAGAGCTTTAGAAAAATTATATATACTTTTTCAGAAATTTGAAGAAATGTACCAAAAAATATTTCATAGCTCGTTCAAAAAATTAGACCAAGTCAAGACTAATTAATTATTTAGTAATATTTCCTGATATTAAGTATTCACTTGATCTGAATAGATTATTTTATTTAAAGAAATGAAAATCCTCTTTCTTGCGAGAGCATGTATTTTCGTATGATATCATTTTTACTTGCATGTATATCTTGCCACAATTAATATAAAATCAATACCTAAACATTTGAGAATATTTTTCAATACTTACGTTTGAATATTGTCATTCATATCTTAATGATGACATTAAAACATTTGAATTGTCATGAAGACATATACGTTGTGCAACATTTAACTGTTTCATAATTTCCAAACTGTCTAAAAATGTTTTCGTAAAATACATTGCCTACTTGATACAAAGAATCTTCACATTCATGTGAAACCGGTCCCAACTGCACAGAAACTGAACTATAATCGCTAATGTTAATGAAATGTATAAAAGAAACTCATAACGAGGGGCTGGTTTGAAAAGGATGCAGAAAAAATGAGCAAAGGAAGTGATAAAAATTTCCAGTGAGCTGTTCTGCGAGCGACGCGGCATATCTCACTGTGCAGGATGCGGCAAGAGCGGAAAAGGACCCCTCCACGGACCTCGATCCCCGTCACTCACGCAGCAATAGACTCGCCCGGCAAGGCTTGCTGGCTATTCCTCCCGTCCCCACACACTCAGTCGCTCTTGCTTGACGTGTTGTGAAACTTCACAAGTTACCGTACTGTCCATTTTGGAGGCTTTGTTTAGTGTTGAGTGTAAAGTCTCAGTGAAACGCAAGATTGAAAATGAAAACAGAATTTACAAGGAAAGCTGGAGAGTGACTATTTAATTACTAACAACATTGGGAAGCTTCAGTGTTTGGTTTGCATGCAAATAGTGTCTGTGCCGAAGGAGTTCAATGTTAAACGACATTACTCAACAATGCACGAGAAGAAGTATGCAGCATATAAGGAAGAAGCTCGACATGCACTGGTTGCAGACTTCAAAAGGAAATTAAAACAGCAAACAGGTATGTTTGGTAAAGCTTTACAAAATCAGTCGTCTTCTCTGTACGCATCCTACGCAGTGTCGCTTGAACTTGCAAAGGCAGAAAACCCTTCACTGAAGGCAGTCTTATTAAAAAGTGCGCTATGGAAATGGCAAAGACTTTTGGAGATGCTAAAGCTGAGAAATTTGAATCAGTGCCACTTTCCAACCAAACAGTACAGAGAAGGGTCACTGATATGGGAGAACAAGTAGAAAATGAGTTCATTAAATTGGGTAAGAAAAGTACATATATCTCACTATGTCTTGATGAATGCACTGATCAGTCAGGTACTAATATTTGTACGCACCATCTTCGAAGACTTCAGTAGTAAAGAGGATCTATTTGATGTCTGCTCTCTTCAAGGAACAACAAAAGGAAGGGACATTGATGATGCTGTTAAAAGAACTGTCAACAGAGTTGGAGGCTTCAGAAAATGTTCAGCCATTGTGGCAGACGGAGCGCCAGCAATGACAGGGGTGAAGACAGGACTGACGGGATTGCTAAAAGAAAATGGCGTAACATGTCCAACGATCCACTGTCTCATTCATCAGGGAGTGTTGTGTGGGAAATCAATTAAGAAAACGGAAGTTTTTGAACTTGTGGTTACAATTTTTAATATGTTAAGAGGTGGAAATCGAACCATTTTGCATTGAAAATTCAGATAACAGTTTCTGCTGGAAATTGACGCAGAATATGGAGACTTGCCGCTGTACAACAATGTAAGGTGGCTGAGTGAAGGGAAGTGCCTTCAACGTGTTTTTGCAGTTCGGTACGAAATCCCCGAATTTCTTAATAAGTTTGTATCGTCAGATACCTCACAACTAGAAGAAAAAATTCAAAGCCCAGAGTTTTAAAGCAGTTAGCTTTCCCAGCAGACATGACAAATTACCTTAATGCCTTCAAACTGAATCTTCAAGGAAGGAACCATGAGGTGTCAGGTATGGTGGTAACAGTTAATGGATTTCGAAACAAATTGAAAATTTACAAGCGTTCTTTAGAAAACAATGAATTGACTCATTTCCCCCGCTGTCTACAATTAGCGGTGGAGAAGGACCAAGAAACCATACATTTTTCAGATTTCAGTTCACACATTCAAGAGATCATTGTAGAATCCAACACAGGATTGAAGGAAACTGAAATTCTGAAAATCAGTATACAACTTTACGTGAATACTCTTGGTGCTGCAATCGAGGAACAAGAAAAGAAACTACAACTTGAGCTGTGCGATACACAAGCCGATACGTTCCTACAGACAATACAAGAAAAGGATCACGTGTTCTAAACTGCTACCCAGCGAAAAATACCCCAAGTTAAGACAATGTGGACTAAAAAATTATTTCAATGTTTGGGAGCACGGACATATGTGTAAGTGTTTTTTTATGTATGAAATTCATTAAAAATCAATACAGAAGTCGACTTTTAGATTCTACCTTGCTGCATCTTTTGAGATTAGCAACAGAGCTGGAGGTAGATGCAGCTGATCGACCACTAAATTGTGCTTATTTAAGTTTTGTTTTGACTACATTATTCATTTCAGTTATTCTTACGGTATGTTTTCAGTTTGCAATTCGTCAAATATTAATTCAAATGTACTGTCATTGTTGGGTACTCTTCTTCAGAATTCAATTGCCCTGGGTATAATAGTGTTAATTTTTAATTTCACTCCTTTATGCTGATGTACAATAGTGTTTTATGCAATTAAAGTTATCAAACCTTCATTTCAATTGAACTATGAACATTATTTCATACTGGTACCTCTGTTCTATTGGTAGAATTTTACGAAAATTGGCCTAATATTAAAGTGCGGCCCGCGATCATACCTAACGTTTCCAATGTGGCCCTCGAGCCCTTACTAATTGGAAACCCCTGTTCTATAAGAATGTGAAGTAATATTCATACACTAGTATGGATTTTTGTCAAGTATGTTAATTAATTGTTAAATGTAAGCCAGTGCGACATTTGCCTTGCTCAGTTTTAGTAAAACTTAATACGTTTAGAGCTGCATGCATGTTTATGTCTCTCGCCATGGGGCCTATCTGTGTCGGTGCAACGTAAAGAAACTTAAGGAAAAACGAGTGACGTCCAAGCTGTAATATCATTTAAAGTATTAAAATAAAAGGTATATTATGAAACTTCCAGTCTCCTAATCACCGTATTTCAGACTCAAATCTCGTTGGTTGATTTTCCCATGATTTTTAAGGCGTCATTTCTATATGGTCTGATACCGTGGTTAGCCGGTTGAAGTCCCGTTGGTGGAAAAAAATTCCCTCAACGGTATGGTAGGGGGGGAGATGGTAAACCATTTCTAATTACTAAAATGTGTGCCGAATGCCTGGCCATGATCACAAACCTCTCCGCAGTGTTTACATGGAATGAGGGCCTATGATGCTGTTGATGGTGATTCGTCCGTCGGATGAGGACGTTAAGCTTTGAGTAGATTCTTTGGTGCTATTCGACACGAGTAGGCTGTGTGCCGGCACCGGGTTTCACCCTCGCCATCCTACAATCATACACTCATGTTTATAAAAACCAGAACACCTTGAAAGAACGGCGACAGGAAATTCATATTCACAGAACATGTGCATTAATATGTTCTGAAGAAATGATTAGTATTTAAACCATGTCGGCCCTCAGGCTCAAGGTCCACATCGATATCACGGAGAACCACCACTGACTGGTAAAATGTGCCTGTGGCTCTCATTGTCGATATAAACTGAAGGTAATTGATTAGTGTGACTTGAACAGAAGTGCAGGACGACTCGAAGACGTATGCGATAACCGTACCGTCAAGTGAGTGAGTCTGAAGGAGGGCGCATTATTGGCATAAGAGATTGTGAGGCATCCATCCCGAAAATTGCTGCTCGTGTGGGACGAAATGTGTTGGCAGTGCAGCAGGTGTGTACAGAATGCTTCACAGAGGGTCGTAGAACACGACGAGATGGGTCTGGTCGCACCACTCAGACCACTTCCCGAGAAGATCGACACCTCATCCGAATGGGATTTAAGGACTGATCTGCGTCCTCCTCGGCTTTGGCGCAACAGTGGAACAGTGTAACACATCATACGCTATCAGGAGTGATAGTCCGTCGCCGTTTATTACGGTCTGGGTTACCGGCGCGTCGTCCATTTCTCCGCCTATCTTTGAGTATAGTGCATAAACATGCTAGACTGCAATGGTGTATGGAACGACGTCAATGGGGACAGGAACGGCATCAGATAGTATTTACGGACGAATCCAGGCTTTGTTTGTTTGAAAATGATGGCCGCATTTTGGCTCTCCGCAGACAGGGTGAGACGCATCATATTGACTGCATTCGCACAAGACATACAGCGCCAACTCAAGGCCAAATGGTGTGGAGTGCTATTGGACACAACCACAAAATCACAGTTGGTGCGTGCCCATGGCAATATGACCAGTTTGACCTGCGTCAATGGCATCCTGCGACCTGTAGCCATACCCTTCCTTCACGACACCTCACACGCCATATTTCAGCAGGACAATGCGCGACCACATGCACGAACACGTGCCTCCTTGTTGTCACAGGATGTCAGAATGTTGCCCTGGCCCACCTGATCACCGGACTTGCCGCCAATCGAAAATGTGTGGGATATGGTGAAACGACGGGTGCGGCGCTGTGACCCAATGCAAACCACCAAAGATGAACTGTGGAACCAGGTGAATGCAGCATGGGTGGCTATACCCCGCCATTTGCGCCTTAAACGCGTCGATGCTATCACGCATGGAAAAAGTTATCAGTGCTTATGGAGGACCCAGTGCCTACTAGGCAACAGGACACATGCTAAACTTAGGTGACTGACATGCTATTCATTTCTGGAGAACATACTAATGAACGTGGTCTGTGAATATGAACTTCCTATCTCTAGTCTCTTAACGTGTACTGATTGTTTATTGAAATGAGTGTATTTCATGCTATCCATTTCATCTCATTAACTCCTCTGTTGAGGATGACGTCAGAAAGGGCATCTGGTCCTACAAAACTCGTCATGAAGGTTCATCTCACTTCATACCAGGCCCGCAGGAAAACGGGTCCAGGGTTACATACAATACACAAATAAATAAGTCACAATTTGAGTTAGGAAGTTTCAGCTTCTATCCGATGATTCAGGAATCCAAAAAGGTGGTCAAATTTACAAAAAATGCTTTTAAGAATATACTACTAAATATACTAATTAATACAACTGAAATATCAAATCTGCAGTTTATATAAACTTAACATGAATAATGCACTTTTATTGCAAAATATTTCAGAACAATAATAAAAAAAGTACTTAGCATGGACATTCTATACAAATTCAAACAAAATCGCATTTCTAACACGCTTATGATTTCCAACTAGAACTGGAGCTTGACTTACCGGCTGATTGCCGTTCTTCAACTTTATGGTCTGGTTCCAAAATATTGAAAAGGAGGCTCAACCTATGAAATTAATAACACAATAAAGTACGCAACTTATACATATAGTTATATTAAACGAGTATTATAAATAATTCTTGCTGGTTTACACACATACTTGGGGATTTCCAAATAAGATGCCAATAAGTCATGCTGACTAACGTCTGATATTCCGGTTTTGCAATAAGATATCTTGTGGCCAGTCTGCGACGAGATGATATGGTGCTGGAAGACGAACCTTGAGGGAATGAACACTGGAATGAAACTAGCGTCATCACGACATTTATGTGTGAAATAAATCAAGGTCCTCTAAGGCATGTACACAACGACCACGCGACTGATTTTTATATTCACTGATGCTTTCTGAACCCAACCCCTTCACCTAAATAGTTTAGGGAAACCTTTTCCACTAGTTTTCAATAAACTTCAAGGAATTAGTATATACGCAACGTTTTCTACGCACGTCTTTAAACACACTTTAGGCTAAATGACTGTAATCGCCCTCTCCTTAATAGCAATGATTTTAACGTCCGTTCTTCAGCATATCCCAGTTATTTCCTGAGTCGCTCAAGCCACCCAGGCTCATTTTGATTCTTTCTGTGGGTTTAAGTCCAGGTGGACTTTCTAAGACCACGTGATATTTTGGACGAACATCTCAACCCAAATTCACCCGAGATTCGCTTCTCAGCCTTCCGGGTGGGATGTCAGCAGCTAAGCAACTGAGCAAATCACTCCCCCGCTTAATGTTCCGTAAACCTACTGGTACAGGCTGGCGTATTGAGAGCGAGGTGGTGGCGTACTGTACCCTTTTATCTGCCCTTTCCTTACCAGGGCCGTGGAATGTCCGAATGGCCCTCTGAATCTACCCAAATAACGACAGGGGCAGATCATACAAGTGTGAATGATAACTATATCATAGAAAGGGATAAAACTTAGTTCATTTTTCTAAGACAAAGAAATTAAATCCAAGTAATAAAAGAAATATAAATCACTGTACAAAACCTGTCGAAATAGCATGGGGTCACACTCCCTCCGTCATTACACACTAACTTTTGCTTCTTGGATACTAGGATCCGTTATGGCACGGACGCGAATAACAATTAAGTCTTGTCAACTTTCATTCGGAGACCATCAATCAACGTTATACTTATATAAGGGACAGGAATAAATGTTCGCATCCATAAGTAATTCTCCCGGCTTGTGCGGGCATGACAATTTATATACACAAATAAATACACTCTGGATGCGGGACCGTTCCTATAACCCCACAAAAGGACACAGATTCTAAATGGTATGGTCGTGGCTACAACAGCACGAATGGTACTAAATACAAGACCTTCAAATGAGCACGGCGTTCTCACTCAAACCATGAACAACTCGAAAAACTCAACAATTACAACACACAAGCAACACGTAAATGACATTGAAATCACCAAACTCAAAATCAAATCCATACCACCACCTGCAATAAAAAAACATATGGAAAAAAATCATCTTGAGGATAAGCTCAAGGGTCACGGAACCTTGCACTCTCGGTCTCATGATTGATCATCTGGCCTTTGTCTTGGACCAAGAAATGATTCTGATAGTTAAGGCATCCCTTTTAATTAAGCAAGCTAATCTATGGTTCAATAACCGAGATTACTTTCTGCCGACTGCCAAGACATTGTCAAGTAACAATTCTTTTCGCTAGCCCTTAAATCATTCAACATAGGAGCATACTCCCCTCATCCAAACACACCCCAAAAACAACATTTAAAAACGTCGTCAGCAGTACTTCACCTGAATATTTTTCTTTATTTCCTCCGCATATTGTCGGCAGTTTATTAATTCCGTTATCTATCCATATCCAGTGCTTCGAAACTTGATTTGCTCTCTCGGCAACGGCCGGCATTTACATATTATCTCATAGGAACACCTGATATTAACTCAACCAGACTTTACGGTTATGTATCACTTGCTATGGCTTTATTTCATCTACTCCTACACTTCCCGGTTCGATCACAGTTTGCATTCCTAAACCACTCAACCCATTGGAAAACCATCATTATTCAAAGTTTTACGGTTGTAATAGCTCATTTCCAAAAGTACCTGCAAATCTCATGCACTACCGAAGATATGCACATGAGGTTCAATGGATGCCTTCTATTCTCCATGCCCCCGCTTCGATCTTCAACATGGGTGCTATAGCACCTTACATAAGATGACTCTATAACTGTTCACAAGTAAACTGCAATCAAAGATAAACTAAAATCCGGTGATGACATAAACAATCCTTATTTAAACTATTAACCCCATAAGGCAATCCATACGGAAAGAAAATCACCCTCCCTAAACTCGTGCATTTCCGACCCCATTCAGATTAATAATAAACATATCTCACCGTAATGCGGCGTGAAAACTTTCCAATTAGGCTGCAGACTAGCAGCTACCCGCGGCTTCGCTCTCGTGGATTTCGTAATTTTATAAAATTAATCGTTCCTCAGTACTGTGCTAAGACATCAACTGAAAATCCTAAAGTACAAAAAGTCATCGAAAAACTGAGTTTCATTTACCGCAGAAAGTCTTTGTAAACCATGTTTCAGGTATTGCCTTTCGGGGCCAAGACGATCATGCGATATAGAACCAACTGTACATATGAGAAATATTATCTCTCAAATCTAAAAAGAATGTTTCTTTACTTTTAAAGCAGATTCAAATAACAATTTTCACGTCTGTAACATCTTCAGTTTTGAGATATTGGTATACTCATAAGAAAAAAATCAACTCTTTTCTCACTTCTTTTCACCACCGTTAAGTGCCTTTTCCAAAACAAAAATGCACGTTTCTATATTTTTATAGGTCTTTCCAAATACCAAGTTTCACGTCTGTAACATGTTATGTTTCTGACATATAAAGTAGATATACCTGTACTCATTTTAAAAATTCAACCGCTTTTTCAATACTTTTCATACCCTTAAGTGGGTTTTCCATAAAATATATGTGTATATTTATTTATAAAGGAACTCACAATTACCAGTTATCACGACTGTAACATCTTCAGTTTCTGAGATATATATATCCTCAAAAATATTCAGCTCCTTTTTCACCCCTATAAAGTTGATTCCCCCCCCCGGAAATGCATGATGTAAGCATTCCCATATAAATAATTCAATTTTTTACTTGCTATCATCCTCCCCATCATCTTAAGTGAATTTCTACAAAAAATGCACGTTCCTTTATTTATGAAGGAGCTTCCTAATACCAATTATCACGGCTATAACATATTCATATTTTTCGGTATGCATATCGTCATAAAAAAATTCAGCGCCTTCTTCACACCCCCCAACCTCAGTTACTTTCCCTCGAAATTTTTTTCTATATCTCTAACGGAGATTCCAAATACCATATTTCGCGTCTGTAACATCTTAAGGTTTTATAGTTTTACGTATTCTCATACAAGTAATTCAACTAATTTTTCAATTCTTTCACCCCCTTAAGTTCAGTTTTCGAAAAAATTTGCGTTTCTTTATTTTTAAAGGGGATTCCAAATATCAATTTGCACGTCTGTAACATATTTTGTTTTTGAGATATAAGTATCCTCATACAAAGAATTCAACTCATTCTTCAATTCATTCACCCTCGCCCCTTAAGTGGATTTTCCGAAAACAAAAGAATACGTGTTTCTTTATTTATTATTGCCGTGTTTTGTGGATTACAGGGGTGAAACAAGGTGCGAGCATGATTGGGTCGATACAAGACAATCAGAAGATTAATTTTAAAACTTTAAACGTATAGCTATATTTTCTTTCTCTGCTATTCTGGGTTTCTTTGGTGTGTTGAATTTTAACAAATCAGGTACGAAATTCCATAAAATGGGGTAACAATTTAGAAAGTTAATTAACAACTTTGAGCTTTAAGCTCCCTAATTATACATTCACCATGAATGCTCCGGTTCCTTTCAATAAACAGTCAAAGAGACGGATCTCCCAATTTCTTTTTACACCAGTTGTAAGAACATAGTATTCAAATGTACATTCTTAACACAGCACTTTTGCTCCTCCAATTTATCTGGGAGACTACTTTCCAAACATCACACATTTGCAGCCTTCCAAAGGCACCATTCAATATTTATATTAACATATCTTCATTAGCGGAAAGGGCATCCATGCTGTATAAAATTTACCTTTAACTTCCAGGCCTTTCAAAGGCGCAACCTACATTTTAACAATTTACTCTCTAGTACGCTCAACTCCCTAACGTCTTAACATAAACGTAATGAAGTCGAATTTCACAGGGGTATTGAATACCCATTCTACCGGGCCTTTGTGAAAAACAATAGGTTAAAGTTACTGGCCCAAAAATCAAAATGGTGTGGAGACGGACACTTGCGCTCCTTGAAATTCGAAATGAAAAGCTTTTGGCCCGAAGTTACAGAGGCTAATCCTATGCTACTGAGGTGACTAGATGGAGAAAATATTTAAGTTACATAAGTTACAAATAGAAAAAGGTTACAAAGTCATTGTCACCTCCAAAATCAAGTTGATAGGGAACACGAAAGGGTAGCTCACTGTCTATTCCCTGATTACGTTTAAGTTCCTTTGGTTTGTTTGGGATTGGCATTAGAGTTTTGAAATTTAGAAGTTAGAAATTTGCATTGTAGAAAATTGAAGTTACATTATTAAAGATTGAGAATCTTCCCCTCGACATACCTGTCAAAAATCTATCACTTAGTTAAACCAGGGCTGCCATTACCTTGAGCTGATGGGCTACTCGATGTTGGACGAGGAACGCCGCCTCCTTTATAAACACACACACACAAGACTGGTGCGATGACATAAGACAGCCTAGTCGAAAATGTGCCAGATTTTATAGCCGAGAGGAACGTTCCAGAAAACTCTGGGCTAAGGCCCGACACACCCCCAATTTTGATTGGGTAACTAAATAAATCCAAGACATTGTTGACTGGCAGAAAAATAAATATACAAATTGTTTTATTGTCCAACACCTTAAGTTGGCGGGAAGAGATAGAAGTGTTGTAAACTTTAACACACCAAAACCAAAGAATAATCAACTCAGTGTAACAATAATAATTTCGTGTGGCTATTTCTAGCCGGGTGCCGCCCTTGTAAGGCAGACCCTCCGTTGAGGGTGGGCGGCACCTGCCATTTGTAGGTAACTGTGTGTTATTGTGGTGGAGGATAGTGTTGTGTGTGGTGTGTGAGTTGCAGGAATATTGGGAACAGCACAGACACCCAGCCCCCGAACCATTGGAATTAACCAATTAAGGTTAAAATCCCTGACCCGGTCGGGAATCGAACCCGCGACCCTCTTAACCGAAGGCCAGTACGCTGATCAGTCAGCTAACGAGTCGGACAACTCAGTGTAGAAAACCACTTTAGGATTTTAATAGTTTATCTTCACACCAGACGGCATAACATAAGTTCGTATTAGAGACATCTGTAAAGAAAAGTCCAAACTCCGTGTATTAGTGCATTAATTGTTGCAAGTTTTAGATTTAAGATGACATTCTCCAAGGCGCTTCATTTGAAAGAACGGGGCGGGCGCACCTTCCGGTACATTTATAAAGGAGCTTCAAAATACCAATTTTCATGACTGTAATATTTTTAGTTATTGAGATAGATATATGTGTCCTCATAAGAGGAAACCTCAACTCCACCCCCCCCCCCCTAGAAAGGAGATTCCAAACACACACCAATTTTCACGTCTGTAACAACTTTAGTTTTTATTAAATATATGCATCCTCATTCATTTCATTCAATTAATTTTTCAATTATTTTACCCCGCCCCCAATGGATTTTCCGAAATCAAGGATATGGATGTTTCTTTACTTTTAAAGTAGATTCTAAATACAACTTTCAGGTCTGCAACTTCTTAAATTTTTGAGATATAAGTATCCTCACACAAATTATTCTACTAATTTTTCAATTCTTTCATGCTCATCCCACCCTTTAGGTGGATTTTAGAAAAATAGGAATTCCTTTCTTTTGAAATGAGATTCCAAATACCAATTTTCACTTCTGTAACATATTACGTTTTTGAGATTTACTTTAGATATGCTCATTTTAAAAATTCACATCCTTTGTACAGTATTTACCCTTAAGTGAGTTTTCCGAAAGCAAATCACCTATGTTTCCTTACTTTTACAGGGTATTCCAAATAACAGTTTTACTTCCTAACATGTTACGTTTCTGAGATATACTGCAGATATATTATTTCTAAAAAATCACCGCCTCTGTCACTCCTGTTCACCCCCATTAATTGTGTTTTCCAAAAAACAAAGAAATACGTTTATTTTTAAAGGGGATTCCAAATACCAATTTTCATGTCTGTAACATCTTCAGTTTTTGAGATATAAGTATCCTCATAAAAGGTATTCAGACATTTTCTCACCATTTTTCACCGCTCTTAATGGGATTTTTCGAAAACATAGAATACGTGTTTCTTTAGATATAAAGGAGACTATAAATACAAGTTTTTCGTCTGTAAACGTTTAAGTTTTTGAGATGTAGATATACTCATTTAAATAATTCAGCACCTTTTCACCCTCAAATCACGGAATATCCAAAAATTGTCCCTTAGTGAGCTCCTACACTATATAAATATATCCCCCAATATTAATTTCTGTATGTCCAGTAGTTTTGCCTCGGCGATGATGAATTTTTCAGTCAGTCAGTCAGTCAGTCAGTCAGTCAGTCAGTCAGTCAGTCAGTCAGTAAGGACATGTTATATTATATGTATTTACAATACTGGTTGCGAAAAAGTAATCTCTTGCCTATTTCGTTGATTAAAACTTATCTGGCTCCTTTTTCATGATATGTCAGCATCTTTACGGGCTGTCCATAGAAAGTTAGCCCAACATCGAGCTGGTTAAGGTGACTGGACAGGTCCTGGCATCCATAAAGGCGATAAACAACATATTAGTGTGGCCGCCTCTCTGTAAAGTTGATCCATCTGCCGCTATGGTACAAAGAATAATAAAATTATCACTGTCTCTCGATACAAGTCTTCAGTAAGTTCTCCGTCAGTGGAAAGGACAATTTATTTATTTATTTATTTATTTATTTATTTATTTATTTATTTATTTATTTATTTATTTATTTATTTTGAATATAACAGATCATGAGGCCCAATTACAATGTTCACGTCAATTGTTACTTGGACATAAAAATGCAAATTAAAAACAATGTACAGCTAGAGGCGCCAACTGCTGCTGTTGTGTGAAACGCCTCTCCAGTAATCTCGTTAATTAGCAAGATTAACAGCCAACAAGTGCCATTTGTGACTTTCTCAGTGTAACTAAACTGTCATTGACCTGAAGCATCATTCAGTATGTCCGCGAAAGAAGCTATTCGTCGTGTAGCGTCTATTGAAGATGTTATGAAGGACTTCCAAGGCCGCCTGGAACACGTCGCAAGCTGCACCTGCCGCGCGGATGAGCTGCAGCGGCTAAAGGCTGAGTTCTCCCAGTTCCAAGAAAAGGTGTCTAGTGAGTTGAAAGACATAACAAAAAAACTGGAATTTACTGAACAGCGCCTCGAACAACAGGCCGAGCTGCTTGATGAAGCTGAACAGTACAGCCGGCGGAACTGCTTAGTGCTGCATGGTATTCCAGAGGAGCCGGCAGAGAACGTTTATGATAAAGTTATCAACACGATGAAGGGCAAGTTAAATGTAGATATAACTATGTCTGATATAGATCGTTGCCATCGTTTAGGAGTGCTAAAACGAACCACAGCTCAGGTTGTTGCTACGGGTAAGCGCACTATAATTATAAAGTTCGTGCGTTACCATGACCGGGACAGAGTTTGGAGGGCCAAGCGGCTGTTAAAAGGAACTGGCCTTCTACTGACTGAATCCCTGACAGGTATCAGAAAAACTATTCTAAACAGGGCACGTGATCACTTCGGACTCCGACGGGTGTGGACACAGGACGGCCGCATTGTTGTTTTGAAAGACAATGGACAGAAAATGTTTGTTAGCAGCATGGCACAATTAATAAGCCTTATGTGAGCGACGAGATTGACTAGGAAAAACAATGAGTGATATAATAGCGTATAATGTTTGTGTATGTGAATGTGATAGTGTGTGTGAGACTGATTGTGTAAATATTTCTGGAGGTGCTTATGAAACAACTAGGGTGAGTAGTTTGAATTTTTCTGTTGACAATGGCTAACGTAAATGAGTCAATTATTTATACCGAACAGCATGTCCGTGATGTCATTGACACTATCCCTCTTCATTGTCGTCCGCCTTCACCCTTACCTTCCCCTTCACCAGCTGTGGCAGGAGACATTCTTAAGGAAATGTTAGCTCCCCACCAACAATATTTTCAGTGTTGTCATATCAATGCACAATCGCTTCTTTGTCACTTTGACGAAATACAGGCTCTATTTAGTAACAGTAACTTGCATTGTATTTGTGTAACAGAGACATGGTTACAGCAGTCACTCAAATCTGATCTCGTAAAGCTGAATAACATGACGTTACATCGCCTAGATCGTTTAAATCGTGTAGGGGGCGGTTGCGCTATATATTGCCGTAGCGACTTAAAAAGTAAAATAATTATGACCTCAGATCCTAAGACTCCATTTCGACCTGAATTCATGTTTGTTGAACTCTTGGTTAATAATCAAAAACTACTGATCGGAGTGGTATACAAGGCGCCGGACATACAACATATATCTGACCTAGAAGTGGCATTATCGAAGTTAACTCCGCTGTACGAAAACATAATCATTCTTGGTGACTTCAATACTAATCTCCTAGTTACAAGTAACGAATCAACATACTTACAAAACTTATTCCATGGCATGGATTACAATATACTGACACTAGACGCGACTAACCATGTTCACAGAATAAACCACACGTCTCACACACTGATTGACCTTATTATAACAAACAATCCGCAGAAAGTGGTAAAACATGGACAGGTTGCTGTACCAGGTATTTCGACCCACGATCTCATATACTTATGTTACTCTCTCATGGCACCAAAGTACAAAACCAGGTACATAATGCGAAGAGACTTCAAGCATTTTAATACTGAGATAATACGAAATGAAGCATATCAATTGCCGTGGAATGACATTCTACTGACTAATGACATTGATGATAAGGTTGACAGACTGAACTCTTTAATATTAGGACTGTATGACAAACACGCTCCGAAGAAGCAAATTCGAGTTTCTCACCCTTCGTCTCCTTGGCTAACAAATGAAATTAAGTCGGTCATGGCAAATCGTGATGCTTGGTATAGGCGATTTAGGCGAACTGAAAGCACTAGTGATTTCGAAAATTACCGTATTCTCCGAAATCAAGTTAAGAAATTAATTCGTAACAGCAAGTATAAATATATTCAAGAGATAACAAACAGACGAAATTCAGCACTAATATGGAAACATTTGCATCAGATGGGTATAGGTCGCAGCCTGACCATGCAGACACCCAGTATACCACTTGATGATCTAAATTCTCATTTTACGAAAGCAGCATACACTAATAATGATATTACTGACAATAATGACTATGATGCTAACTATCCTAATAATGATAATAATAATAATCATCAACCAGTTGATGACCTAACTAATGATGATATTAACGCCATAAATGCTCATTCCCGAGTAAATCAAGTAAAATTCACTTTCAAAAAAGTTGGGGCGAACGATGTGAAGCGTGTAATTTACTCCCTCAAGTCTGATGCTCCCGGTAATGACGACATACCATTATCTTTCATAAAAAATATTATTGGTGCCATATTACCTATTCTGACGCATATATTTAATCATTGCCTTGTACAGGGAGTATTCCCAACTGTGTGGAAGCACGGTATCGTCATTCCTATTCCTAAGAAGAATTCTCCTAGTTTACCATCAGATTATCGCCCTATATCCATTCTCCCACCCCTTTCCAAAGTACTAGAACGCTTGGTACACGAACAAGTCCTCACTTACTTGACTAACTTCTCACTGCTTGACCCTTACCAATCTGGTTTCAAGAAAGGACACAGCACAACGACTGCCCTACTGAAAGTAACTGATGATATCCGACAGGCAATGGACACTCGACAAGTGACTGTACTGGTTCTACTTGATTTTTCTAGTGCTTTTGATACTGTTGTTCCTCAACTGCTACTTTCAAAATTGGATTCATTAAATTTCAGCAAGACGGCAATAAACTTTTTCAGTTCGTACCTCAAAAATCGCCGTCAGTGTGTCAAAGTAAATAATAGCAGATCTGAGTGGCTTAACAAACCCCTCGGTGTCCCCCAAGGGTCTGTACTTGGACCATTGCTGTTTGCAATTTACTTACACGATGTTGCCAAATCGATTACACATTGCAAGTATCATCTTTATGCTGATGATCTGCAGATCTACTACCACTCAAGAACTGATAAAATTCAGAGTGCTGTAGAAAAAGTTAATGCTGATTTAAGTCTCATAAGTAATTTTGCATTGAGTAACAATCTCAAAATTAATCCTCTTAAAACGCAAGCAATAATCATTGGTACTTCAAAAAACTTACACGTCTTAAAACAATACGAAATTCCTCCTGTAGCACTAAACAATACCATTATTCCATTTTGTGAAACAGTTATGAATCTTGGTGTGGCTATAAGCGAAACATTGAACTGGTCGCAACATGTGATGAAAGTGTGCCAAAAGGTATATCAAAGCCTGCATCCTCTGAAGCGGTTTAAAAATATATTTCCTCGGTCCTTGAAAATAAAGCTCATTCAATCACTCTTGTTTCCAATTCTCGAATACTGTGATACAGTTTTTATTGATATCAATAACGAGCAAAGCATGAGACTGCAACGTGCCCAAAATGCATGCATCAGGTATGCATTCGACATACAACCATACGCCCATGTATCCCCATTCTATACACAATTATCTTGGTTACGACTGAATGACAGACGTAGACTCCACGCAACTACTTTGGTGTATCAAGTGCTTTCTGAAAACACTCCTCCTTACCTATCCACCAGATTTCGCTACCTTAGTTCCCTGCACCTGTTCAATACCCGGTCAGGCTGTACGCTAGAAATTCCTGTGCATCGAACCGCAACCTACAATAGATCGTTCACTATCACCGCCACGAGCTGGTGGAATGAACTCCCCAATGACATCAGGGAAGCTAAATCTAAGACAAAATTTAAAATCCTTTGCCAGCGTCATCTTTTAAGCACTTCCAGTCTTTCTTGAGTGTGAATGGGATGCATGAATGAGAGTGAATATGGTTGTTTATTGCAATGTGTTCCTGTATATAATTTAGTTATACTTTACTCACCTTAGTTTAGTTAGTGATACTTAAGTTGCTTTAGTTATACTTTAGGTTGTAAAGATTTCATATGTTTAAATTTTATGTAAAATATACATTGTATATACATGAAGTGGTTAAGTGTAAGAAAGGGCCGGGAGCCCTAACTTCGCCACAATAAAGACGCTTTAATAATAATAATAATAATAATAATAATAATAATAATAATTATTATTATTATTATTATTATTATTATTATTATTATTATTATTATTATTATTATTATTATTATTTTGTAACATGTAATAATCCTTAAAATTAATTGCAGTGATACTAAGTCACATTACTAGAAAAAATCACGAAGGTTTATATAACTAATATTACATTACAGTACTAATTAATTCTAATGAAGATTAGTGTAATACTTAAAACAATTATTTTAACGTGATTTTCAATTGGAATCTAATAAATTTAATGCGTTTTACAGCAGTTATACTAGTTTAAACTAGTTCTCCTTTTCAAATTTCTTCATAATCTATTTAATTATATTCAGAATTACAGTGCTACATGACGAAGTGAATAAAGTTTCGGTCATACTAAAAATATCGACACAGATATGAATTTATCTTAGAGTCTCATTGCTTTGTTAACTTGGGGAGTTCTTATGGACTTCAGTCTTAGACATTGATAGAAAGAAAATATTTCTCGGACGACTTAATTTATGTGGCGCATGGAAAGTTATTGACTTCAATATATTTGAGTCATCAGTTATATAATTAATTATTGTATACAGGAAAGTAAAATATTTGTAACTTCGTCTGTGGCGTAAGCTATTCACACCGTGTTCCTGCAGTATACATGAGTAGTTTATGAAGGTTGGTTAATTTCCTTTGATTTTATAAGTCACAAATTTAAAAAAATATTTTTAGCACTCTCGATAAAATTAATATTCCTCGTTTACATTGGGTTCCAAGTAACTGAGCGACACTCAAGCTCGGACATTATAAATGCATTAAACAAAGTTAAGAATGTCTTTGGACGAAATGATAATGAATTCCGTACAATAAAGCCTAACATTCTTAGAGCATTATTTGTTTTCATTGATATGGTCTCTAAATCCTAAATCTTCATTGAATGTTATTCCTAAATTCATTTTCATCTTTACACGAGTTAATTAGACAGTGTCCATTTCATACTTATATA
Organism: Anabrus simplex; assembly: GCF_040414725.1. NCBI lineage: Eukaryota > Metazoa > Arthropoda > Insecta > Orthoptera > Tettigoniidae > Anabrus > Anabrus simplex. The sequence continues at coordinate 840,817,737 of NC_090266.1, read as the reverse complement.
TAATCTCCCGTTTCTTCCTAATATATGTCATAGCTACACATTTACCTATATTAAATTTCAACTTATTCGGTTTGCTCTAGTCTACAAGAGGATCTAAATCATTTTGAAGTTGCTGACAACCAGATACTCTTTTAATAGATTTGTATATTTTAATGTCATCAGCAAAACTAAGAATTTCGTATGAGTTAAATCATTAACAAAAATAAGAAATTTCAAAAGCCCCAAGTTATAACCTTGAGGAACTCCAGCAATCACATCAAACTTGGAATATACATGACCTTTGCAACTTACAATCTGATTTCTATCGTTTAAATACAATACCAATACGTTTTGTAATGTAGTTGAAAATCAAAATGAAGAATTTTTTTATGAAGCAATATTGATTTACATTGTCAAGAAATTTTTGAAAATAGGCGTAAATTGCATCAACCTTTGCATATTCATCTAAACTGGCCGATAAATATTCAGTAAAGTTGCAAAGATGTGTTACTGTGGATCTTCTCGCCATGAGTCCATGTGTCTCAGTGAGATGCTATTTCTAACATGAACATACATTTGCTTGTACAATATAATTTGAAAATTTTGTACGGAGCACAAACAATTGCAACAGGTCTATAACTGTTGAACAAATATCTCCAGTTTTATATACAGGAGTAACCTTGGTATGTTTCCACAAGTCAGAGAATGTCTCCGTTTTTACAGTTAGCTTGAAGAGGATGGCTAAAGGATATACTAAATCATCTCTACAATCTTTCAACGTAAATGGGAGAATATCATCAGGTCCTGCCGATTTCTTCGGTTTAGGTGGTCAATTGCTTTATTAAATTCTTCTATAGTTTATAGTAATTACACCTATTTCATTTCATTGATAATTATTTCTAAATTCCAAATTATATTTACGCTTCTCCTGGAAGCACTGTATATAGTTTTGAAATAGTCTGCAAATTCATTAGCTATATCATCTGCAGATTGTAACAAACAACATTGAAACTCAAACTGTATGTTATTTTTAAGCATTCCCTCTTATTATTGATGAAGTGTCCGGCTCCATGGCTACATGGTTAGCGTGCTTGCCTTTGGTCACAGGGGGCCCGGGTTCGATTCCCGGCAGGGTCTGGAATCTTAACCATCATTGGTTAATTCCTCTGGCACGGAGGGCTGGGTGTGTGTGTTGTCTTCATCATCATTTCATTCTCATCAAGACGCGCAGGTCGCCTACGGGTGTCAAATCGAAAGACCTGCACCTGGCGAGCCGAACATGTCCTCGGACACTCCCGGCACTAAAAGCCATACGCCATTTCACTTTTTTATTGATAAAGTACCAGGATACATTACAATCGTTACTCAAGTTACGTTCAATCTTCTGGACATATTGCTTGTATGCAATAGTTATATACCTTTCTATTTTTGCTCCGAGAGTTTTAAATTCAGTAATTGCCCGCATTACTCAGAATTTTTCTTCTTTCATCATACCTTATGTACGTGTTCATGGCCCTGTTTCTAGGCTCGCCTCTCCCGTGTCGTTTAGTAAAGAAACTTGTGCGAACTGCTTCATCTTTCAGGCATTTAATTAAGAAATAGATACCGGGATCGTCTCCAACTATATTGTTTTGCTTCCTGTGACGGCAGCAACATTATGTGTTCGGTCATGCTGATGAGATTCATTTCACAGTTCTACACGTACATTCATATTATCCAGCCACTGAGTTACAAAATACAGCAGTCTGAAAATGCATTCACTTTATCTGACTGTAGGGCATCCGATGCGATTATCAACAGCAGTTGTAGCCAATGAATTCCGGCGGTATTAACGTCAATATTTTACACATTTTGCGAAACCGTTGAAGCTCCACATTTTTCATGTACTCTAGTGTCAGACCGATGTAGTGGATCTTTCTCCAAAGGAACTTATTAAAATGAAAATTGTAGCTGGAGATGGTGCAGTCGGAAAGACACTTTGAAAAGCGTTGACCATGGCGGTTATGGAACCGAGTTTTATTTTTAAGGTTTCCAGGCACCAGACAAATTACTGATACCTAAAAGGAGTTTGTACGTCAATGACCTTTACGAAAGCATAGCAAAAAGCAGTGGGTATATTTGTTCTCATTTTCGGTTGTGTTGATGTCCGTATGAAAGTTACACTCCAAAACCCATCAGCCTTCGGTCCATAATAGAAAAATCGTCCACTTTGAGGAAGTTAATGCCATCAGAAAAAAGGTAATAGTTAGTCAGGAAATATGATTTCAGATCTGTTTCTTGCATTCTGATCGGTTGCTTGTGCAATCCTCATTTTACTGCACAGCGCCGATTTTATGTTTTCGTAACGGGGGAAACTCGGCAATGAATTCATATACCCTGTTCTGCAGTTCATAGTAATAAATAAATTATGTAATTTAATCGCGTGCTATTGCAGCACAACGTTTATAAAATATTACACAGAAGCTAGATATTTAAGGTACGTAAATACAAACCTGAAACTCCCACCAAAACACCTTGTGAACAGAACTGACACGTCGTCCCTCGCTCGCAATCTGAATATGCCACATCCCTTCCTTACTTCGATATCTACAACATTCGGAACACAAGTACTTTCCCTAGACAAAAGGTTTAAAAGACGTAAAGATGGCGTTAGCTGTGTCAACAGTGGCACTCGTAATTAAAAGAAATCGTACTGAGGTCTAAGCTGTTCTAAATATGGTGGAAACTGATTTCAAATATTATCGTAAAGCTATGGATACCTTTGGAAATACTGGAAACGTATATATTTTCGAAGCTTCCTGCTTAAAAACACGAAGATGAATCCTCGCTGAGTGTTTGGAAGGAAGTCGCTTAATTACATTTCCACTTGAAATCCCAGCCAAGTTCTAAAATAATGAAGTCCACGACACGATCTAGCAACTATGGAGGTGCAAAAACTTGAGTGCAAGTATGAAGAGAAAAACATTACAGTCTCTCACACATTCTTGTTTGAAATGTTCTCTCTCCATTTCCCACTTACACCCTAAGGGAGTACCGGGATGATACTTAAAGTATACATTACTCAGAATAATGTCATTGACAAGCGTTACGCAGTCTTCACTGAATGTTCTAATGTCGCTGATATGTAGACCCCTCTGTCGGCAGCCCTGAAGATAGTTTTCCGCGGTTTCCCATTTTTACATCAGACAAATTCTGGGGCTGAACCTTTATTAAGGCCACGGCCAGTTCCTTCCTATTCCTAGGCCATTCCTATCCCATCGTCGCCATAAGACCTATCTGAGTCGGTGCGACGTAAAGCAAATAGCAAAAAAAAGAATAACTATAATGTTTATAATATTATGTTAAGGCTCCTATGAAAACAGGCCTTGAGTGCTAAAGAGACACGTAATTTATACAAACCTCCAGACGTGGCGCACGATCAATTTTTTTGCTAGGGGCTTTACGTAGCACCGACACAGATAGGTCTTATGGCGACGATGGGATAGGTAAGGCCTAGGAGTTGGAAGGAAGAGGCCGTGGCCTTAATTAAGGTACAGCCCCAGCATTTGCCTGGTGTGAAAATGGGAAACCACGGAAAACCATCTTCAGGGCTGCCGATAGTGGGATTCGAACCTACTATATCCCGGATGCAAGCACACAGCCAAGCGCCTCTACGCGCACGGCCAACTCGCCCGGTACTATCATTATTGGACCATACAATATGCATGGATTGTGTGCTCTGATCATCTGCTCGACTCGATGCCTGATCATACGAAGAATTATTGCCGTAGAAGCAGCTACTGTGCATTTCCTGTTACATGTAGGCCTAGTCGTTAGGATGTCTCCTCTGTTGTTATACTGTACTTATATTTATTCTATCGAGTTTTTTCTCTGGTCTTCCCGTACTTATCCGTACTTCTTTGCTGGAATGCCATCTCATCCACCTTGGAATTGTGAGCTTTTTCCGTTATCTGGAAAAACAACACTGGTATTCTTTGCTGAAGTGGAAGAAAGGGATGATTTCTTTTTCCTTGCCGTCATTATCAATGGCGCACAGTAATATGCGTGAGGAAATAGAGTCATACATGTGCGCGAGTGAATATGGAAATAACTGCAACATTTTAATATAGGCCTATTTTTGGCTATTAAAGTAATCCCCTCCTCAACTAATGGATTGCGTACCAATCATTAAAAACTTGGAAATTTACCCCTTGTCCTATAACAAAATACCGTCTGATAGTATTGACTATGTGATGTTCGGATGAAATGAAACTGAAAGTGAGAAAAATAGAAGCTCATCCACTTTTTTTTATTTGCCCTTGTTGTCTTTCCCTTGTTAGTACGCTTACTGAATTTCCCCCTTCGGTGAGTGTTCTCTGGCGTTGTTAGTGTAGGTACAGAGTGGAAGGAATTGAATTAATAGGCGAAATTAATGTGCAACCTTTAATGACGAACGGGCTCTGCTTAATGTTGATTTAGAACTGACTATTGGAAACGTGTGTGTTCATTGGAACTCATGCGCTAATTCACATAATTCGCAGCACGGACAATTTCCTACACATGAACACTAATAATGGTGGTATGACTGAGATTACCTTATGGAGAGATTCGAACTACTATAAGTTTCTAGATTTCGTTTTTGAAATTAATCCATTGTTTCCCATAAAAACTTCTCTGAGAATTCTGAGGAATGTATGCGGTAAGTACCATCCTGGCACTCCCTTAGGGTGCAAATGGAAAATGAGGAGAAAACGTGTCAAACAGAAATGTGTGAAGGACTGTAATGTTTTTCTATTCACATTTGCACTCAACTTCCTGCATCTCCATAGAATACCTAAAAAAATTTCGCAAAGGAAATTGACTAATAACTTTATTTAGAGGAGTTTGCAGTACTCGCACAAGTGATGGGAGATACCGTTATAATCCGGATCAGGATCTTTCTTATTTTCTTTAATATATCGTAACATCGATTAAAAATTGGTCCAAAGGGAAATTAATTTAGGAATTTCTTTTACACTAGAATAAAATAAGAAAGTAATTACTGAAATATAGTTAATATTTATATATTATGAATAAATTAAAATATTCACTTGTAAAGTCTAAGTATCGGTGGTTAATATATAATATAGTACACGCCTTCAGATTTCTGTCCCCAAAGTGAACAGTCCGCTAAAGCCCTCTCACTCAGAGAAAACTATACAACACAGATGTCCATATTTATAGAGATTACAGCCGACCACAGTGGTGCAGACGGTTAGTTGCTCTTCGGTTGCTAGAATAGCTCTTTCGATCTCTTCAGTGTTCGGTGACATTTGAAATATATAGGCCTATGTGGGATAATTGTGTCCTTGGATTCTGGAACGTTTATGAACTGCTAATTCCGACACTCCAGCGTTCCTTGAAATCTTACGCAAATGTTGAGTTATTCTAATAATTATTATTAAGATTCTTATTACCGTGATTCCGTGGCTCACAGAGGAATAGGAAGAACCTGGGTTGAATGGCTGGACAGGGCATCACTTAGAGCAAACGTTTACTTTAACGAAATTGGAAATTGTATTTCTTTCCTTTCTTAATATTCAGAGGGAGTAATTCAATGACATGACAAGAAACAGTGAAAATATTAACTGGGGATATTCACATTAACAATGAACTCGTCAGCTCCAACAATTCAATGGATTTAGAAGTCCTTAATCAGTTGCAATGTTAATTGGGAGAAACTCCCAGAAAGAGCATAACTGCTCCTGACAGGTACAATATTAAGAAATAACATAGTTGTTCCGAGCAGGTACAATAATGCAATCGTTTGCTATTTACATTTTCAATTCCACTAGTAACCAATAGGGCGATCCCAACTTCGCCTTGTTGGTATACAGGTTGCCCCATGGTGGGATTATCCATTACAATGTTTCACAATCAGGCTAAGTACTGTTCTCCAAGGGAAACTAAACGTAGGCACGGCTACTCGAATAAACATAAAGAATATACAGGGGTATGATTACCCATACTACAAGGCCTTGAGAAAAAGGAAAAGTTACCCAAAACAGGCCATTAACAAAAGGCAAGGAGGCGAAACACCAGCACTCCTTAACGAACATTCGGGAAGATACAAGAACATAAGTTAGCTTAAGGACCAATGAAACAGAGGCTAATCCCATAGTAAAAATAGTGACTAAAGGGGGAAATTTAAGGGCCGAGACAACATATCCAAAATGTCGAGGTTGAAAACTTTAGTCACCCAACTCAAAAGTAGAAGGGAAGGGTTCCGGGGATCACCACTCGTGGTCCCTTACATTAATTTGTTTTCCCAGTAGGGAATACAGATAGAGCCCGAAGACTGCACAGTAGGTCCTACATTTCAGCTCATAAATAAAACATTACATATTAAATATTAAGAAAACTGCTCAAATCTACCCTCGAAACAAACGCCGGGATAATCACATGTGCAGGTAAATTCTGCCATTACATTTCAGCGCTGGATCTTCCTCAAGCCGGCCGCGTCGTGCCTCGTGGTCCTCTCTAGTTTCCGTCAATTTGCACTCTCAATAAATGGAGCAAATCAAACAAGACAATCGGGTTAAGTACTGTTCCTCAAGGGAACCTAAACGTAGACGCGAATACCCGAAGAATATGCTCTCCTTAAATAGCTCCGTAGGGGTAAGTTCCGCATTAAATTAAAATCCAGTGCACTGATAGGTTAAATTTCCATACACTCCTCCAGATTTCAATGGCTAGAAAACTTAGTTACAGGCATGTGATAGGCAGATTACAGAAGAGGAAGAACCAGGTGAAGTGTTGACAAGTCCGACACATAAAAGAAACATAACGAAAAGAAAGATTTACCGACTACAATAAACGAAATATCATCAGAAATTAATTTGTGTTTATTTCACTAGAGATCGCTAGAAAATAGATGGCAGAGCCATCTAACAATCGGTGGAGAAAGTTTTAGAAGGTCTTAAAAGTTCTTGGTCTCTGCCATAGATGGCCATATAGAAGGCGCGCAATTTAAATAGCTAGGTTATTATTATTATTATTATTATTATTATTATTATTATTATTACATTATGTCAACAGACGATTGGTATTAATAATAATTTATATACCACTGTGCAATTGAATAAGAAAATCTGGCTGTAGCGTGTAGCACCCCTTTCGCCTTTGTGGAGTAGCCCATCTGTCTAGCGCGCATAATCTTGCAGCGATCAAATGCTCTGAGGTGTTATGTCTTAACCATTCTGTAGTCAACTGTTACTTATACAGCCCACACAAGATCAGACGTCCTCACTGTTATATGCCACGTCTTCTTATTACATTCCCCACTATGGCAGCTATCGCTAATTCAATGGCTTATGAGTGCATATTTAAATCACAAGGCCATTTCTTAGGACAGACCACCTCCGGTTTTTTAATAAACTGATTTACATATTTTTTCTTTTTTAATTAAGTGTTATTTCCTACAGATATATGATCACAACGTGTTTTACTGAGTGTTGATGATAAATTTCATTTTAATACAGATACATCTTTGCTTAGTTCGCCGACTGGTAGGGAACTTATGCTATATCGCTACGATTATGGCAGTTTCCAGTTCTTCAGTGTTTGTTAATTTATGAACTGCCACCGGTGTTCTTTGGAATTTGTATTTCTCGTTTGTTTTTTAGCTCATGGTTTTCTCTTTGTTATTTAATTCTCTTTGTGTGTTTCCTCAGTTTTGCTTCAGTAAATGTATACCTCGCCTCTAATTAACTCCAACAAACTGCTGGTCAACTGGTTTCAATGCCGGTATTGGATATACAGAAATGGGGGCCGTAATTATCTCAGTGTCCTCCCATGCGGAAAGCTGAGCTTCGAATTCTGGTCGGTTGTGGGTCAAGATTTTCATCTCAAGAATCACGTGACATCAGGAAGGGCATCCTGTCTTAAACCCCCGGCCAAAACCAAAATGAGCCTAGGTGGTTCCAGCGACCCTAGAAATACCTGGGATAAGTTGAAGAACGTTTTCTATTGGATATACAGAAATGACTCGAAGCTATGATCCCGTGAACCTGACGTCATTTCAGAAATTGTTACTTTAAGTAACCTGAGAGTTTTTCGGGTTACGGTTTAGTCTATAGTTTGCGTCGGGCTGTGAATCAAAACAGTTAATAACAAGCACCTAGTGATGTAACTACTTTGTGACGTTATTACGAAGAATGGACACATATAAACATTTTTCAGCGTTATACTTCTGGTAACTGGCATGTGATATCAACGTTTCTTGGTTTCAGTTATAGTTTATTTCATACTACGTTTGAACAATCATGAAGAAACACTGAGAGCTTTCGTGGTGTTATTTCACTTATGGACTGGTATATTGTTGTCCTGTTAGGTAACAATAATTTCCCATTTTTAATTCAATATCGAAAACCATCACACTGAGAATCGTTTACAAGTAGTCGAAAAGATTACGAACGAATAGGAAGTTATGTGGAATTTACCTTCGATTACCCTTCTGCAATGTGTAAATTTACTTTCTATTATACCGCGAGTTTGCTGATCAGATTGAATTAGACTGCATTATACGGTGACTTCCTGATTATTTAGTAGGCCTGTACAGAAATAATATCGATAACACAGAGTTTGGTAATGGTACTGGGCATATTATCTGCAACTTAACTTTTCTCTGGCAATGTTGACATAGGTCTTTACAAAGATTCACAATTATATTGCGTATATATTTTTCCAAAAGCCTGCTTATAGTATACAACTAAATTCAGAGCCAGATATATACCAATATCTGATACAAAAATGTTTTTCTTTTTCCTTAATTTAGCGTTGAGTGATATTATCCCAAACTGCATAAAATTTAATTTAATTCAATTTTATATTTGAGTTGCTTAAAACATGTGGACAAAATAAAACAAATTAGAATTCTCCGATTCCTTATTTCAGTGCCATTTAAACTACGAAAATTACGAAATCTCCATAATTATACATTTACCATCCAGGGTAATAGCTGAAGAAGACATTGTTTCAGGAATGTTTGGAAGAAAATTTAAATCTTCAGATGATGTTTCCTTCTCTAAATTGGCGATTCTTGACCCCCAAAAAATTAAAACTGCTATGAAATCAAACCTTACAGCTGAAACACCAAAAATATACATCAGTGTAAACAGTTTAATAAGGCAAGCAGAAAATAATTATGACGACGTTGACTGTTGTTTGAACGGGCCTGACGTATATGTAGCGAGCAATGGGCTGCGCTGTTGGGTCACGTAAATGTCATCTTACATTTGGAAGGTACTGGGTTCGAACCCCACTGAAAGCAACACTAAAATTCTTTTCCGTGGTTATCCATTTTCACACTAGCCAAATGCTGGAGCTGTACCCTAATAAAGGGCACTATCACTTCCCTCTCACTCCTACCAGTTTACAATCCAATCTCCATCTGAGCTCTTAATATTTATACACCTAGATTTCCTTTCTCCAAAGGTTTCCTTGATTTTGTTGTATACAGCGTCTACCTTTCCTAGGACCATACAACCTTCGACATCCTTGCACTTCTCCTATATCCATTCTTCCTTAGCTACCTTGTACTTTCTATCCACTTCATTCTTTAATCGCCTGTAATCTTTCTACCCTCTTCATTTTTAGCATTCTTGTATTTTCGTTGTTCATCAATCAGGTGTAGTATCTCCTGAGCTATCCATTGATTCTTAATTGATATTTTCTTCCTTCCTAACATTTCTTCAGCAGCCCTGCTGACTTCATTACCCTGTAAAATATAGCCAAACCTAAATGTGCGATAGAGGTCACACATGGAACCCCACGAGGGCGTGTGAGAAAGAAGAAGTGTAACCTATTGAGGATTTCTTTACTGTGCCCAGGAACGGTCAACTCATGATTACACGGGGGATAGGTACGCTTTCTTTTTCACGGCACACATTACAAGACAAAAACCTACCAGAAATCCTCTCCATGTAGTTCATTATTAGTTTTAGTTGACAAATCAACAGACACTACAGATAGGGAACACGTAGAAATATTGTCAATTATACATATTGTACCAGGAAAAGTTTGGGGCGTAAGGCATGAGAAGGATCTCAGGTATTGGAAGTTGGTTTGGAGCCGGTACAGAGCAGTATAGACTCGCAGGGCGAATAATAGATGGTTATACCTTTCTCAAACAATTTATTAATAATGTTAGTTAATTCACCACCCTGCAATGTTGATATAGGATTCAAATAATATGTCGAAATCAAGAAGGGTTAACGTAAATCTTCTTGAGTGCAATTTGTGAAAATAAATAAATCTCACATATCCGATAGTCTTTTGCGAAAACACAAAGTGTCAGTTTCACCTAAAGTCTTTCTAAGTATTATGACATGACATGAACACATTTATAATTGAAAATAAGAATTTGAACTTCTGTTGAGATTTTCTCAGTTTGTTAGCCTTGAAACTTAGAACACTTGAAACTCCTAAAGTCTTTCTTCTGTGAAATAGATTTTGAAAATAGATTTATCATTAAAAGATGATTTTTGAGTAATGATGGAGAACTACAAAGTATCGTCACACGCGGCACTGGGTAAACCACTGTTCAAGATTGGTAAGAGAAAAAAAAAGGGTCAGTCAGTTTGTGACTACTCACTTTTTAAAGAAAATTTGGCTTACAAATACTGATGAGAATCTGGAACATTCCGCGGGTGCGGATGATGACTCGAAATTGAAGTTCCACGAAGAAACCACGTTGACGTCATAGATGAAATGATGTTGAAGGTAGCTGGATCTTGTAGAATTTTCTCAAGATTTCTGCTGCTCGTGGACATGACTTTAACACACGGAACATGCAAGTAGTATTGACAGATGCTATCGTTCACTATTAAACACAGTCCAATTTGTATGTTAATTTTAGGACGTCAATTGAATGATCACAGTCCTTGTTGCAAAAAAAAGAAAAAACACTATTTTAAATCGTCACTGAGAACGTCCAACACAGTGCGAATACGTAATATTTCTCATTACCGTCTCTGACCACAGTCTTTGAATCGTTATCCCGACAGATAACACTGATTCCCTAATGTTGATAGAACTATATTATTTTAGAAAAGGTTCTTAACTTTCACTAAGTTTTTCACTGTAACACGCCATGTCCTAATATGGCACATAAATAAAGAGACACAGTCCAAGGATGTGCTATGTTAGAAAATAAGTTCTAGAGTAGTTAGAGTTACTGTACACGACAGTTTCTGTTTGTAATTTAATATTGTGTGAAATTAATTAAGTCCACACGTCATGTTCTAGTTTGTGAATTTCCAATATATAACTTCGAACTTCACTGATTTCGTAGGTGTTATACTTCGAAATGTCTGTAAATTATATCGTAGTCGCGGCACAATAGACTACTTACGGTGCGACGTCCTTTTCAAGTACGATGGCGATTTCTATCCCGTAATTTCGTCTCCGCGAAACACGACGGAAAGTACTGTCTTCGAGACTGCACAAACATACTATGCGAGGGCCAGTCTCCCCTCTCCCTTACTCATACACATACTACATTGCTAGACTGGACTGCTTGCATTGAACTGAACTCAAATCAACACCACCTGTTAACCTTGACCCAGTGGCACATATAGCTGGCGCTGGGAGGGGTAGTTTCTCTCGGCCATGTGACCGTGAGTGCGTAATTTCTGTTAGATTTTAAATCATTATAACTCAGCAACCATGGGATGGATTAATTTGAAATTCACTGGGATTAATTTTTATGACGTCCGCTACAATTTAGCGTTTGTTCCATTAAAATTGGTACAGGCGTTGAAAACTTGCGAAAAGAAAGATATTTTCGAGAAATATCTCTAGGGGAGGTGAGCTTTGAACGATAGGTGACGTCACGTGATTCCGCCTAGCGCACTCGTGGAGTCTGGTACATACCGGAACATTCTTTTACTTAAATGTTCATACGTCGGACGGATCTTATATGCTGGAACAACATTTCTTTTGATAACTATGGACCAGGACCTAGGCTTTCCTGGTATAATGTTTATTGCTGAATATTTTATTGCTTTCAGGTACAAGTATGAAGCAAGACGTTGTACTAATGACAATGACATTGATGCGATTACCTTTGCAAGCACAGGACTGACACCTCTTGATGGAGGATCCTGTAATATATTATGAAAACCTTGTTGCCCTTTTTACAATCTTGGTGAATGTGAACCGAAGTTTAACATGTGTCCATTGACATTAAATTCAGTACCAATTAAATAATTCAGATTATAGAATGGTGATAACTATCTATAAATAGCTCTGAAATAGAAGATTTTCAGTCTATTGAAACCTTGAAATCTTTACTTGAAAATTATATTTTTTTCAGCACGCTGTTTATCAATTCATTCAACAAATTTTACGATATTGTGAATGTATATCTCAAATGTCTGGTTATAATCCGGGAAAGTACGAAGGTACAAAATGTTTCTTCTTTAATAAAACACGTAAAGAACGATGTACTATCTTGTTTTTCATGAAGGTGAAACCAAATTCTCCCTCGAATACAGACTTACCTCCTCGAAAAAGGTATGGCATGGAAACCTGCTGCGTCCGCCATTCCAGTGTACATCTACGGTAATGGGCACAAGGACTGCGCTCTCCGTAGCTGCCGACACCAATTAGGGGAAAGCCAGTCAAGCACTCGTCAGCGATTCCGCGTCGCTGCATCCATTGCCCTTCTCCCCCATTTGAGGCCTCCGGAGTTATGGAAGAACTGGACGGTGCGCCTAGAATATTCGTTTTCGGGGAAGACTCTGGAAGCATCTCCCTTCTCGAAACATGCAGATTGGGTGGGCGCAAGTATATAAGAAAGGCGAGGCTTGCCAGGTAGTACTGTACATTTACAAAAGAACATTGTCTGTAGTATTACAATTTTAAGTACACACCAAGAGTATAGTCTATTAGAACTTCTCAGTGTTACTTCACTTCCAAGTTTTTAATTTCAGCAGGAAATATGGCGGACGACGTAGAGCGCTACTAATACTACAGAGAAGTATGTGAGTACCGACTTGTACCTTCCAGCTCGAGTGGAAGCCAAGGACGCGAGCACTGAGTTGGACAAGGACGCACTCATGCGTCGGGACTGTGCGACGCAGGCCGAGCGCCCCGTGCCCGCCAAGTGGACTCAGACTCATGTCTTGCCGCCCAGTGCAATCAAATGGGCGCAGGACAAGGCCGCCACCCAGGACACTCTCAAGCCAGGACGGGCTAAGCAGGAAGGGCATATCACCCGGGCGCAATCGAGGACGGCACCCCGGACGGTGAACGGTAGCACGCAGTGGAAAAGGACGCCGTTGACCCCCCAAGGCTGCTACTCAGGCTCGGACTGCCAACACCCCTCTTTCATCAATGTGTGCCCCACAGGATAAGGCAAACACTAATTTTCTACCATCCAACGACGCCGCAATCAACCAGGAAAGGGAAACCGGCACGGCAGTGAGAATATCTGACCCCACCCACACATACGGTCTCCAGGCTGGAGGGAGGACAGTAGCCAGGACGAGGCCTCCTCCCCCGCCGAGAAGAGACCGACGCCGGCCCCACACAAGGAAGAAGACGCCGGATCACCAGGCTATCCAGCCACAACTCATGACTGCACCCAGGAAGGCAATCGAAGGGGGAGCCAGTCAGGAGAGGATCTCCGAGGGAAGATGCGGCTCTCATGTGAGACCTAAACACCCACCTGTAGAGCTCTTGCAGTGTTCCCACTGTATGAGGTGGGATCACCGACAGAGTTGCAGTGGGATCCAGGTACGATGCAATCACTGTTTTGGTGATCACCACCACGCAGCCTGCAAGCCACCTAGGGAGGCACCGTTGTGCGCCAACTGCACAGAGTAAAATCCGTCCTTTCATCGCAGTTTCACAGTTTGAAGAGCCGTGGCTCGGGCAGAGAGGTAGGAGGCAAGTAGCCATGTGCCCACCCCCTCACGTAGTTCTCAACATCAGTGGGCGTGGCCACGTACTCCGGGATCGGAGACTGGACACCAGAAACCCCAAGGAGATCAGGCTGTGCAGCAGGTTCAAGGATTTCTCGCGGCATGGCTTTGTAACTAGTAAGGCCCACGCTAGTCACAGTAGTTCCCAGAAGGAGTGATCCTCCGATTAAATGGACGGGCTTGAAATGAGATATTGACTTCTGCATGATACCTTTTCCTAACTAACAATATTACCTGGAATTTTCCAGCCCAAACACATGCATGTGCTATCTTCAGTTTGTCAGGTTTTACATATAGGCATTTTTATATTTCTAACTATGTGGTTTCGTCCTTACCCGCTATGATATCTTATCATCACACCTGGAATTGTAGCTTGCAGAACATGGGGTGCTGGCTTCAGGGACCCCAGAAAATGAAACACGTAGTTCAGTTCAGTACATTGTGTGAGTTCAGTCTTGTGAAGCTTAGTCGGTGAGCTGGGTGCAGCCAGTCTTAGTGTGAGTCAGTGGTGCTGTGGACGGTTACAGCCTGTAGTTGGTGAGGCAGTCTGTAGTACTTCCTATCCGTAAAACTAAGGGTCGTTCATTGTGCCTGTCGCCGTAAGTTGAGGGCCTTGGGCTAACCACTATGCAGCAAACGTCGTGTGCTGGATCGGGGTGGAAGAGAACACTGGATATCGGCTATCTGAAATGCAAACTGAGAAACTTAGAGTGGCATCCATTCCCGATTACTTTTTTTTTTGCTATTTGCTTTACGTCGCACCGACACAGATATGTCTTACGGCGACGATGGGATAGGAAAGGCCTAGAAATTGGAAGGAGGCGGACGTGGCCTTAATTAAGGTACAGTCCCGGCATTTGAAATAAACGATAGGAATGAGATTGACCGTCCAATTATTCACCTCTATAATAAGGTCAATAATGCACGGAAGTACAGTATGTCATTCGTATCGCCAGAAATCCCGCACACTCGCCTACGCGCGACAGTGGTGCTGGTCACATTCTCAACAATGACATTGACAGCAGATGTAATTTACCGCCAAGTAGCGGTCTTGCATCTTGCTGTGGGGTCAAGAACATCTATAATAATAATAATAATAATAATAATAATAATAATAATAATAATAATAATAATAATAATATAATAATGTTCTGGACCGTCGTCAAATGTGCGGACCGCGCTGGAAACGGCTCATGGACGGGTAATGACTAAGAATGCAGTCCGGCTGCGGCTTCAGTACCGCCAAGGCACCCAAGACGATACCACGCCGGATCTCCTGAAGGATTTGATCCATATTAAAAATGCTTATAGGAAAAGATGGCCAAGATTTAGGGACCCAACTGACCGGGTGGAATACCCGGAGCTAGCCCGACAAGTACGAAATTGATTGCTGGAAAGAAAGATTGAAATTGGGAGGAAACTTGCCGTAATCTATTAGGAAACGAGTCAGATCGCAAATTTTGGCGGATTCTCTCAGAAAACGAGTCAGATCGCGAATTTCGGCGGATTATATATCCAAAACAATAAGCATTCAATTATGAATTTCAGTATAATACCGTAGCGAAGCACTGGTATCTTGCTAGTATATAGATAAAGAATTTAATGAATCAATCTCACCTTTGTTATTTGTATTATAAGCCACCCCATGCGATTGCACAATCATCTGAATTTTTTTTTGCTAGTTGCTTTACGTCGCACCGACACAGATAGGTGTTATGGCGACGATGGGACAGGAAAGGGCTAGGAGTGGGAAGGAAGCGGCCGTGGCTTTAATTAAGGTACAGCCCCAGCATTTGCCTGGTGCGAAAATGGGAAACCACGGAAAACCATTTTCAGGGCTGCCGACAGTGGGGTTCGAACCTACTATCTCCTGAATACTGGATACTGGCCACACTTAAGCGACTGAAACTATCGAGCTCGGTGAATCATACGATTAAAGGGAACTTCAGAGTCTTACTCATTAGGATTGTACTCTAACACTTCCCAATATTTTTCATACTCAGAGTCCTTGTCAAGGTCCTCATAATCAGAGTTTCCTTCACGGTCGGATCTTTCACGTTTGTCTTCAGTTACCACCTACAGAAGGACAGCACACCTGAAAATATCGGGAAACTACCTAAAGGACATAAAACACCATTTATTGAATGTAAATAATGGAAATATGCGCTTCTAGTCTAAAGTGATGTTGTTAACATTTAATACGAATTTATATCAATCTCCATAACAAAATTAATATCGAAAATTGCATACCTTGGATTCCTCTTTCGTCAGCAACATTTCGAGTCCATCAGGAATGTTGTCTTGATGTAAGGTCACACCCAGTTCATCTTCGACTTCATTCGCAGTTTAATTTAATTAAACACGGAAAGCAAAGATATTAGACCTATAGAAATGTAATTAATTCAGCTGGATACCAACAACGTATCTTACTATGACTGGTAGAGACATACCAGTTCAGTACATTCTAAACAACAATTTACGTCAGTAAGATGAGCTGCTTCTGCACAGGATCTACGAGTGCTCCGACATTATCAGCACCGAATACTGGTGGAAAGGGGCTCTGCTCGTTATTCTCCTTAATCGAGAAATATCCATTATCGAGTTTTGACTCCTTCAATTATTTTCTTTCTTAATCTGCTCAGGGTTGGTTTTTCCCTCTGACTCAGCCGTGGATCCCACCTCTACCGCCTCAAGGGCAGTATCCCGGAGCGTGAGACATTGGGTCGCGGATACAACTGGGGAGGATGATCAGTTCCTTGCCCAGGCGGCCTCACATGCTATGCCTTGCGGGGGGATGGGAAGATTGGAAGGGATAGACAAGGAAGAAGGAAGGAAGCGGCCGTGGCCTTAAGTTAGGTACCATCCCGGCATTTGCCTGGAAGAGTGGGAAACCACGGAAAAGCACTTCCAGGATGGCTCAGGTGGGAATAGAACCCACCTCTACTCAGTTGACCTCCCGAAGCTGAGTGAACCGCGTTCCAGCTCTCGTACCACTTTTCAAATATCGTGGCAGAGCCGGGAATCGAACCTGGGCCTCCGGGGGTGGCAGCTAATCACACTAACCACTACACCACAGAGGCGGACTCCTTCTATTATAACGAATAGTGTTATATTTATAAATTTATTTTTGTCATTACCGGCTCATGTTATAACTAAACTCTCTATAATTGACAAGTTTACGCAAGGTTAACAATACTGTACATATATATTTTAAGTGATTTGATAGAACCTGAGGATGTTCTTGTAGAACGAAACATGTCATTCTTTGTGTAATATTGTGTATTTTACAGGTATGTTTATAGTGCTATAATTTAAATTGTATTTGCTGTGTGTTTGGCAGACTGAAAAGTTTTTGTTACATTAAACTGAGTATACAGTAAGTGTCGACAATAACTCTTTCACTTTTACATTACGATTATTGCGTTCTTGAAAGAAGTATTATTATTATTATTATTATTATTATTTATTTCCTGATAAAACAACATCTCCCTGGTAGCTCATTTTGTAAAACGTATACGGAAGACAATTAATATACTAATTTATTAACCATATTTACATTAAATACTTAAGAACTTCAGACATACAACTGCGCACGGCGATTATTGCTAACTGCCCTATAAGAAACATAGTAGCTCAAGTTCAAATCTACAATAGACCATTGTTGCCAAGACAAGTCCAACAGTCTCTCCAGCCCACTGTTAAGGGCGTCCAACCGAGCAGCCGAGCGGTACACACAAAAAATCACTTCAATAATGCTATACGACAAAAAATACAATAGGAACAATTGCACAAATAAACACATAAGAAAGTCACTGTCCCAACATTCCGGCAGCCAAGAAATGTCAATTTCTTAAAACATCGAACTGCAAAGGTACACATAATGAAGTTGAAATCAAAACAAATAATGCCGATCAAATACACTAGAACAGTTCACAATACAACACTCAGTATTTACATCACTCTTCGTCATTTTGAAGAGGGCACGGTTTATTGATAGGCCTCTTCAATATCCCACGAGAGGTGCGGACAGTAGCCACACGCATTAGTCCATCTGATCCTGGGTGAACGTCCGTGATCGCTGCCAGTTTCCACATTAATGGTGGAAGATAATCCTCCTTTAACACCACCAGTACACCAGGTTGCACATTTGGACTGGAGTGTGTCCATTTGGATCGCTGCTGAAGGTGATGCAGGTAGTCGTTCGACCAGCGGTGCCAGAACCTCTACATTTGCTGCTGTAGTATTTCCCATCTAGTTAGTAGGTTAAGCTTAGTATTATCTAGATCTGGCTGGGGAATGGTAGTAAAAGCTGTGCCGATCAGGTATTGACCTGGAGTCAGGGATTCTGGGTCATCAGAGTTGCAAGACAAAGGAATAAGGGGCCTGGAATTCAGGCAGGCTTCTATTTGGCAAGTGAGGGTGGTCAGCTCTTCATAAGTGAGACACATAGTTCCCATGACGCGGCAAAGGTGGTACTTGAAGGACTTCACCCCAGCCTCCCATAATCCGCCAAAGTGTGATGCTCCAGGAGGGATGAAGATCCATGTTATTCCTTCTTGTTCTGCGAAGTTTCTGACTTCCGTTTGCTGTTGACAGGACCTAATCACTGCACAAAGTTCTCGGCCGGCTCCAACGAAGTTTCTCCCGTTGTCGCTGTAGATGGACTGACATCGGCCACGATGTGAGATAAGTCTCTTCAATGGCACTAGGAAGGCTTGAGTAGACATATCGGTTACAACCTTGAAGTGAGTTGTCTTAGTGGCTAGGGATATAAATAAGGCAATATAACATTTCTGCTTTAATTGTTATCTCTTGGAACCAGTCTTTACATAGAACGGCCCAGCATAATCTATCCCACAGTTGTAAAATGATCCAACGGCTTCCACACGAGGGCGTGGCAGCTGACCCATCTGCTGTTGAGCAGTGTTCGACTTCAATTTTTGACAAATCAAACAACGATGAAAATTTGTCGGATGACATTTTACCCATTAACATCCAATACCTCTGTCTAATCAATGATTAGTAGAAGTTGTCCGCTGGCATGCAGTATACGTCTGTGCTCTTGTTCAACAATCAACTTCGTAAGGAGGTGATTTGGTGGCAATATCGCTTGATGCATTTGCTCGTATGGTATGTTGGCTTGTTTGAGTCTTCCTCCCACTCTCAGAATATTGGTACTGTCTAACATAGGATTTAAAGTTTTCAATTTGCTATTGCTCTGAATAGGTTCCTTGGACTGCAACTGATGTATTTCCTTAGAGTACGATATCAACTGAGCTATTCGCACGTAGTGGAGAATTGCGATGTTGAGCTCTAGAAGGGATAGTGCACCTGTTGCCCTGCAATTTCTTCCAAAATCTTAGACAGTATGCTAGAACATGCTGCAGTTTGGTAAGCTTGAAAAAGCGGTTGATAATATTATCCTCAGGAATCGTCGCGATATTACACATCACCTTGCAACTCTCTTCAGGCAGCACTAGTGGTAGTCTGGCACTTCAGAGGTAGGCCATATGGTGTTGCTGTAGCCAGCTTGGTCCTTGCCACCATAAATGAGTTTTACCAAGCTCATCAGGACAACATCCTCTTGATATAATGTCTGCTGGGTTGTCCTGAGACGCCACATGTATCCATTCACTATTCTCAGTACTGTCCTGAATCCCTGATACTCTGTTTGCTACAAACGTTTCCCATTTTGTAGGCGGAGCAGCTATCCATGCCAAGACGATGGCTGAGTCTGTTCACAGGACGGCTTTAGAGACCGATAGTTTCCGTGCAAGGAAAATCTTCTTAACCAACCGTGCAAGAAGAAGGGCTACACAGAGCTCGAGCCGAGGAAGTGACAGCTTTTTCAAGGGAGCGACGCGTGATTTAGAGCACAGTAATCTGACTGAGGTAGTACCTTGGGTATTAGTTGATCGTATGTAGATACAGTTACCGTAAGCCTTCTCAGAGGCGTCACAAAATCCGTGGAGCTGAATATCCGTGATATGGCCATTAACCAGGCCACGACGATCAATTAGAATCTTCTCAATGGAAGGTAACTGATAGTATAGTGTTTCCCAAGCACGTTACATTCCTGGATCCAAAGGTTCATCCCACAACATCTGTTTTGCCACAACTGTTGCAGAAATATTTTTTCCCAAAATTACCACGGGTCTAATGAGTCCCAAGGGGTTAAAATGGATGATACTGTTGCGAGAACACTGCGTTTAGAAAATGGTGGAGCGTGGCGACTTGGTTGAACATTATTAACTATCTGAAACTTGATGTAGATGTTGATTCCCATAGGGAACCTAAAATATTTGTCCTGAATGAGTAAATTTATAATACCAATATAATGGTCCGTTATTGGACATTATAAATTTTCCAGCTAACTCATTCTTAGTTGCCTGCGTTTCGCCCTCGTGTGCAAAGTTGGGCTCGTCAGTTGGGACTTAGCACACCACCCAAGACGCAAGGCTAGTGCATACCGTGGAGGCATCATCATCATCAAATGTTTTCATTCCCCACCCTGAAGGGGTGGGGCGGGCCACGTAGAGGGTGTCGCCCTCTCTCTGGCCAAGAGATGCGGGCAGGTTGGGGAAATGTGACGGAAGAAGGAGGTGGGTAAAGGATGTGAATGTATAGGAGATGGCGAGGTGCTTTATTATATCATAGTTTGAGTGTTTACATTGATGTTATCTTAAAGCTATTTTACATTCATATAGATTAGGGGGGTTATATGTTGCTGAAATGGAGTGGGGATGTGTAGGTGCAGTTACTCTAGCATAGGTGGGTTGATATGCCTTGAATTAGGTATGAGGTTAGGAGGTGGAGAGTAGTTGTGCATTGCTGGGGAGAGGTGATGAGGATACGAAGAAGGTCAGGTGTGGGAGGTCGCGGGGTGATGTGTGCTATGTTGGGAGGGGTGAGGTAGACTGGGGGATATGCTGGGATTGGAGTGGGGGGTGGTCGGGTACGGGGGTGTGCGTGGTCAGGGGTATGGTGGTTGGGCGGGGAATAGGAAGGTTCCACTCTATGATGTTGGCCAAATATTTGAGCTCCTGAGCTGATGAGTTGCTGGACGTGTGGTTCGGATGGCAGCTGTAGTCGTACCATGTAAGTGGGTTCGTGGTTGTTGCGTACCCTTATGGCCCGTTGTGCTGGGATGCCTGCAGTTCGGAGTTCGAGGAGTACTTCCGGCTCGGCGATATTCGGAGAGATTCTACGTAGCACACAGCTGGGCCTGGCCTGGGGCGATGGTGACTGATGGATCGATGTTGGAAAGTTCGAAGTGTTGACTGACGGCGATGGCGGAGCTAGTTCCTGCGGAGTGATGGGGGGTTGCTGGGGTGAGCATGCCATGGGATTCGGGAGAGATGATGACATGACTGGGGAGGGGTGGCAGGTTACGCTGGTAGTGATTACGGTTGATGCCGGATTGCAGGGAGAGGTAATAATTGTACTGATGGTGGTGGTGGTGGCGGTGGTTGTTATTGTCGGGGGTGGGGCTCATGGAGGAGAGGTATGAGGCCCGGATCTTTCTGTAGCTGGTTCAGTATTGACTGGGGAGGTGGTATCAGAGAATAGTTCTTGCCTCGGAATCTATTTCTGGAAATGAGACATAGCTCTCATAGTGCATTGGCACTGCTGGTGGCTTCAAATAGCCTATGAAGTGGCCTCCACGGGGGATCGACACTCCACAGCAGCTCCAAATATTTTTGCTCGGCCAGGTGGCCCTCATCTCTATCTAGCTACCTAGCCGACGTAATAAAGCATAACGGCCTGACACCAAGTCGGTAGTCGGCCTCCCCTACAAACATGCATACCTGTCTAATCCCCGATGTGGATCTGGAGCTCTCTGAAGACGACATTTTCATCGACCTCCGCACATCCGGCGTTCCAGTTGACAACATCTATAGACTGGAGGATGGCGCAACTTCCACACCATCATCGCAGATTCTAGTATATCTACCTAAAGATGACGACCTGCGACGACTACAAGCCTCCGGAGCGACTATTAACCATAGAACCTATGCAGTGGTGCCCACTCCTTCGTATATCCTAGCCCAGTTATCCGCAAACCCCTCTATTGTTCTCTTCGCCAACGTGTCTCAACCCTGGACATCACACAAGCAATCATCGCCTTCCTTCTCTACAACTGCAACCACCACGACCACCACAACGTCCGCCTACACACCCTCCCCACTTCCAGTTACTACTGTCACGACCTGTCACCCTTCGCCCGTAATGTCATCTTCCCTCCCAATTTTCTCGACACCTGAACCCCAGCAACTCCCTACCACCTCAGTGCCTATGACTTCGACCGCCACCGCTCCGCCACTATCACCTCCACAGGACAGCATCACAGCCGCCGCCACGTCATCTTCTCCCCAGCAACCACCACCAGCCTTCCACACCATGTCAAGTTGTGTTCTCCGTGGGATAGCACCGGACATCTCTGAACGGGACATCATACAGGAACTACAAGCAGCAGGCGTTCCAGCTCGACGCGCATTCCGGATTCACAACGTTAACGGCCCCACATATATGGTGCGACTCCATCTTCCCACTCCAGATGACGTCCACAACCTCATTAGCACCGGCGCCGAATCCAAGGACATCGATACCGAGTGGAGCCTTCTCGCTCCCCACCCTCAACAGTTCGCCAACCACACAACACCCCACATCATCGCCCCCGGCCAGGCCCTCCTCCTGTTCCACCCCCTCAATACTTTGGTCCATCCCTTCCTCAATCTAGTCACTTCCTCCTACCCCTACCAACATTAGATATAATCCACCTTCTCACCACAACTCTTAACAACATCACCGCTACTCTCCACCTGCTCTTTATACATCTTCCACTTGGCGTTCTCTTCTAAACTTCTCCCATCGCATACACACATCTCCTGTCATTTTCCACTTCGTCTACCCACCTTCCTTCTCCATCGCATCTCCTCAACCCGGTCACTTCTCTTGGCCAGAGAAAGGGCGTAGCACTTTAGGTGGCCCGCCCCACCCCTTCAGGGTGGGGAATGAAAGCATTTGATGATGATGATGCCTCCACGGTATGCACTAGCCTTGCGTCTTGGATGGTGTGCTAAGTCCCAACTGACGAGCCTAACTTAGCAAACGAGGGCGAAACGCAGGCAACGAAGAATGAGTTAGCTGGAAAATTTATAATGTCCAATAACGGACCATTATATTGGTATTATAAATTTACTCATTCAGGACAAATATTTTAGGTTCCCTATGGGAATCAACATCTACATCATTTGATGGCCAGGCAGGCATCTATTTTTGGAAATAGCCTATGCAGTGGCCTCCACGGTATGCACTAGCCTTGCGTCTTGGGTGGTGTGCTAAGTCCCAACTGACGAGCCTAACTTAGCACACGAGGGCGAAACGCAGGCAACTAAGAATGAGTTAGCTGGAAAATTTATAATGTCCAATAACGGACCATTATATTGGTATTATATCTGAAACTTGTCATATGCTGGATGCCATAACAAACCTAACGTCTTTACATTCTCATCATTGTCAAGCTGCAGGGGAAGTCGAGTCTCTCGATACTTTGGAGGATCATTCTCAAGAATAGCTGGATGATTACTGCAGCATTTTCGCAGTGAAACTCACTCTTTCTTAACAAATGTATCAAGTCTTGCTGCATGAAGAGAGCTTCATTTACAGTTTGTGATCCAGACATACAGTCATCAACATAAAAGTAGTCCAATAGCGTTTCAGATGCTCTAGGAAGCTCATGAGCTGCTTCCGTTGCAATCTGATACAGACATCGTGTCGCAAGGAGAGGAGCGCTTGCCATACCATATGTAACGGTATTGAGGTGATATTCCTGCAAGGGCTGCGATTCGTTATTTCTCAAGAGAATACGCTGGTAAGTGCAATCTCCTTCATCTACCTGTACCTGTCTGTATATTTTCTCTATTTCAGCAGTGAACGCGATCTCGTGCCTGGTGATTATAGAACACAAATCTTGCTGCTCTGTTGGCCCAACATAAAGTGAATCGTTCAAGGAAATTCTACTTCTGGAACTAGTCGTTCAGTCAAATACAACACGTAGCTTTGTGGTAGAACTGGATTCTTTGATAACCGCGTGATGAGGTACATAGTATGCAGGAATCGCAGATGGGAGTGTCAGTTACATGTCCCCTAACTCTTCGTATTCCTTCATGAATTTCACCTATTCTCGCTTCATATTGGGTTTTTTGCGAAATCTTCTCTCTAGATGATAGAATCGCCTGGCTGCCATTTGAAATGAGTCACCCAATTTTTTGGGTCTTCTCAGAACGGTAGACGAACAACAAATCTTTCTGTAAAATCCTCCTTGGTATGCTGCATGAAGTGTGCTTCACATTGCTCTTCTTCTTTCGTACGAGGAGTTTGATGCAATTCTTTGATCTCCCAAAATCTTAGAAGCTGCTGTTGGACTTCAACATCCGTCTTAGCAAAACATGACAGTACCGACCGCCGTGAGACACCTGATGGACCTTCACTGATTGTGTATCTTTCGGTTAAAACCCATCGCAGTTTGGTTTCTTGAAGAATGTGGTGATTAGCAACTTTGGTGAGCTTGCCTGGCTGCTGAATGTACGGAAAGACCTCAGCTTCTAGAAGGATGTCGATCTTAGAGGGCTTATAAAACTCAGGATCAGCTAAAACAATGTGCTGGGGAATGTTCCATGTAGTAGAATCAATCATGTGACGCGGTAAGTCATCTGTTATCTTAGGAAGCACAAAACAATTTGCCGAAGTTGTAAAGTCACTAGTGCATGAGCCAAGATCTCTTGAAACAGTCTACTTGGTTTCTGAAATGGTATCGCCTATTCTCTGGACAGATGTTCTGTTGAGTTCTCTATGCAACCTTAATCGCCGGGCACACGACTCGGACATAAAACATGATTGGGAGCCTGAAACGAGTAGAGCTCTACATGTCTGCCACTTTCCATTCCTATCCTTAATTCTGAGGCGTGCAGTGGACAAAAGGATGTGTTTACTTGGTTCCACCTTTAATGAACAATAGCTATTAATGCATCACTCAGATTGTGCTGAAGTGCTCGCTTTCTCGGTGTTGCGTGGCAGACCATTTTGTTGAGTAAAGTGCTGAGATGTAGTGTCTGCATGTACTAGAATACGATGCCATTTACTACAAGTGCGGCAGGTACCAGATTTACAAACCTGTACCTTGTGATCTCCCCGTAAACAGTTAAAGCACGGATTTTTGCTTCTTACAAACTCTCTGGCCTCATTGACAGAAATACGTGCAAAGTTACGACACTTACTTAGTGTGTGAGCTTCGTTGCAGTACGTGCATTGCGGAGTGGTCATCACATATGACTTCTGGGTTTGAAGCTGCTTACGACTGGATGAGTAATTCGTTCCGGTGTTCAAAAGGGTTGGTTTTACAGGCAAACTAGAACTCACAATCTCAATGGACTTGCATTTCGTTTTCAAGAATTCGCAGGTATCTCTAAGAGTAGGAAATATCTTGGAACCCAAAGTTTTTTCGTACTCTCTACGAATTGACGCTTCCGTTTTTACAAGAATTAACTGTGAAACAATCAGTTCATGTAAAGGTACATTTAGCTCTAAGGCCTTAAGAGCGTTCAAATTACTCAAAGCTTAATTGAGTAGAGCACGGCGTTCATTCGCTGATGGCTTATTCATAGTAGGTAAGTTTAATACATCCTTTAGATGTGCGGATGCAATGCTGATTATTGTGGCGATTACAAATCGTATCGAAAGCCCCGTTAAATTTGGAGTTAGTGACTGGGAGGTTTGCTATTAGTACGTGAGCTTCCCACGTTAGAGAACTCAATAAGTAATGAAATCTTTGAATGTTGTCCAGCGATTCATTGTTAACTACAACGCTCATGAACTATCATAAACGTGTCTAAATCTAGTTACATCACCATTGAAGGTTGACAGTTTTATGGTACGGAGCTTAATTGCCTTCTTAGTTTCACTTAAACAAGACTGACTGTCACCAGAACGAGAACTACTGGGGCCAGCAGCCTCGTTAGTTAATGCGATTAACCTATTCATTTTTGCTTCTGTGTCTAAATACATGGTATCAAAGTGATGTCAACCTTCGGCATGCTGTTGGAAATCTTCACATATTTCTAGCTGTGACTGAGCAGTTTCAAATTTGTCACGAATAATAGGCAGTTCCTTCAAACGAACTATGATGGCCTGATAATTTGAATCCGTTTGAAATTCTTGTACGAATTTCGCGAGAGAAGTGAGGCTGGCTTTCGCTACTGCACGATTAGTAAATAATTTCTTCCTGCTAGTCTCATCCATGCTGACAGGTAAGGACCGTAGAAGAGGAGTGCACAAGAACAATAATTAGGAACACTGGGATCAATACACGGGCGGGGATAATATGAACATACAATATTAGGTAAGAAAGGATTGGTTGTTGCCAGTCTAGGTACTTACGTCTGCCTGTAGATATGCTTCAGCCTGGAGTCGAACAAGGGCGCGCCGCCAGGTGCAGTAGGTTAATCAGCTTTCCAGTGGAAATCTTCAACAGCAAGCCGGGTTGTATTTGAACGGGAGTCCGCACGATAGTCTGTCACATAGTCTGTAAGCAGATAAGCACGGCCGCGATGAAACGAGAGTCCATTCGGAGATCCGCAAGACATAACACAGAGTTTAGGCTTAAAAAGACCAGAGAACAGCACTCGACACGGCACTGACTACCGTACGTAAAGTAGCGTAGAATACGGCACGAACTGAAAGACCCGTGCACGAAAGTTCACAATAAGTTAGTGTTCGTAATATACGGCGGTAGACTATTCACAAGATCCGGCTTGGAGGACCAAAAAAAATGTTTGTTTGCTGGTAAAACAACACCTCTCTGGTAGCTCATTTTATATAACGTATACAGAACAAAATTTATATACCAATTTATTAACCATATATACATCAAATACTTAAGAAGTTCAGACAGACAACAGTGCGCGGTGGTCATTACTAACTGCCTTATAAGAAACATAGTAGCTCAAGTTCAAATTTACAATAGACCATTGTTGCCAAGACAAGTCCAACAGTCTCTCCAGCCCACTGTTAAGGGCGTCCAACCGAGCAGCCGAGCGGGACACACAAAAAATCACTTCAATAATGCTATACGACAACAAATACAATAGGAACAATTTCACAAATAAACTCATAAGAAAGTCACTGTCCCAACAATTATTTTTATTTTTATTATTATTATTATTATTATTATTATTATTAATATTATTATTATTATATAGTGGAGTTCCATTCATTGAGGCAGACAATTATTTCCTTTATTTAGAGTGCATGAATAATTCTGTGGCAAAGAGTTTGTAATCTTTTACGTATGTATTCCTTCTTTCTCAATGAAATATGGATTAAATTATTACATCCGAGGAGAAGTTTTGCTAGTAAGCTAGTCTGTACTGTTCATTCATCAAAGCAATCGATTTTAGAGTAATATTACTGTCACTGCTTCTCAAATATCCCCCAACTAGATGCTTTGAAGTTCTCCCATGTAAATTATTGCCTGTTATTTTTCAGGAGAGAACACAGCAGGCATCTTCCATAGATACACGAGACGTTCCAAGCAATAATTTGTGCATATTAGGTACAGAGTAAGGACGTGATATATGTTCCAACATAAAGCATCGTACTAATGAAAATTTATGGTTAGGAATTTTGTTGACGGATAAGACATGGGGATATCTAGCCTTTGTTGTAATTTGTTAACAATATGTTCTCATGCTATAATTTTGTATGTTACGTACATCTTCATGATAGACTGTTTTGCCTTTCAGTGTTCGTTCTGAAAGCCACTGTGAGTTAGCAAACATCTCCAGACTACTCATTTGTGACTAACACTGTGATCTCGTCCAGTTTCACATATCTTACCTTGAAATACTGACGAGGAACGTGCCGAAAATTATTGCGTCGAAACCCATCTGTCATTTTGATGGTGGATTCCGCATGGTATAAGAAATCCACACGAAAAAATAGCTGCTCTTTTCCACTTCAGCATCCCAAAATCAAAGTTAGAATCCTTGATATCACGCAAGCAATGTGGTATCGTCCAGGGATACACTGTGATCAGCTGAGCTAGCGAGGAAGAGTATTTCTTCTGCGTGTGTTTTACAGACTACTGCGTTTTAGGGATTAAAGTAAAGCATAAATGACTGGTAGTGATGGAATGGTCGAAACACAAGTCTTCTTGATACTAACCACATCATTGCCGCACTGTTTCTCCCATATTTTATATTTCGTTTCTAGGCAGTATTTAACGGGCACTGCAAACTCGGCCGGTCACTCTCTCACTTATTTCCCAGCAAACCGGGAATATCTAATCATGTCCCAGAATCTTGAATACGAGAACTGAAAATGAATTAAATACTGCAATTTAAGTATAGTGTCTCTGTGGTAAAGGTCAACATTAATGTCTTGACAAGACATCATAAGCTCAGCCAATCTGCGGTAGGCCTATAAAGATTTCCAATGCCGGAAAAAGAACATGTCTAGGGGTTCGAATTTTTTCTGTGGTACGGAGGGGAATTTGAGGTAACTCAATGGTTCTACTCTATGAAATGTCCTTAAGCCCAGCTGTATCAGTATGTGTGGTCCAGGAGTCAAGAACCACAGCAGAAGAGCTGTCACCTGAGTACGGGAAGAAGGCTTCTCTAAACTACAGTCTTAATTCTCCCTTTCTCATTTTTCCAGATTTTGTAACAGTGAAAATAATATTGTAATACTTATACAGTTTTTTTCAAAAATATTAGGCCGAACCTTCCAGTTTGTTCCTGCAACATACAAAAATGTTGGCAACAGGTGACCATCCGTGACGATCATAGACATTAGGGCGTAAAGTATATGAGTGAATTAGTGCACTAACAGATTGTACTACAGTGTGCGTGTGCCTTTCACTACCTAAAGATAGGGTCAATTTTGACCACATTTTTCGCTCAATCCACTCTGGTTCGTGTTGTAAATTGAGGAGATTGTATAATTAATAAAACTTCCTTTGGCTGTCTCCACAAATTCCTCCGCTGATCTATCAATTTCTGCATCATCATAAGCATGGAATCGTGAATCAACTTTAACGATCTTCCTACTCTTCATTCTGTGTCACAAGACTTCATCACTAACATTTATTTTACTATATTGCCATCCTGGAAGAATGCACATCCTATATACTTCAAATATTCCACCGGTTTCAGTTTCCTATTCTCTACCTGGCATTCAGTTCACTTAGGTATATTCCTGACGTCACTATTTTTCTTCGGAAAGCTAACTTTCATATCATACTCATTGCTTTTGTTTCCTATCTTCTAAATATTATATTTGCCTATATTGACACAGTTTACCGTTAAGACCAAGATGTCACTATAGGCCAAATTTCTTATCACATTTCCTCACAACGGAACCTCTCAATGCCATTTTATACCGTTCGGAAAATTATCTCTGTAAACATTTAATAGTAGGTGTGAAATATTACAGCCTTGTACAACCTCTGTAACTACTTTGAAACATGTACTAATTTTACCATCAGTTTTCACTCCAGCCTGATTGTAAACATAAATATTTTGTTATTCTCTGTAATAAGTTACCCCTGATCTGATAATCACCCTTGATGCTCTGCCACGTGTCTTCTCTAGATCTCAAAGAATTACAATTGTCTAACCCTCTCGTCAAAATTTTCAATTACTCGATGTTTACTTAATTAAATACCAGTGAACATATTACTTGCCCTACTAATCAAAGAAATACCCCAATAGTTGTTAAAATCCTTCCCGTCCCATGTTCATAGATCGATGCAACTTCGTCTTTCATCCAACCAAAATATACTGTACCACAGTGAAATTGTTGATAATGTCATTACCCATTGTAATCGGTTCATTCCTTCCTTTCCGCTGTATTTCACCATTTCCGGTAACACAGTATTTCATCCATTTCTGCTCATTTATGACACTGTAATTTTATTTATTTGGTATACTCCATTTTCATTAGCGTAACTTCGTATATATATATATTATCCTCCCTCACATCTTTATTTTTTTATGACTTCTACAGAAAGACTTCCTTCTGCACTGAGAAATTTCTTAAAATATTCCTTCCGCCTGTGAGTTAAAACCGTATATACTGCCATTAGATTACCTGGTTTACCAAAAAAGCTATTCATCTTCCTGTTCCCTCATTGTTTAGGATTCTTCATTACACTCAGGAAAGGCTACCCTACAGCCTACCTACCATTCCAAGCTATTTCGAACTCGGAAATTACTCGTCCAAATCTAACTTCTTCATATGCACACAGTTCCCTACCAATAGGATTTTCCGTATAAAACCTGACCACTCACACGCTTCCCCCACAACGGTACCCCACCTGGCCAAATCCGGCCTGTACTCCTTCTTCGTTCCTTAAATCTATACATCTGCGTATACAGTATTGGAAATTGAACTAAACTCTTACTTCATAGTAAATATCATCTTTCCGCAGCCAAACAGGCATTGTACCGAGAAAAAACATTTCGACTGGCGCGATTTAGCTGGGCCATTGTAGTTTTTCTTATTGTCAATTAGTATGTTTTACTTATGTTCCTCCAATGTGTGTTGATTTGTTTGGTACACTTTGTCCCTCAGGATAAGACCACAAATAAAATCCATAGACTGTTAGATCTGGGGAGCAGGAAGGCCATACACCAATACTAATCACTCTATCTTCAAATACTTCCCTAATTGTATCCATGGACCCATGCGCTGTATGAGCAGTTGTGAAATACCATTGAAACAAAGAACATGATTATTCTTCTCCCATTAGCTGATTGAAAACTGGAGCGAGAATGGCTTTTCGGTACCGCTCTCCATTTAATGCATCCTAGTAAATAAATGAACCAACTCGGTGCAGTAATCGCAAACCAAACTCCACTTTTCAAATCATGAGGAGGAATTTACTCCACATGATGAGGATTTTCAGAATATTATTATGTCAGCGTTGATGTCCAGTTTGGAGGAATCACGCCTCGTCTGTAAAGAACATAAGGTGAGGGTTGTTTAAACCTTCAGTCACTGATGACAGAAACAACTCGCAAAAACACACACGTGCACTATAGGAACAGTTGTTTTTATATTATGATAAAATGTGCATTTCTGTGATAATTTCAGTAGTGATTTTCATGGCGAACGTTGATATTTTGAGCCAATTTCGTCTAATCTTCCTTCTTTTATCAATATACGTATTTATGTGAATGTATAGTTCAGACTGAACCAGTAATCTAAAACTTATTCACAAGCTCTGGAATGAGGCAATTGCTAGAGAAATCTCCTGATGAACTTTGCTCGCACGTGCAAGCCGATTCGTATTCACAACAACATTTACATACAAAAATACGCTGCTCTTAAGGTAGCTGTTGACACCGTGCATGTATGTGGCCCAGTTTTACGGCCGGATGCCTTTCCTGATGCCAAATCTACGTGGAGAGATTTATTTAATATTGCGTGTTTCTGTAATGGTTTGGAGTATGGTGTGTTATACGTAAACGAAGTGTGTCAAGAGGAGCATAAATCTCTGTGCCCGAACTAGAGGAGTTAACGAAACAAAGTTCAATTACCTAACTCGGCCGACAATCGAACACGTGGCCCATTCAGCCAAGAAGCTGGACGGCTGTGGTATTGGAGAATAAATAGGAAACTTTGAACGTGGATCAAAACAAGGAAAGAAACAGTGATGAGGCGTTAGTTTGCCATATACAGGGGGTACCAATATGGTACGGCCGAACTTTCAGGACACGCATAGGAAGAAAAAAATATGTTATATGGATATGGGTCCCGAAACGATTTATTTTCATTTAGAAATCATTTTCTACACCTCTGAAGAGTACATTAATGATGGGAAACACACCAGAACAAAACGTATCAGCATACCACATAAAACTCTTTCTTACATGAAATGTTCAAAATGCAGTGTTGGTGTGATGTTCAAGCAGTGAGATTGGGAAAGAGTATGTAGAAATGTAGGAGCATACGAGGATTTTAATCACGTCTGCTTAATTCCTCTAGCAAGGGGGCGGGTTGTTGGTGTTCGTCTCAATATACGTCTTCAAATACATACAAAACATCATACACCAGAACCAGCACAGAACCACGCAATAGTCAATACATTCTCCCGCACAGGGATGGCGTCAGTAAAGGCATCTGGCCGTAAATATGGGATAAATCCACGAAAACTGCCGACCTTAGGTAATCGGGGAAAGACCAAGAAGAATATTACATTCTGAATTAATTTCAAATGTGCAGCTTTTGATTGAACCAAGTTTGTAAACTAAGTTTATTTGTTTTTCTCTTACAAGGATACGGAGGCACCACGGATGCAGTTCACAATGGATAGCGAATGACAATGGTTGTGCTACAGTAAACTGAAAATCGGAGGATTCCCAGTTGTTAGTCTTGGTAATTAACATTTTAAACTTTGATACTTCAAATGAAGCATGATGATTCGAGCAAACCCTGAAAGCTACACTATGCAGTAAGTTATGAAGTGTTCTAACACAATGCCTCTGGGGAAATCTCCCAGACTCTTACATGCCATTACACCTGTTGCAGTGAAGAAACGGATTTCTGAGAGGAAAGAAAACCCCAAGAGTAGAATAAATTTATTGCAATCCATTCTGAAAAAGACTGGATTGAAGATGAAAATATTCCCTTTCCAAACTTCGTTCGTCTTTATGTAACGTGACATCGGACCAAGATTCTAATAATTTCTTGAGACGAATTACAGAATATTATTATAACCATGCTGATCAAACATTTCATTAAATGCGTTGAAGAAATGAGAACTCATAAATATGAGATTCAATGTATGTAAAGAATATGAAGACCGGAACTTACGTCTTAACGCAGTACATGTATCGAAATTAAAATTTTTCTTTATTCACAAAATGTCCAAGTGGGCTGTAATTCATTGTAGATTATGAAGAGAATTAAAAGTTTCATGAAATTATCATGGATATAATACACATATTTTGTAACAATGACAAGAGACCAACATATTGTAACAGTAAATGTGGTACTTCGGTAGACATGAGACGCAGGGCGTGTACCATTCGTTGAAGTGCGTACAGAGGGAGAGGGTTTATTTAGAAATAAATCTTAAATTTTTTCCTCTGAGTTTATTAATAAATTCAAAGTCATGTCACCTCTGTACAGCAGATACAGTAGAAAATGTTCCTCGTCCTAGGGCTGACGATGTCCTTGGATTCCGGCAGCTCCTCCTTTTCCCATACCAGTGAACCACCATTCCTCCCCCGATGGAAGTTCTCGAAGATCCATACGGTGCTGATGAAGGGCGTTGAGGTAGTCCATGTGAATGATGAACGTGAATGAACATCGTTAAGCCTTGGGGCGAGTTAATGCAAAGACTGCTTCTGCACAGATGAGAGGAAAGTTTATCAATGGTTTTAACAAGGTTCAAGCACGAAAAAAAATTATCTTTTAAAGTTTATCACACGGTGAAATGTCACTAAATTTTGTCCCGTGTTAAATGAAAAGAAGGCCACTAAACTCGAATGAGCATGTAAGTTTAATACTCATAAAAATAAAAGTCCTCTCGAAACTTATCGTCGAATTTTAACAGAGTCACTTGAAGTTTGTGGCATTTGGCATAATGTAAAGTAATGCCGCACGACTTAGTTCTTAGTTTGAAGCACTGTTCAACGTAATTTAATTGGATTAGAAAATAAAGATGTTTCACTCGTGAATTCGAACTCATTCACGTATTGATAATAACATGAAATTAAAAGACGAAATTAATCATGTATTGACAGTCCTCGGTTCAACTGTTCGTAAAATCGAAACGCACAACTGAATGTTCGTAGAATTGAAACGTGCTGTTTAGTATAATTGAAATGCACAGTTCACACATGCACAGTTTACAGTTCATGACCTAAAGTTCATGAAATGGTAAATTAGTGACGTAGTCATGCTTGCAAACGAGGAAATCTGGATTAAAACACTTCCTTCCTTCCTTCCTTCCTTCCTTCCTCTTCATGCATTAGGCTAATAGCCTGTTCCGACCTCAGATTTCATTCCATCTCTTCATAGGACGACCAATATCTCTTCTTCCTGTAGGATGGTATTCCAGGGCAAGTTTTGGGATTCTGTCGTTATCCATCCTCAGAACGTGGTTTTTCCAATTAATCCTGTTTTGGAATATTCTTTCATTCATTGAGAATATATTTAATTTTTGTCTTATCTCTTCATTTCGTATTTTATCTTTTAGGGAGTATCCTTTCACTGATCTTAGGAATCTCATTTAAGATGATTGTATTTTATTCCTATAGCTTATTTTATCTACCCATGTCTCACTTCCATATAGCAAAGTTGGTACAGCCATAGTCTTATAGAATTTAAGTTGAGTATCTTCTCTTACTTTTCCTTTCAGTGTTCGGCGAATTGTCCCACACATATATTGAAATCGGTGAAGCTTCTTCTTCACCTCGTCAACATCATTAAAAGATATTTCACAACCAAGGAACTTAAAATTTGTGACTTGTTCTACTGGTTGATTGTCGATTACTATCTTCGCTCTGATAGGATATTTCCCTTGCCACGCCATAACTTTGGTTTTTGTTCTGGATAGCCGAAGATTATAACTTTTACAAATGGTGTTTAACTGATGTATTGATTTCTGGAGTTTATCTTCATCATCCTGCAGGATAAATTGATCATCTGCAAAGAGCATAGTATTTATGTATGTGTTTGTGTTCAATTTTATTCCAGAGTGCACAATCCGTTTCCAATTTCTGATTACTTCATCTATATATATATTGAATAGTGTTGGAGAGAGGCTGCATCCCTGACGTACACCTTGATTAATTAATATTTCTTCCGTTAGTCTGTATCCTAAATCTAACACAATTCTCGTCCTTTTGTACAGACTTTGGATAACTTGAATAAGATGTTTAGGGTGTCCATTTTTTACCATTATATTCCATAACTGTTCTCTATCTACCCTATCAAAAGCCTTTTCATAGTCGAAAAAAGCGACATAAGTATTCAAGTTAAATTCTCTTCTCCAGTACCTGTTTGAGGCTAAATATATTGTCTGTACAGGATCTGCCTTTTCTAAATCCACATTGTTCTTCCAGTAAGAGATTGTGTGCAATGATTTTAAGTCTATTAGTTATTATTTTAGCATATATTTTATAGCCAACATTTAATAAACTTATTCCTCGATAGTTACTGCAAAAACTTCGATTTCCTTTCTTGAAAAGTGATATTATTTTAGCTTTTCTCCATTCTTCGGATATATTTCTTCTTTTCCAACAAAGATTAAATGTAACATTCTAAATTTAAGAATGATCCCACCATATTTGAACAACTCCATATTTATGTTGTCTAACCCTGGTGCTTTTCTATTTTTGAAAGATTTCAGAACAGTATTAAGTTCTTCTATATCTATTAGGTCAATTCCTTCAATGTCGATATCTATATCTTGATCTTCCTGACTCTCTCCATACTCTCCGTTATACCACAATTCTTTGTAGTGTTGTATCCACGATTCTTCTTCGATTACATTTATATTAGCAGTTTCTCTTTCATCACTGTTGAGGTGCTTCATTAACTTATATGCCATCTCTTGCCTACCATGGATGTCATCCTCTATTGAGTTTATTAACCTATCACATGATTCTTGCTTGAGTTTTCTCGTTAGTGACTTGACCTTGTTCCTGCTGTTTTTATATTCTTTCTCATTTTGTGGGGTGCGATACTGTATCATTTGCAGGTATAATATTTGTTTTTGCTTCACAGCTTCTGAAATTTCTTTATTCCATATTTTAAGCCCAGTTTTTCTCCTAAATTTCTTCTTCACTGCAATGGCTTCATCTGCTGCCCTCTGAATTGCTGAGGTTATGATTTCCCATTCTTTGTTAATATCAGTACTTGTCGGAATCTGACCTAAATACTGTTGCAGCCGATTTTGATATAAATATTTTATTCCATCATCCTGTAGTAAATATACCTTATAGATCTCTTGGTTTCTGTGTATATTTCTATTCAGCCTTTTCCTCCATTTAGCAAGAATTCTGATTTTTACAATGACCAGATAATGATCTGTATATAAATCGCTGCCTCTATGTACTCTGACATCTGTTACATCAGGGCCTAACTTTTTATTGACCATTATGTAGTCAATAATTGATCGCTGTCCTCTTGCAGTCCATGTGAATTTATGTATATCTTTCTTCTCAAAGAAGGTGTTAGTAATTTTTAATTGATTATAGGATGAAAATTCTATCAATAATTTACCATTTTCATTCAAAGTTGGTTCACCTTTATTTCCCACTATTTCTGCAATTGGTTTGTTTCCTACTCAAGCATTGAGATCACCAGCCAGAACAACAAAGTCACTTTTACATATGTTATCCAACACTGATTGAAGAACTTCGTAAAACTGTTCAGATTCTTCCTGTTTGTTTTCTTTAGGAGCATACACGGCTACTAAGGTTAATTTCCCTCTCTCTACCTTCAACCTCAGCACCAAAATCCTTTCATTTATAATGGTGTAGCTTTCTATTTTGTTTTTCCACTTCCTGTCTATTAATATTGCGACTCCTGCTGCAGCTCTTTTATCCTGTGTAACTCCGCTATAAATCATAGTGTATTTATCAATTTCTTTTGTTCCTTGTAATTTCTTTTTTGTCTCAGTAATTACAGCAACATTGATTTCTTTCCTAGCCAGTTCTCTATCCAGTTCTTCTTCTTTTCCTTTTATGCCTCTCACGTTCCAAGTTCCCAACTTTAATGTATCTCTAATTCCAAATCGTTTGGCCTTTGATCTTGCCTTTGTCGTCATCATAGAATCTGTCCGGTTATTCATCTGAGATTTATGAGTGAGGTAAGTTTTTAAGTGGAAGAGTTACCAGCCCTTCGCACAACCCCCAACCTGGAGGACCAGGGACTCTTCTGTAGGGGTTACCATACCTTAGCCGAGGGACCCAGTTTTAAGGCGCCAGGTACTCGCCCTCACCCATCCCCATGAGGGGTATGATTTGCTGGATACATTGACAGATGGACTGTCAACTAAACCATTTCTTGAGTTTTAATGGCAGCACTTACTCGACATCAGTGCAACCCCCAAGACTCAACAACCAGCCATTGACCCTCCTCCTTTACCGGGCTTGGGACCGGCACTAGGAAATCTGAGTCATTCCTAGTGGCGGAGTTGATCTGGATTAAAACACTTCCTTCCTTCCTTCCTTCCTTCCTTCCTTCCTTCCTTCCTTCCTTCCTTCCTCTTCATGGATTAGGCTAATAGCCTGTTCCGACCTCAGATTTCATTCCATCTCTTCATAGGACGACCAATATCTCTTCTTCCTGTTTCATACACTTGAAGTATTTAGTACTCTGTAAGGAGCAAACTGTCCTAAGTCCTGTCCATAACATTAAACTTCAAATTACGAGCACTCGAAAACATTCGCAAGTCTTAGACACTCGTGTAGAATAAACAGTCACTCGATAATGTTCAGACGAAGCACAATTTATATCACGTCCCGTCGGAGTAAAAGTTTATCACTCACAGTATAAAGAAATCCGTACAAGTCCATATTCGACGCGATTGGGTTAAAGTCCACGGACTCGAAGATTGATAGCCGCTTCACGCTAGATCACGGTCCTCGCGAACCGACTGTATGAACTCCACTGCCTAGCGTGCACATACACACTCTGGCCACATACTCAGGCCACACACTGCGCTGCTGAGTGAAGCAGTACTGTATTTATATCTGATCCGGGCCTTCACATCTCGTTCCATAACTTCATCGTCTCATGTCAGATTTTCGTGAAACTCTGCAGGAACGTAGATAAGGGATCGGGTTACACGATGATATTGTTAAATTTGTTTAATTATTATTGTGGGGAAAGTTATTACCCATAGAATCTCGAAGAACATTCCACATCAGTCTAGGCTCTGTGTTGTGGTGAGGCATGCTGTGACGTCACCCGCTCTCTACGTCACACGCACACAGCTGTTGCTCGCCGTCCAGTCAGTCTTTCGTAGCCGGCCCGGAGCGTAACGCGTAAGTTTTTAAAATTTCTATTACGGGGACTTAGTTTTGTACCGCCGTTACCGGTACAATATGAATGAAAAGATATATTTATATCATTTCTTTCGTCCTACTTTACTCATTCTTTTTAGAGAAACTGTAACTTATCCCATGCATCAGCTCGGTTGTCATTGTTTCTTTGATTTTACACAACTACTTACAATATGTTTGTAATATTACTGCTACTGATATATTACTCTGTCAGACAAACACTATTTGTTCTAACAGTGTTTAAAATGCACAAATAAAAGAATAGAACATCTCTTCAACATTTAATTTATACTTAAAAATGATTTATGATAACTGTGACCAATACAGAGTATATGCATGAACAATACGGCTGTTTGAACTACTGTCCGTGTGCCGCTGTTCACCAAGTATGTATTTCGAAAAAAATTGTCTGCCTTAAAATTATTACTTTCACTGTAGACACTGCATATGACATTATAGATGCTAATTACCTTCGCCTGATCTGTAATAATGTTATTTGTTTTACGTCTCACTAACTACTTTTACGGATTTCGGAGACGTCCGCATAAGGTGTCCAAACGTTTCTAATAACATAAACTTTTACGGGTTACTTTGTTCTCGTATATTGAAGTGCTAAGTAGAGTATTGTTTGCTATCTTACCAAAATCAATTCAGTCCTAACTGTATTTCCTATATTCCTGAAACTTATATTCCTACGGGCATCACCAGTTAACAGGATGACCCATATACTGATAAATATGTATGCTTATTTTTCTCAATTCAACAGGTTAATAGCTAGCTACAAATATTAACACACAGAGAAATATTTCACATGTAATTACAGCTTACTAATTAGTTGGGTATGGTGTGGTCACTGGCTAATATACACGTATGAACGACCGCATTACGTTCTGGAAATTATTCCGGAACTAAATTCCAGCTGAACTCCACCAACTCTCAACAATATCGAAATGTGAGAATATGTTATTCAATATCAAATCCGTAATACGAGTTTTGAATAGGTAAACGATGTTCTCAATTTCCTGCTGAAATTTACAAAAGTAGTAGCTATAATACATCTTCAGTACTGACCGTGTAGAGTCATATTCCATAATAGAATGAAGATTCATGTAATTCGGAGATCAGTGGCTTGACTACTCGCACTAACAGCGGTATCCACAATACAGAACTGGCCCAGTGTAACTATGGTAGAGGTTCAGGCTTTGTTAATAGGAATTAATTTCCCAGAACAAGGTGTAGAACATTTAGTTTAATATTTGGAAATAGTAAATTCAGTATTTTCTGAGATTACGTTTTTCTCTCCGTCAAACGATTTGTGGTTAGTGTTTTTTTGTCATGCGGTTTTCGGTGTGGTAATGAATGAATACTGTATGCTACTACGTGATTATACTATTTGACCTCTTGCTATAATTTAGCCTTCGTAAAAGTTTAAAAAGTATTCTACCTCAAGTTCTTAAAATCCCTACAATTGATTTTCCTCCAAACATTCGTCTGTGCCACTGCCTCTTAATATTATTCATTCATGTATTTATTCTTCCTTACATGAAAAATGCTAATTTTCGATAAGTATCTGCGAAGTTACGTGTAGTAACCATTTTAAAAAATCTGTACAACGCAGTGGGAGGATGGTTATTATAATGCCTATCAGCGAAGTATGAAAACATAACACAATATTAGACTACGTAATATCTTACTTGTAGATTCTATCTCAAGTTCTACGATGTATGTACATTGTTTATGGACTATTTGATATCTTATGCAATTCGTGTTGTTGGCTGATGACCTAGACCTTAGGTTGAAACTAGTACCAAATAAATGTTTCATTTATAATATAACCCACACTACAAAAATTTTGTTTTGAAGAGGTGGAACTGTAAAACTAAACTATTAATTTTATATGTAATCACAGTTCAATACGGAGCTTTCAACTTGAAGTTTATATCTATTAAAGGTGACTTCTGCCCAGTCAGATGGCGTGTACATATTGGAATATCACGTGGGGTTTGAGTGACAACAGCCCCAGTCACATTGATTGCCTTTCGTGATAGGAATATTTAGAGCATTTGTACTTTAATTCTAACATTGTAAATGAGAATATAAGGAAAAACTGATTTCAAGGATGCAGCTGAAGATGAAAAGGTAATTTTTTCCTGGGATATTTCTGCAGTCATTGCTGCCTGGATGAGCAAATTGAAAATGTTTAATACTTGAAATCATCCACATATACCGTAAATCGTTGCTACGCGAGCAATACCGCGTGTCTGACAATAATCTTCCTATCCGTTATTTTCCTTAAGACTTATCACACCTCCCAGCCACATATGATATACAGTCCATCAGAAAAAAAAAATCGTTTTGTTCAGTTTCATATGCTTACGTTTATAGGAAAATGAACCTTACCGTACCGCACTGTAGTAATGAATGTTTCCAGGACGTATTTTCGCACTCCTACAGAATAATGTATTTAAGGTTCATTTTCCTTTGCACAATAGCGCACGAAAGTGAACTCAACGGTAATCGTTCTACTGGACTGCATATCCGTATGTGGCTGGGAGGCTTGACTAGTCTTAAGGAAAATAATCGATAGGAAGAGTATTGTCAGATATGCGGTATTCCTCGCGCAGCGACGATATTATTTTCCTTCACTTTTCCTACAGCCTTGTGGAATCACGCATGCGATTAATCAAAATTTAAGACTGCGTGCAGAGATTACCTGTTGAATACCGCTGAGTTTCGTGTGATTGTTTCGTGTGTATGATGATGTATGATAGGTTGTGTGATTGTGGTTTTTATTATTATTATTATCATTATTATTATTATTATTATTATTGTTCTTCTTATTATTATTATTATGTTTAGCTTCTTACTCATGTACATAGATCACTTTTATGGACATACTTATATTTCCATTTATTTTATTACTTACTGTGTTCTCTTTATGCATTGCTGACTTTTTCTGTTTGTATCTTACTTTTTCATTATGACGTTATCTCTTTCCTTTTATCTTTACGCTCCGAATTTATTATTTTATTCTATTTTTTGGTTCAACTCTTCTTTCTTTCTTTCTTTCTTTCTTCATTGTGTGTTGTCCAAATTTGCAGTTTTTAGCTTATCTTTGATTTAAAATAGAATTGCACATTTCTTTTATATCTGTATTATCTGTGAATTAATTATGTGGTTGAGTGTAAGAGAGGGCCACGAGCCCTAACTTCGCCAGTGCTAAAGTCAATCAATAAAACAAAATAAATAAACGTGTCCAGCTGGCGTGGAGGGATGTATTTGCTTTTGCGTATTCCTTTAGTGCTTGGCAAGGTGGTGTGTGTGAATGAAGGGAAGTGTATAAAGATAAACACAGCCTTCGAGTAAGAAGAATTAACCCGACAAGGTTGAAAATCCCGCCCCAACCGAAATCAAACCCAAAACCCTCTGAACCAAAGGCTGACCATACACGTATGGAAACGAAATCAACAACTCAGTGTGTATGCCAGTGAAAACTCTCTCCTCCTCAACCCCAAAAAAACTCAAACATTTATCATCGGTTCTCAGAAATTATTAAACATCATGTATAAAAATTATGCTATTCCTCCGGTTACATTAAATGCCACCGTAATCCCGTTCAGTAAGGAAGTGAAGAACCTAGGTATGATCCTGACTGAAACTCTTGACTGGTCTGCACACGTAAGAAATACATGTAGAAAGATGTACGCGACGCTACACCCCCTGAAACGACATAAGGACATTTTGCCACAACACGTAAAGATAAAACTACTCCAGACTTTGATACTCCCAATACTTGACTACTGCGACATTGTCCTCATTGATGCAACCCGTGAACAAACTATGAAACTTCAACGAGCACTGAAATCTGGTCTTCGATTTGTTTTTAACTTGAGTTACGATGCTGACATAACCCCTAGCTGCACATTTCTTTCCTGGCTGAAACCCGAGAGGCGACGGAAATTCCACGTACTTACGTTGATATATCGAACTCAGAAGGAA
Source organism: Anabrus simplex (assembly GCF_040414725.1). Classification (NCBI taxonomy): domain Eukaryota; kingdom Metazoa; phylum Arthropoda; class Insecta; order Orthoptera; family Tettigoniidae; genus Anabrus; species Anabrus simplex. The sequence continues at coordinate 840,775,730 of NC_090266.1, read as the reverse complement.
AATCTATCCAAATACATCTCTTCAAAATTCCATTTATTATCCTCATTCCATAATATTGTAACACTAGATCTGGCACTTCCCTCGCTATTCCCGTCAACCACTCCTCAATATATAACAGATCCTTCGTTGTGGCTGGGTCACGACTTTGGAATTCACCCCAAGCTGCTGTCAGGAACTCAGACACAATATCGAAATTTAAGATTGCATGTAGAGATTACCTGTTGAATACCGCTGACTTTTTCGTGTGATTGTGATTATTATTATTATTATTATTATTATTATTATTATTATTATTATTATTATTATTATTATTATTATTATTAATATTATTATTATTATTATTATTATAGTGTAATGTACATAATATTTAGCTTCTTACTCATGTACATAGATCACTTTTATTGCCATACTTATATTTCCATTTACTTTATTACTTATTGTGTTCTCTTTATGTATTGCTTATTTTTTCAGTTTGTATCTTACTTTTTCATTATGACCTTGTCTATTTTTCATTATCTATAAGCTCCGAATTTTATTCTATTTTATTTGTTGAACTCTGCTTTCTTTCTTCATTATATGTTGTCCAAATCTGTAATTTTTAGCTTATCTTTGATTTTATGATAGAATAGTACATTTCTTTTATATATGTATTATCTGTAGGTCAATTATGTGGTTAAGTGTAAGAGAGGGCCACGAGCCCTGACTTCGCCACTGCTAAAGCCAATAAATAAATAAATAAATAAATAAATAAATAAATAAATAAATAAATAAATAAATAAATAAATAAATAAATAAATAAATAAATAAATAAATAAATAAATAAATAAATAAATAAATAAATAAATAAATAAATAAATAAATAAATAAATAAATATTCACATTCCCTGCACATGATGTTAGGAATTATTTTTGACAATTAATATTGTTTCCTGGAAACGTCTATTTAGTATAGAGTTCAACAGAATAATATAGCCAGTTTTCTCTTGAATTTCATCAGCTCTGTGAACATTTCAGTTGGCAGTTTCGTATTCATTCAACGAATGTGATGGGATATAGCAGCTTCTTTCAAGTTCCGAAACCTTTAATCCGTAAATAGTCGGAATTAACCAGTTGAACACAGTATCTCGCAATATACGATTACTTCTGTTACCGGACTGATGCACAAGCTCAAGCAAGGGATTGATGAGGAACATATTCCAAATTAAGGCGTAAAATAGGAATAGGAAGTTAATGCGCAATCAAACTTCCATAACTTGAATCTTCGATGCCTTGAAAGAATTTTCGTTTCATGATGGAATATTATATATTTTACTTGTTATAGGCTAAATTTTCTATAACTCGAAATTCTATTACTCGATTTTTACAATGTGTCAAAGGACTTTTAAAGGATGTTAAAGTTGAAGTTTGCGTAGAAGGAACCTGAACTTAAATTCCCTCCTTACACAAGAATAAGCATTCTCTATATTTTAGTCAGAGTATTGTTTGATCAGAGTATGTTCGAGATGCTCACTCCTATTCCATAGAAACTGGCATCCAGTTAATTTGAACCAAGTGCTTCTTATATAAACGCTGGCACTTCCGGCAACATTTCAACTCATACACGCATGGGGTTAGCGTTTTGAGTGCCGCCTGAAATTGTCCATATCTTTGCTAAAAGTGCCAAACCTATTTTCCTCAAATTGCAGGTTTTTTTGATAAACGCTTATTTACCAGCTACTATTGAATTTAGTCTCCCGACCCTTTTTTGGAATAGCTCAAAGTTCCATTTTCTCCTACATAATTGCAAGAATCCAAATATAATTTGTAGCAAACATGTCGAAAACTACATTTTAAGAAACATTTTCTTATGGATTTTTTCAGTTCTTTATTATAAAATATGGTACTAAACGGAAGTTTTCAAAACATTAAACTATTTGTGAACAGAACAGTTAATAATTGATAAAAATGCAACTTTTCCTTTTCTTGCAGTGTTATAGGGGAATATGAAAGAAATTAGCCAAGAAGTACATTTTATAAACATCATACAACTTGCTAGCTACAGCAAACAACCTAAAAAATGTTTCTAAACTCTTATTGTGTCCTGAAATTCTGTACAGTGGGAATGAAATTTGCATTCAGCATTGCACACACGGAGTAACAGTCTGTTTCCTGGTTTCAAATTGGGGTATATTCTATAGTCTTGTTTGCCAAATGCCAATGAAAGGTTTGCATTTGTTGTCGCCACATGATTTTTCCGAAGAAAATCTTAATCCAGGATCGACCAGGATTCGAACTTCTAGGTGAGAAACCAGCAGCTAAGACACCAAGGTAATCATGTCCCCCATTAATGTATTGAAAAGGAGTTATATATATTTTTACAGGTTGTTTTACGCCGCTCTGATACAGATAGGCCTTATGACAACGATGTGATAGGAAAGGGTTAGAAGTGGAAAGGATGCGGCCGTGACCTTAATTGAGGTACAGACGCAGCGTCTTCCAAGTATGGAAGTTGGAATACGTGGAAAACCATGAGAATAGGGTTCGAACCCACTATCTCCCGAATGCCGGCTCACAGCTGCGCGCCCCTAACCACATTGCCACCTTCCCCGGTGAGAGAGTTATGTAAGTAAGATTTACTTCAGCATTGCGTCAGCAGTCAATAAAACGACGATTATCGTCTTTGAAGGGCTCAGTAAAACATCACTTTATGCTAGTTGCTTTACGTCGCACCGACACAGATAGGTCTTATGGCGACGATGGGACGGGAAAGGGCTAGGAGTGGGAAGGAAGCGGCCGTGGCCTTAATTAAGGTACAGCCCCAGCATTTGCCTGGTGTGCAAATGGGAAACCACGGAAAACCATTTTCAGGACTGCCGACAGTGGGGTTCGAACCCACTATCTCCCGAATACTGGATACTGGCCGCACTTAAGCGACTGCAGCTATCGAGCTCGGTAACATCACTTTAAGGGAGATCGATAGGTCCTTTTCCATACTTATTTCTTAAAATTGACAGATACTATCAAGGGATTATTAGTTACGAAATGTGAACATTTATTGTCCAGTTCCTGTCACTAGGAATCCTACTAAATATAAGTATAGTATACTGACACCGGGCGAGTTGGCCGTGCGCGTAGAGGCGCGCGGCTGTGAGCTTGCATCCGGGAGATAGTAGCTTCGAATCCCACTATCGGCAGCCCTGAAAATGGTTTTCCGTGGTTTCCCATTTGCCACCTCTGTGGAGTAGTGGTTAGCGTGATTAGCTGCCACCCCCGGAGGCCCGGGTTCGATTCCCGGCTCTGCCACGAAATTTGAAAAGTGGTACGAGGGCTGGAATGGGGTCCACTCAGCCTCGGGAGGTCAACTGAGTAGAGGTGGGTTCGATTCCCACCTCAGCCATCCTGGAAGTGGTTTTCCGTGGTTTCCCACTTCACCTCCAGGCGAATGCCGGGATGGTACCTAACTTAAGGCCACGGCCGCTTCCTTCCCTCTTCCTTGCCTATCCCATCCAATCTTCCCATCCCTCCCCAAGGCCCCTGTTCAGCATAGCAGGTGAGGCCGCCTGGGCGAGGTACTGGTCATACTCCCCAGTTGTATCCCCCGACCAAGAGTCTGAAGCTCCAGGACACTGCCCTTGAGGCGGTAGAGGTGGGATCCCTCGCTAAGTCCGAAGGAAAAACCGAACCTGGAGGGTAAACAGATGATGATGATGATGATGATGATGATGATAGTATACTGACAATAAATTTTTAGTATGCCAATAGCAAGATTTCCCTATGCGAACAACAGACTACGCTACAGAGAATTTAGAGTTCTATGTTTGTTAAACTGCATTAATATTACACTTTTACGGTTTACCAGTTAATTATAATGGAATTTGGGTCAGTTGAATGTGGTGTACGCGGTTAGTGTGTAACATAGTTTCTAATATGTTGCTAGCCAGCGAAAATCCCAAAGGCACGTAAACGTTTAACCACTATGAATATTGGGACCGTGGTTTTAGTAGTGGCATTAAAAGACTCGAAATCACTATTAAACATATAGATATTATATACGTAGGTTGGTGTCATTCCCTTCGGAGTGAAATACTACCTAAGGTTTTTATCCTTTTGACGGAAGTAAGGATATCACATTTTTCGTTTATCATTCTCGGTCGCATTATTTACACCTAAATTATTTTACGAAAAAGTAAAGGCCTTCTTCATACAGGTGATTCAGGTAACGTTGTAGTGTAATACCATTCATACCGGGCGAGTTGGCCGTGCGCGTAGAGGCGCGCGGCTGTGAACTTGCATCCGGGAGATAGTAGGTTCGGATCCCACTATCGGCAGCCCTGAAAATGTTTTTCCGTGGTTTCCCATTTTAACACCAGGCAAATGCTGGGGCTGTACCTTAATTAAGGCCACGGCCGCTTCCTTCCAACTCCTAGGCCTTTCCTATCCTATCGTCGCCATAAGTCCTATCTGTGTCGGTGCGACGTAAAGCCCCTAGCAAAAAAAATACCATTCTTGAACTCCCCAGCAAGTGAAATCGTGTGTTTCTGCTTACACCAGATTACTTTTGTTCCATGAATTAACCTGGTTTTTATTTCTGTTGTAAGCCGAGTGAACTCCAGGACAATATGACTCTCTCTCTCCTCACCCCCCTGAATAATTCCTTAAACTACCACAAGTTTTATAATTTTGGTTTATTTTCTCTAAAACTTTGAAATATTCCAAATGTCGTTGACCACGCGTCATCTCCTAATCAACAAGCCTTCAAGCTGAGCAGCGGTCGCCTGATGGGCCAAGGCTCTCTAGGGTTGTAGTAGAATGAGTTTGGGTTGTTTCAATAAAGCTGCATACACGGTGTACTGGTGAACGTCCAAATATAATCATTTTGAAACTGCAGCACATGCGTTTCATCACCTAGGGCCACTAGTGCTTTATTTTTATTTACCATTATTCGAAATGTCCTAATTTAATTCGTATTTATGACATTTATGGGGTAAACTACTTGTACGTGCGATAATTTTCTTCGCTCATACAATGTGATAGCGATATATATGAAGAACAACGGGAGAACTGAAACTCTTATTCCTTGCAGTATGCCCACGACTGAATGTAGCTGTAGAAATACATTATAAAACATTACATAAAACATTATTGTCAACTTCCAGTTACATAGATGTAAATTTTGAAGTATAACTGACCAGACTGGACTCTGCCCAGTCGCAGGGAACCAAGCTTAGAATGCTGTATGCATTGATTTCTGCCAGGCTCGTATATATCGGAACAAAGTGTGCGGTGCCATATCACGTAACTCGGGTAGTTTATGTTGCGATATCCACTGGGGAACAAGGGATGACACAGAAGCATCGCGACCCCACCAAATATGCGCAACTCAGGAAGATCAGACAACACACCCTCCCTTGCCAATTGTGTATCTTGGTAAAGGAATCAATTTCTCCTCCAGTCAAACAAAGTTCATTCACCATGTTAAGGTTCGCAGGTTTATGCATATTTGGTTTAAAAGATTTAATTGACTACTGATTTATTTTGATTATCTATTGATGAGCTTCAGTCTATGGATTTTCATCAAATCCGTCGCAATCATATCAGGGACGTTAAAGTGTGAATGAGCTTACTTTTAAGAAGAGAGGTTTGAGTTAATATGGATGAAAGAAATTAAAGGTCGAATACCATTTAGGTGATTGAATGTGTTCTCCATATAATATACCACATAAATCACTGGGACTCAAAGAATACGAGCCTTCAGTTCATTATTTTAGGACAGAATAGCATATTTAGTGGAGATGAAACATCTATAACTTCAGGTAGAATAAAAGCACTTAAAATCACAGATTTTGTAGCAAAATGGTGCACCGAGCTCGATAGCTGCAGTCGCTTAAGTGCGGCCAGTATCCAGTATTCGGGAGATAGTAGGTTCGAACCCCACTGTCGGCAGCCCTGAAAATGGTTTTCCGTGATTTCCCATTTTCACACCAGGCAAATGCTGGGGCTGTACCTTAATTAAGGCCACGGCCGCTTCCTTCCCACTCCTAGCCCTTTCCTGTCCCATCGTCGCCATAAGACCTATCTGTGTCGCTGCGACGTAAAGCAACTAGCAAAATGGTGCTCTTAGCACTGTTGCCTCTGTGTAGTCCATATATCAGAATTACTTCCTTTCTTCATACATGAAATTATTTTAAAAAAAGGCATGACTCTCCCTCAACCCAAAAATATACAGCACTGTTCATGTTAAAAGTCAGTCATTCAACACACAAACACAAAAGTCAGGATAGAGGTCGATACCTTATCCTAGCTGGTCACAGTGTGAAAGCGGAAGCATTAAACTGTATTTCATTCAATGGTTAATATTTCAGATGAGTTTCAAGAGAAGATTGTTGTGATGTAATCAGCCCCCTTAGGTAGGGAAATGGGATCGGAAAGTTGATTTAGATTTGCCATTATCAGGCTTAACCTCTGCAATGAAAGAATTTTCATGTTATTTTATTAGTTAAAAAGGGAAAATATGTGTTGTTACAAACGGTATATTTTCTTATGACCTGAAACGAAACAATGTAACATTTAACACTTGTTCCATAATTAAATCGATTTCCTTTCTCATTGTTCTCCACTTACCTTTCTGCTCTTAACTTGACAGGAAATCACCGAATTTGAACATAAGTTTTCAAAGGGGCTTACATATTCCGATCGTCTTTTTCAATGATACCTCAAGGTATTAACTAAAGCGACTTTAACTTTCATGTTATTCTTGTTCATTGCAAGAAATGAAGTATAAGTATTACATTTTTACCGTGGTCAATGTTTGCATTTTCAACATTCCCACATTGAAATAAATAATAATAATGATAATAATATTTATTATATTTATTGTTTCTAATTATTATTATTATTATTATTATTATTATTATTAGTATTAGTATTAGTATTATTATTATTATTATTATTATCATTGGAGGAGTAGACAACAGCTCTAAGGCCCGAAAACAGTAAAGCCTCACGGAGACAAGCTGAAAAAAAAAATAACTGATTTTAATGTTTATTAATAGAAGTCAGTACTTTTAAATTTTGAGTGCTACCGAGGGGCTTGGATTGTGTACAACTTAGTAGAGAATTGCTACTGTTTAGGGTCTGGCAAAAGACAGGGCTAAAGTCTTTTGTTACTAAGTTGTCACTACTGCCTGTTCCATTCCAGCCATCCAACCAGCGCCCAGCCCGTCCCTGTATATACTGCTAATCTTGGACATTGTGATCCATCTGGATAATAGTTGACTGAATTACAAGTGAAGTTCTCCCCACGCAGGAGGCTACGGACGTCTTGGGACAATGTGCGTGGTAGGCGGATTGACTTCTCTAACTGGTGAACTCTGTTGCGTGTGGCGGTGGGAAGTTACCAGCGTTTTCTTCTAGCATGTAATAGTTATAGTGTGACGCGGTTACTTTAGTTTTAAATGTAGGGTTTCTTATTTCAGTTAGGTTGTAATATGTACGTTTCTAGGCTGTCTGTGGACGGAGTATAATTACTCTAGCGGGAATCATGTAATTTGGTTATATCACTTTCCCTATTCTCTCATATTCGGTTTTATTCGGTGATAAAGATTTCTTAATTTTTCTAAATTTTTCTCCGACATTTTGGTTAGTAATTTTTTTTCCATCTTAGTCACTAACGCAGTATGACATCCTCGGTCTCATCGGGCCTTCTGTCCCATTAGGTTTTATGGAAAGTAATTTGAAGGGATTGCGTGAGTGGTTGCACATCCCAACATATATTATTTCCGGCAATTTCTATTTAACATTTTGTTTGTCTTTATCCTACGGCCGTGTAGTGTGTGAGCTTCCGCTCTTCTGTTCAAGATAATTCTGATATCAATATTTTTATTGCTTCCCCTGAAAGGAAGGGAAGTGTGTGTCATGCTAAGTAGTTTTAGCGTTTCCTTCAGATTGAACTTTATGTAAATGTGCAGTCTAGCCCGGTCTGACCATTGGTTATAAAACTTAGGAGTTCTATCTCTTCTATTTTGTATTCCTGAACAGGTAAGGAAACTTCAGCTTCTTTGGTTAGAACCAAAGATTCTATGATACCAAAGATTATCTGCACCAAAGATTCTCTGTACCAGATATTATGTCAGAAACCAGCTGGTCTTACTATATAGATATCAAAGATGATTTGCCTAAGACATGTCTAGCAATTTATCTTTGTAATACGTTATTCGTTGTAAGTTTTGTTGTTGCTTTGAAAAGAGAAACAAAAGCAAAGATAATTTTTAAAATAAATTTTTTGTGTGATCGTTTGTCCAGATGACTCTCACGGTCCTGCCACTTCTACCCCTATACCTTCATTGAACTCAGTAACAAGTGGTAGCAGAGCGTGGTTAAATAGGCCTCTAAACAGCCAATTTTAACCATTTTTATAGATCTTGCGATCCGATCTCTAAAATTTCATTTTCAGATTTTCAATATATTCAATATTTCAGTACCTCGGGACGTACTTTGGGATGGATATTTCCGTAGGGAGGAGCTGATTTATTAACCCGTTATTAGGAACGTTCAATCAGGTGGCGCTCTTTATGAAGATGTTACCCTTCTTAATGAGTCTTTGAATTCGCCCAATTCTATTCCGAATTTTGGGCAAAACGAAGTTGGAGATGTCGCTGACCGTGATCGAAACGATTATAGCTTACATAGGGATTGATTCCCTAGAAGGTGGCGAACCTCCTAATAACGAAATCTAGCGTAATCAGGCACGTCCATTTCGCATTTATAGTCGAATTGGGGATCTATTTCCACGCAAATTATGCGATGATAATCATAATTCTGCTGAATCCCTGTGTGCTATGATTTCGCTTTTACCGAGCAAGGTGAACTTTGGTTGACTGACGCTGGTGGTGATAAGACTGATGGTGTGCAACCAGTTGCCGATAATATGGAGGGTGACCACAACAAGTCATAGGAAGGTATCCTTCCCTCTGACTAGCAAGTTGCTGGTCCTACATATGTTTCGCTCCTAGACCTCAGACATTTAGTTAGTTGGAAGCTATGTCGGTATCAGCTGAGGATATGAAATATGCAGATACATTTCGTATTGCGCTCAATACTCCATCTTTGAGTTCGATCTCTCGTCCACCCTTACGTAGAACTGTTGCTCCCCGTAAATATTACTCTTGTGGGTCAGTTGACTATCTCCAAAACAGATGTCCTTTAGTGTTAGAAAGCTCCTCTGAAACAAGACCGCTTGAAGGAGGAACTTCTGCTCCAAGGGGATGTTTTAAGTGCGGATCTCTACATAACATAGCTAAGAAATGTAACATGTCTAACTCCACGTGCAATAGTAAATATATTTCCAGTAACATTGGAATAGGCCGTAGGGCTGAGTAGCGCGTTTCTTCCAACCCAGTCAAGGAAAAATTTCTTGAACTTCCTAATGATTCCAGTGTTGCCAATATTTTTATTCGGTGCGTACCCTGTCTACCAGTGATAATAGTGTCGATCTCATCTAAAACTATATCTAGTGAATTTCCATGCCCTGCCGAGTGTTTAAAGATATCCTTTGATATACGTTGGTTCGATCAATTTATCTAGGTAGAGGTAAACAATAAGCCTGTTTCTGCCTTATTGGATTCGGGAAGTGATTCGTCCCTCATCAATGAAGGGTGGTATTCAAGAACGAAATCCGAATTTAAAATTTCTGAGTGTTCGTCCTCTATGTTAAACTGCGTCTGACCGGGCGAGTTGGTCGTTCCGTTAGGTGCGCGCGGCTGTGTGCTTCCATCCGAGATGTAGTGGGTTCGAATCCCACTGTCGGTAGGCATGAAGATGGTTTTCCGTTTTTTCCCATTTTCACACAAAGCGAATGCTGGGGCTTTACCTTAATTAAGGCCACGGCCGCTTCCTTCCAACTCCTAGGCCTTTCCTATCCCAACGTCACCATAAAACCTATCTGTGTCGGTGCGACGTAAAGCCACTAGAAAAATAAAACTGCCTCAGAGTTAGATGACGTTAGATCTTATTAATTTACCTGAGGAGAAAGCTAATTGTATTCAGGACCTACGTGAAATATTCACTGAAGTTTTCTCAGAGAAGTTAGCGGTCACAAACGCGTTACAGTACAAGACTCTCATTACGGATTCGATTCTGCTAAGGTTCCCTTCCTATCGTTTGGCCCATCCTAAGATGAATGCCTGGAGAAAAATCATCAATCAGATCGTTAGTGATGGTATCATCCGTCCATCTACATCTGCTTATTCATCCCCTATTTTCCTAGTTCCTAAGCCCGAAGGTGGATTTCGCCCAGTGCTAAACTGCAGGGCTTTGAATAAGGTGATCCTACAACCTGATCTGCACTTTTTCCATCGGTTTTACTACCTTGGATTTAAATCAAGCATACTATCAGATTGCGTTAGCTGAGGAGTCTAAACATCTTACTGCGTTCGCCACCGATTGGAACCTGTACGGATATAAAAGAGTGCCTTTCGGGAGATCGACTGGAGCTCTTGTGCTCACTAGGCTTCTTATCATATCTTTTCTGACGTCAAATTTCACTACGTCTATCATTATTTATAACAATAATAATGATATTTGTGAATATTTGGGAATTAGGCGTTAAAAATATAATTATATGAAAATTGATTGTGGCCATTACTAGAGTCGTGCACCCCTTGTAAGTCAGACCTTCCGATAAGGGTGGGGGATTCTGTCATTTAAGGGAACTACGTATTATTGTGACGAGGATAATGTTGTGTGTGGATTATGAGTTGCAGGAATGTTGGCGAGAGTACAAAAAACCAGTACCCGAGCCAAGATAAATAACCGTTTAAGACTAAAGTCACTGACCCGGCCGGAAATCAAACACGTTGCCTTCTGTACCGAAAGCTACTGCGCTTACCATTCGGCCAAGGAGCCGAAATGCATTGAAGATGAAGAAATAAGAAGTAAAAATGACAACTAATGGTCCTATCACAGTGATTAAATTCAACTTGACGAAATCTCCTTTCTTAAACATATAGTAAATATATTTGTAAATAATAATGCGAGAACTTATTTTATAACTAATGTTACAATTAATTTCTCAGGACCTCACTGAACTATATATGTACATAGTGTAGATCTTCCAGGTGCTCATCACTATTTGCCTTATTTTATTCCTCACACTCTTACAGGCTTCCCATTTAAAAGTAATTTCTCGTAAGTTAATTATGCATGAAATTTTATTCCTTGCTTTCTTTACATCTCATAATTGCATTTTCCGTCTCTAGTTACCACATGTTGACGAACTGAATAGTAGAAGTCCTGCTTCATTTTCTAAATGGGCATAAATAAAAGAATTTGAACGCAGTTTGAATCCAAGGGGACTCCTTTACCGATAGTCTTTATAAATGACCTCTTTATTTCAATTCATCTCTAACGTTATTTCGACTTGTATTACGTTAACCTTGTTAATTGTACCTACTGTAAGTAATGAAGTAATGAAATAATGAAGTATGACCATTTCTTTTGAACTCCCCCTCGTTAGATGGCTGTGCAGTTAGTGAAAACTTATCCAGGTGTAGCTAAGCTAATCGACTGAGCTCACAGTTATGACCAAGGCTATTCTGTAAGAAAGTGATCTCTCAGGAGAAATACATGTTACATAGGTCTGTTTTAAGACTAACTTCGCTACATGAAATAAACCAGGATATTTTCCTTATAAGCTTGAGGTAACATACATGAGGCAGAGAGGACGATTGTTGAATACCAACAGGTGGAGACAATGGCGGAAGGGTACTCGCAATTAGAAATAAAAGGTTATGTTTGGAATGAATTGTATGAAACGACTTCCGTGGTGGGGTCTTCTGAGACGAATGAAGAAGAATAGTTTATCAAGGAGATATATGCACACCGACCGAGTTGGCCGTGCGGTTGGCGTCACACAGCTATCAGCTTACATCCGTGAAATGGTGGGTTCGAATCCGACCATCGGCAGCGCTAAAGGTGGTTTTCAGTAGTTTTACATTTTAACACCATGCAAATGTTGGGGCTGTACTTTAATTAAGGCTACGGCCACTAACTTCACAATCCAAGCCATTTTCCATCCTAGCGTCGAAAAACTTCCGATGTGTTAGTGGGATGGTTAAAACACTAGCAAAAAAACAAAAGCAAAGGGTGGAAATATGTGCTCCACAATAGAGGTTAAGGAAACAGAAGAAGGTCAAGGTGACGATGATTATGCTCAGTTTCTAACAGTTAAATAGTTAAAGAGGTGGGGAAGTAAACGAGTCCACAAAGCTAGGTTGTTAGTTAATTCACAGGAGTTTGCAGACTGGTCTATGAAAGGCCGAACTGTCTTTAATGGAGATGTACATTTTTATGTAAGATGTAAGTACTGTAAACACCATTGAACATCGTGTCTTTCAATCCCACCGAATCAATTGCCTGCATGATTTAAACGTGTGCATGTAAACGTACTATCAGCCTCTGTTGTTGTTATGCCTCCATTTTTGAGTGTATCTTAATATGGAAAAAGACTAATGGAGAAAACTTGTCTGCAAATGAAGTTTAACTATATATCGAGCTGACATCCTTGCCTCATTAATACTTCAATAGCCCCAAAAGTCAGATACACTCAGTTGCTCTAGTCGGTTGCTTTAATTCCAAGCTCTCGGAAAATGAATTGTTTAATAGTACTTCAGAAAACATAGCATTGCCCACAGAATTAGGAATTTGCTCATGAGTACTCATTCACATCATACTCGTTTTATTTGATGTTGGAATGCATGTACGCGAATATGAACAAAATGGTTCGCTCTAAATTGTGTTGGAAAACTTTCTTTGAATGAAAGTTAAGGTATACTCCACTGTTTCACCTAGTGTATACTGGGATGATTTTATTTCCCTTGCAGTGCACTGTGAGAAATAGAATGTGCTAAAAATAGACGGAATTAGGGAAATTTTCATAAAACTTGGGAGACACGTGTAGAGGCATTTTGAAAGGGAATCACAATCCGAGGAGAGGAAATAAAAACCTTGAGATTCGCTGATGATGTTTTTACTTCATCTGACACTGAAGAAGATCTCGGGAAGCTGCTGAAAGGTATGGACTGAGTCTTGGGTAAGGAGTACAAGATGAAAATAAATATGTCCAAAACAAAAATACTGGAGTGCAGTAGAACTAAGGTAGGTAATGCAGGAAATATTACATTAGGAAACGAAATATTAAAGGAAGTATATGAATATTGTTACTTTGGTAGTAAAATAACTAACTATGGTAGAAGTAAAGAGGACACAAAATGTAGACTAGCACAAGCAAGGAAGAGCTTTCTTAATACATGAAATTTGCTCACTCCGAACATTGATATAGCATTTAGAAAGATGTTTCTGAATACTTCCATCTGGAGCGTGGCACTTTTTGGAAGTGAAACTGTGACGATATCTAGCTCAGAAAGGAGAGTAGAACCTTCTGACATGTGGTGTTACAGAAGAATGCTGAACGTGAGATGGTTAGATCGAATCACGAATGAAGAGATAATGTATCGAATTGATGAGAGGAGATCGATTTGGCTAAATTTGATGACAATAATAGATAGAATGACAGGACACATCTTAAGACACCCAGGACTTGTTCAGTTGGTTTTTGAAGGACGTGTGTGTGTTAAGAAAGGTAATGGTAGACCAAGGTATGAATATGACAAGCAGATTAGAGCAGATGTAGAATGCAATAGTTACATAGAAATGAAAAGGTTAGCACAGGATAAGGTGGCATGGAGAGCTACATCCTACCAGTCTATGGACTGATGATTCAAGCAACACATCAACAACACGTGTAGCGTCATGCCAAATGAAATAGTAAGGAAATGACGTGCATAGCGTCTGATTCAATTGCCTGCAATTATTTTAAGACATGTATTGCACTCATAAGGCGAATAGGCTCACGGATAAATTAATTGATCAGATTTTGATATGTAAAAACTGCTTACAGTGAATTCAGTGAAGTTATTTCCCTGGACAACAACGAACAGTCCGCTGGAGCAGGGCAATGGCACCACATTTCTGAGTCATAGACAATATTTAGTTGATTAATTGAGCTACAGACATCATAAAAATGAACGTGATTTAACCATATCATTCCGCCATCCCCTCTTCAAAATTTATTCGGGGCGTGGAGTGAGAATGTTACAAAATAAGCCGAGGAAGCCGTGAAGTACAAGTGTTTTGTCACCAGTCTACATTCAGAGTGTTTTGATCAGTCAAGAGAGTCAGTGTTTTACCGCCAGTCGTCAGTATTTTTCATCAGTCAACAGGCAATGTGTTTGAACAGTCTAAGTGAGTCTGTTGAACTTGCAGTCTGTTTACAGTCTTAAGTCTTGCAGTTAGCAAACAGTGTGATACATTCATTCCTATGGCTTATTGTCAGTCAGGACTCAGCTATGATGTGTTTATTAGAGGGATTTGCCCGTCATTTAGTACCAGTCGCTCCGCAGCGACATTAACTTCGTGTAGGAAGACAGGTGGAGATATGCCTACGAACATTATGTAAGTGGTACTTCATAAACCTTAATCAGACTTGTTCCATTGGAAAAGTAATAATTAATTTAACGAACTTAAAATGCTGAACTTTGAAGGGAGTTTACTGTCAGAGAAGTGGCCACAATAATCTAGCGATTGGTAAAATTAATGAAACAAGGTAGCAGTCGAAAGACAGTGTGGGTAAGCTAATTAACGACACAGTTTGTACAAGATGAGGGTAGCCAGCAGCCAGCCATTCACATAATGGGAGGCGAAGACGGACAAGGACACATTAGTTAGAGTCCAGTTCGGGATAAATGGGTAAGTGACCATTAATCCTGTTTACAAACAAGTGACAAGAGTCGGGAGCTGTAGAAGAGAGGAGAAGTCTGAACAGCTGATCGGCAGAGGATAATTTAAGTTAGACGAATCGTATCATTACAGATAAAAACTGAAGTTATAAACTTGTTGTATACATTTTTATTTGTGTAAGTAATCTGTACCATAGGATACGCATCAAGAAAACGTGAGAAAGGGATTAATGCGCGTGATCCGTGAATTTAAAATGTATTCCATCCGTGTGTGTTACTGTTCATATAACGTGATCACCATTTCCATCATAGAATAACTTCGCGGAGGGCCTACAGAATGCAGTAGCAGCCAATGATCCCGTAATAAAGTAAAGAAAATGTTGAACTTATTATTTTTGTAATTAATAATGACGTTGAGCAAAGCGTTGTCCGTGTGCGTTAGAATGATATAGATTCGTTTTAGAATAATAATTTAATTCAAGTACCTAACAATGATAAGAATAAGAATGAAATTTATATATAATGATCATAGTCCACTTAAGAGATTGGAGCAGTGAGGTTTTACGATCGGGATATGACTGTTTTAAGCTCGCATCGTGGATGAGATAAATCTTGTGTGTTTCGGTGTTAATTTGCATATTTCTTCTTATAATCTGAGATATACGACGTTTATCAGAATCAACATAACTGTCATTTGTTCAAAGTAGAGTTTCAATAATAATAATAATAATAATAATAATAATAATAATAATAATAATAATAATAATAATAATAATAACAATAATAATAATAATAATAATAGAAGGAGAAGAAGAAAAGGTCAGTTCAAGTTTGTCAAAATATACGATATATTTGTAGTTAGCAATTTACGTGGTGATAATTGGTCACTGTGATAATTTATGCCCATGATAAACAAAAATACCAACTAGAGGTAAAAATTAAATAATAAAGAGAATAATAATTTTCTTAAAACATTTTGAACGTACAATGAATTCCGCTGAGGTAGCGTCTGATCATCAAGTAATAACGTGTAATACTGTATAATTTGAATATAATGAATAATAATAATAATAATAATAATAATAATAATAATAATAATAATAATAATAATAATAATAATAATAATCCTATATCTGAACTTAAATGGATAGGTTCGTCATTCTTCGGGAATTTGAGTTGCAGAACCGAAAATCTATTGTGTAGGCAATCGTGTTTTTTGAATGCAGAGAGTAATGCCTCATTGGTAAATATGGAATCCATTGCTAACTTGCAGGAGATGATAATAATGGAGATGTATACGATTAAGAGGCCCAAGTGAAAGGTACAAAATATGACCACGAGCATGACATGATATCGCTGAAGGTAATTAATAGGTGGAAAAAGAAAATAGATGCTGTATTGGCCACGTCGTGAAGAATAAATAAAAATCGTCTTACAGAAGACGACATGAGAATATGATGTAATTAGCTCAATGAATTGGAGCTGAAGTCTACGTTGATAAATATGCAATTAAAATTATATGAATACGCCAGTAATTAGCAGGGATGGTAAGTTACTAGATGAAGGAATGTGCTCGTGATTAATATAGTGAAGACAAAAATAGACCAATGAAGATATGGGATCAATAAGCAAGATAGCAGTGAGATAGGATTTATGTGATGTTGAGTAAAGGATTAATTTATGATTAATATTGTAAAATGATAGGAGTATAATAAGTTATGGATTGATTGCCGACATAAGAACTTCAGCTTCTATGAACAGGTAACAATAAAATTGTACCCGTATTAGAAACTATATTATAACCTGTGATCTACTTTGTGTTGTATTTGTCTTGCTATCTTGTGATACTTATCATTTGACCAAAACGAAAGGACGCAATTCAATGACCTTGATTAACATAACCGTATAGGAAGGTGCGTGAATATCAATATATGTTATAATAATTCAATGTATATATTGTAATTCCGGTTTATGTGTTTTTGTTATGCTATGTTTCTATTAAACACTATGTTGACAGTGGTACAGATTTGTACATAAATATCAAGGGCGTTTTGATCCCTCAAATTTGAATAATGTCAGGGAAGAACAGCACGATGACCATCGTCAATAAATTGCAACATTTCTCTTTATCTTAGTACAAGACATCGCAAGCGAACAAATAAGATGACACAACCATAAATGTAACTAAAAGGATCATGTCATGTCACTGAACCGACCTTAATAAGTAAATCAGTCTAAAAATAAATGCCGCAAAGTATAGATTTATAGTGCGGAAACCTACCGCCAGTGTACATAACGTAATATGTTTTATATTAATAGGGCTGCTAAAAGTGACCATCGGTATAATTTCCATATGTGTAGAAAGGGGAGTTCAATTGATCAGTGGCAGAACAAAATGTACTTGATATGTTAAATTGTCCAATCACTGTCACTGGGAGTAATTTTATATCGTTTTTATGGATGATTAACAATTATTTTACGTTTCATTGTATTAAATTTAAAGACAGGCATGAGAGGCAACAATGAGCCATTTGATAATAGTGTGTGTTTATTATAACAACAAAATAAATTATGTTTCATTTCATAATAGTGTGTGTGTTCATGGGCAAATTGGTTTCACGCGTTTAACAGTCCGTAACACTAGGTTACCTAAATGTTTCGTATTAAATTGTGTATCACTGCAACAATCTCATCGTCGCCATAAGACCTATCTGTGTCGCTGTGACGTAAAGCAACTAACAACAATCTCTTTTTATTGATCATGTTTGTCTTAGGAATTAATTATGTCAATTCCTTCAACAGTTGAATTATTATATTAATATATTTTTTGAGTGCAATTAATTATAATTTAAGCTGATGTTCAGTCTTTCCTGAGGTCAGTTGGGTGACAGTTTTTTTTGTTTTGTTTGATTTTGATACTGTTATTTATTCTGTTGCATTTGCGCTCTCTTGATATGTGGTAATTTTTTTTCAACTTTTCTAATTTCAGTTAACTTAATTTGCTTGATTGCGATTTTCTTGTGAATTCATTTTTATTCATTTGCTTTTACATCAGTGTGGGCTGCGTTATTGTAGATTAGCTTGACCCGTATTTGCTGTGAGTATTCCCTGCACGCCCTAGTTCGAGGAAAACCTGGACGGTCCAACCCTGAGGTAAGATTCTATGTGCGCGGCGAGTTTTTTTTTTCTTTTCAACAGCCGAGGCAAATATCTACAAGAGGATCACCGGCACGCATGCCATCAAAATGGCATAGTATTTTTAAAATCCTATCAATATCACGTGTAGCAATTATTATTATTATTATTATTATTATTATTATTATTATTATTATTATTATTATTATTGTTATTATTATTATTATTATTATTATTTGCTACTTGCTTTACGTCGCACCGACACAGATAGGTCTTATGGCGACGATGGGACAAGGAAGGGCTAGGAGTGGGAAGGAAGCGGCCGTGGCCTTAATTAAGGTACAGCCCCGGCATTTGCCTGGTATTATTATTATTATTATTATTATTATTATTATTATTATTATTATTATTATTATTATTATTATTATTATTATTATTCCGGAAATTCTGTGGCTCTCACAGAGGAATAGGAAGTGCCCGGGTTGAATGGCTGGACAGGAGATTACATAGAGCAAATTTTAGTGTAACACATTTGGAAATGTTATTTCTTTCCTCTCTAAAAATTGAGAGATAGAAAATGTAATAGTATGACAAAGAAAATGTTAACAACGAACTCGTCAGCTCTAACAATGCCTTGGAATTAAAAGTCCTAAATCAGGAACAAAATAACTTGGGAGAAAACTCCCGGTAGTTAAATAACATGCGAAAGGGCATAATTGTTCCTGACTGGTACTATATTCATAAAGATCATTGTTGCTCCGAGCTGGTACACTTTATTGGAGTCTCATCTCCAATATACAAGAGTCTAGTCTCGAACAGGCAATCAGTTGCTTTTGACATACTTAATTGCACTAGGCAACCCATGGGGTGACCCCATTTCAAAGTGTTTGTATGCGGTAGCACCAAAACGAAAACACAGTTACTCTAGGAATACAGAAAAAACAAGGGCCTTATAACCAATACTACAAGGTCTTAATAATAAAAAGAATAGGTTACACTTAACAGGACCTTAACAAAAGGCAAGGAGGTGAAACACCAGCACTCCTTCAAGAAATGTCAGGAAAAACTATAACCTAAGTGGGCTTAGGGCTCAAGGACACAGAGGCTAATCCCATACTAAAAAGGGTGACTAAAGGTGGGAAATTTACAAGCCGAGAGAGGATTTTCAAAATTTAGAGGTTGAAAACATTAGTCACCCAACTCGAATATCGAAGCGGGGACAGCTGAGGGTCACCACTCGTGTTCCCTTACATTAAATATTTCCCAGTATGAAATAAAAATAGAGTTCGAAGGCTGCGCCGAAGGTCCTATATTTCAACCACCAAAAGACAAAATTACATTAAGAAAACGGATGAAACCTTCCCTTTGAACTACCCGCAGGCACTATGAAATGTTTAGGGAAATTCTGCCCTTGCAGCGCTGGATCTTCTTCAAGCCGGTCTCACCCCTGCCTCTCTAGCTCACTCTGCCTTCCGTCCAGTCGCACTCTCAAGAACTGGAGCAATTCAAACAAGACGGCCCAAAAGTGCCCTCCTTATTTTGTTCCGTAGTGAAAAGTTCCAGATTAAATTAAAATACAACATGTTGATACGCTGAATTTCCATACAGACACCCGGGTTTGATTGTCTGGAGAACATACTGTCGGCGCAGAAAGTATGTGCGGTTGAGTTTAAACGCTCATAAAATTTGAACCTGTCCAGTATTCTAAAATATAATCACACCATCGTAAATCGTGTTTTATTCTGCGTTCTTTGGTGGTATTTTCATACTTTTATTATGTTTATTGTGAATGTTCTATTAGACAGAAAGCAGAAAGTACGTATTTTCTTGCCCATTTTTTTTGTAAACAACAACTTTATAGTACTATTAATGAAAAAGCGCTCTCAGATTTTCATGAAATTTAGGTGCATTATCGAATGCACATTTATAAATATATTTAAGAAGTTTAATTACTTTACACACTTTGGCAATGAAGTTGTTATTGTTTATGTAAAAGGCTGTCCGTTTGATACTGGGTGGTCTTCCGTAAACGAGATTGAGTTCATCAGAAAGGTCTGAAGTTTTATGTTTCAAATCGTAGTATACTGAAAACGTACAATTATTTCTGTTTTTTTATATTTTTATATCAAAGAGAGCGAGCGATATGCACTCAGTTGTGTAAAGCAGCTTGAGAAGAAGGTTGTCTTGTAAGCGGGCAAAGCGTGTTGCGTGAGCTCCCTTTCACGATGGATGACAAGCAGGTTCATCATGGTATTTCCAGACTAATTTGTGGTGTAGTTATTTGCATTCGTCTAGGCTATCAGTATCACTGACTGTATTGCTCAGTTAAGACGGGAGTTAAAAATGCCTTCGAGGTCATGTTTCACGGAAGGTTTCACGTATGATTGTAAGTGAAATTTGCTTTTTCACTCTAGAATGAGAAAGGCTTGGTGAAAACCGATACACTCTGTTCCAACGAGTGGCAGATTGTATTGGTATTTAGCTCCGACCAGTGCAGAAATTTAAAGCGGAAAATACGAAACATTCGTGTGCTGATTTATCGACGCTCTCTAAGAGGAAGAGGATAACGAGCGGACGGCGGAGTATTCAAGTGGATCAGTTCACTATTAGGCCGCGTTCACACTAATGCGATATAAGATAAGTGATATATCGTAAGCAATATACGATACGCGACACGCACAGACAGATACTTGAAATCTAGAGGAAACCGATAAAAAAGGTTTACATCTGCGCGATTGCACAACATATCACAAGTGACATATCTCTCGAAGAGCCGCTTGCTGGTCTCTTCAGCGATTAGTATCGTACGATATTTCGAGCTATGACATGACGGGAAGAAGAAAAGGCGATTCCGTAATACCTTTCATTAAATTAGTGAAAGCTCATCAGTGCATCTGGAACTATTCCATTGCCGCATACAGGAAGACAGATGTGACGAGTGCCGCATGGAGGGAAATTACAAATTATTTATTTATTTATTTATTTATTTATTTATTTATTTATTTATTTATTTATTTATTTATTTATTTATTTATTTATTTATTTATTATGGAAGACAAGTAAGGAATTTATATTATTATACAGGGTGGCCCATTTAAACCTTTCATCGCAGATATATCTGGAACAACAACAAATATTGAAAAATGGCTTTCACGGGCATGAAGGCAGGGAAGGGGCTAATTAAAGTTAATACTACGAGCCAGTCAAAAACGTAGGAAAACAGTATTTTCAACATCAACCTACGTTTATTTAAATGGACACCCTGTATTATTTCGTGCGCAATCGTTAACATGAAAAATTGCATAAGTAATGGCGTTAGTTTCATCGCAATATGTCAATTACATCCCGAGAAGGGTTTCCTACCACAGCAAAAGGGTATGTAAATAACGGTTTCTCTCTTGCGCGTTTTATTTACCTACACATACAGTGCAGTACTCTGTATTGTACTACTTCAGGACGTACATAATTCGTACAGCAAAGTTACTGTAACGAAATTCTCTTATTTTCATCCCTCTTGATAACAGTGCAAATAGCATTGCAGTACGGAAATCATATCGCGAGTAAGAGGACCGTGAGGTTCGTGCTGGAATCTCGGGATGTGCAACTGCTGCGCGTTTCGTCTACCCAAGCGTCAACTTCACGTTGCAATGGGATGTCATTGACCTATTGCGATAAAACAAACGCCATTATTTATGTGATTTTTCATATTAATGATTGCGCACGAAATAATAGAGGGTGTCTATTTAAAAAACGTAAGTTGATGTTGAAAATACTATTTTCCTACGTTTTTGACTGGCTCATAGTATTTACTTTAATTAGCCCCTTCCCTGCCTTCATGCCGTGAAAGTCATTTTTCAATATCTCTTGTTGTTCCAGATATATCTGCGGTGAAAGGTTTAAGTGGGCCACCCTGTATTAACTCATAATGTAAATCTTTCTAAACTCTGGCACACGAAGTAAGTAATTAAATTATAATTAAGATTATTTCAACGTCTTCCTCACTTAAACTCATGTTTGTAACTGATGTAGTGAGAATTGTGTTCCCACACAATTTTTATCGCACAGGTAGCGCCGATTTATCGCCCAGTGTCATGAACCTTCCTAGCAATATATCGTCGCAATATATTCCTTACTATATATCACTTATCTTATATCGCCTTAGTGTGAACGGCGCCTTAGAGTTATTCACGGGTCTATTCACGAATTATTCTGGCGAAACCGTTTTCAACTATTTAACAAGTTGAAGGATGAACTTGAAAACAGTATGCCGGACTTCCCAATGAAGTCATTTACAAAGCTTCATCAATTGATTAAAGGCATGGGTTTTATTTTTTTAAATTAAACAAAAAGCCTGTCCTTAGGGAATCAGTGTCTGTTGCTGCTTCACGGCATGCAATTAAAAAAAAAATATGAAGATTCAGGGAAAGTGGGCATAAAGTGTATTACACAGATGATGATTGGTGGGCTGAAAATCACTTTCATTAAATATACCTGGCAATAAAACTTTATAGAAGCGTTGAATTGTAATTCGTCAAACTACAACTTCTGTCGTGGTCATTTACAGGATGTTTTTGGATGGAGACCGGGCCTTAGAACCACATCTGGTGCCAGGAAACGTGTAATTGTACTACATATATATTACTTTTTGGAATGGGCGGAACTCAGTTTTGTAGGAAAGAAATAAATGGAGACTATCGTAAGGAGATGAATTCTCGCCATTTCGAGGAATGGTTTCGCAAGATTTTAATAAAAATCCCTCCGAAGTTGGCTATTGTGATTCATCAGGCAGCTTACCACACGAGGCTTGACCTGGAAACAAAAAACGCAACGATGGCTTGGCTGAAGTCTAATATTATTTCCTGGATAGAGAAAAAAGCATTTCTCTTCTTCCCGATATTTCTAACGTCAATATATTAACAAAAGCCGCCCTGATTGATCACACTAAGCCTTATTTTGGAATTCCACAAAAGAGACCTGTCCAAATTAAGGATGAATTGGGCCAAGATGTTGATTTAGTGTGGTTGCATGTCGCGCAATCCGAGTTAAATCGCATAGAATTCATTTGGGCTTAGGTGAAGTATAAAAGAGCATTTTTTTATATGGCAAATGCACAGGTAAAGGGGAACCGAGAAAAAGTAACCAGAGATCTGTGTGAGGGAACTTCACATTCCGTGACACCTGAACTTTGGAAAAAGTGTGTAATGCATGTACAGAAAATTGAGAATTATTATTGGGAGAAAGACCATCTCTCAGAAAATACGTTAATGACACAGCCTCTAATTATTGATCTTGAGTACTCGGATTTCAAAAGTGAAGATGTATAAATGACGTATGCAAACAGATGCTTACATAGTAAATAGTAACCATTATACAGTACTGTGTATACACTGTAAATAATATTATAAACCTACAAATAACGGAAAACCAAAAGAAATCAACAATAATAACTTAAGAAACATTTAAGGCTGCCTTTTTAGGTCCAAAGCCCTCTTGCTAAAAGCCGATGGGAAATGTATGAACTGTGAATGTGCGACAAGTCAATTAAAGAATTTCGCTAATGTGACACATGAGCGCCAGAATATAAGTGAACACGTTCAGTCTTGGGCTAACCGGTCTTATCTGTTAGTTGTACTACACCTGGCGAAAGCAAGCTGATTTCACCCCAGAGCGCCCATCGCTCGATTTCAAATAAAATTCTGTTTAAAATAAAGTAATCATTGCACGTTTTCGGTATACAACGATTTGAAACAAAAAACTTCAGACCTTTCTGGTGAACTCAATGTCGATTTCGGAAGACCACACAATGTCAAACGGACAGTCATTTACGAAAACAATAAAAACTTATTTGCCGATGTGTGCAAAGTAATTAAACTTCATAAATTTATTTATAATAGTGCATTTCATAATCCACCTAAATTTCATGGAAATCGGATAGTTCGTTTTCATGTAATGGTACCACGAATTTGTTGTTTATAAAAAACGGGCAATAGTATAGGTACTTTTTTGCATTCCACCTAATATAGCGTTTACTAAAACATATCAAAAATATGCATATACCACCAAAGAACGCAAAATAAAACAAGCTTTATGATGATGTGATTATATTTTAGATTAGTGGACTGGTTCAAATTTTATTACAGTTTAAACTCGACCGCACATACGTACTTTGTACGCCGACAGCAGTTATAAGCATGTGATAGATAGATTACAATACAGAAGATACCAGCTGAAGTGTTGACAATTTCGGTACATTAAAAAAACAATGATCGGAAAAAGGTTTATCAATAACAAAAATAAAATCTCTTAAGCTTTGGTTTTAGTCAACCAGATATCATTAGAAAGTAGATAGCAGAGCCATCTCAGCATCGAAGAAGAAAGTTTTTGGAGTTTTCAAAAGTTCATGTCCGTTGTCATAGATGGCCGTAGAGATGGCGCGCAGTTTAAGTAGCTGGCGAAGGTGTACCACTGTTACAATTATTGTTATTATTGTATCAACAGTAAGGCCTCTCTCTGGTTGTAGACCACACTTTAAACGTCTGAGGGTGGTAAATTCTTACGGAAATATGATGAACTTTATGAGGAGTACTTGAATTTCAAGTTTATTAGCAGATGTCACTACTTTTGATTCTGCAGTACCACCTAGAGTTTCGGATTATGTACGACTTAGTAGAGTATTGTTGTAACTATTAAGTGGTTGGCACACGAAAGCTTACGTTTTCTGTTTCCTAGTTGCCACTACCAGTATTACAAATTTAGCCAGCCAGTCATCGCCAAGCTCGCACCTATTAATAAGGGTAATCTTGGAACTTGCAGATTTGTCTGGATCTTGATCAGTGCAACAACAAGTGAGATTCTCCTCACAGGAAGCTGCAGCGAGCTGGAGCAGCATCTAAGTTAGGCGCAAGACTTTTCTGCATCATGTGAACTTACTTGCGTGTTGCAGTGGGAAGATACCAGTGTTCCCCTCTAGCATGCAATGGTTAGGGTTGAGCCTCGTTAACCTTTATCTTAATGTATTATATTTCCACTTCAATTAATTTTGTAACATTTAGGTCTCTAGACTGTCTTTGGCCGGAGTGTAACCACCCTAGTGGGTGTCATGTAATGTCTTAAGAAAGTGGATCATCATTTCTCTTCTTCGCCTTACTTTTTGGTGACCAAGGTTTTCTAACTTATAGATATTGTATCTGTTTTCTGGTCTGTAATTTCCTTCCTGTCATAGTCAACAACGTAGTCTGGTCTATCCTTTGTGTCACCGGGCCTTCTGCCCCATTAGGCTTTATGGCAAATCATGTCACGGGATTGCTTGAATGGGAACTGCACCCCATTCTATTTTGTTCCCGGTCTTTCTAACCTTTTACTTTTATATGTCTTGGCAGTCTAGTATGAGCTTCGGCTCCAGCTTCCTCTTGATCCTTCTGATCCATATTTTGTGTTGTGCTTACCCCCTGAATTAAGGGCAGCGGGTATCTCGTTGTGGAAAAGCTAATAAACGTGTAGTATACTGATGTTCCTGGATGTGTAATCTAGGCCCTTTCGGCAGTTGAAAGTTAATACTGAGCGTTGAATTTGGAAGTTAGATATACCTTTGTAAGCTCAGGCTTCTTAATTATATTGCCAAAATGTGTAAAATTTAACAAATCTTGTGAAACGGGAGCTATTTTTCCTCGTTGTTTATGAAGCTCAAAGCTCATATTTTTGGCATTGTTGTTATACCATTCTCCAGTTATTTATTATTGTTAATTAATGGTGGTGTTGTTGGTTGTAAATATGAAACAATAAAGGAACGAAGAGGAAATATCATCAAAATTTAAAAATTGTGTGTGATCATTATTTTGTCCAGCAGCCTAGACCCTGATATTCCTTCCCTTCTCCTATCCTCGTGGGCGTAACAGTTATTATTATTATTATTATTATTATTATTATTATTATTATTATTATTATTATTATTATTATTATTATTATTATTATTATTATTATTATTATTATTATTATTATTATTATTATTATAGACTGTTATACCTTTCTGCGTTCATTCTGCAGACCGCTACAAATTTACTAAACGCCCCAACAATCCTCTATTTGTAACTAGGTCTGTGGCCTCGTTTAATTCCATTCCTCTTATCTTTGAATCATTAGAAAGTGATGATGATGATGATCATGATTATTGTTTTTAAAGGGGCCTAAAAGCTAGGTCATCTGCCCGTAATGTTACGAGATGCAATGAAATGAAACAATCGTTGAAACTTCAAAATGTATGCACTGAATAAAATATAAAACTAATGATAATGAAAAAGTAACCATGAATCCAAAACAATCAGTGGATCCAAATCACAATGCCTTATTTTCTCAGATGATACTTGTTATAAAAATGGGATCCAAAATCCAGGTCACCGGCTCCTCATGATAGTACTAATCACTGGTAAAGCATAACCATGGTGTTCCTCCTATAGTGATACTAATCACAGGTAACATAGACTCATGGTGCTCCTAGCATGCTGGTATTAATCACAGGTAATGGAGACCCATTGCCATTTGAAACTGAGTCTAAACATCGTCGACTTGGTCTCCCTCTACTTCATCTTCCTCCAGTCGCCTTACATGACCCCACTACAGAAACCGGTTTACACGAACGAATAACATCGAGTGCATTCGTAACTTAGTATTTGTCTCCTCGTTTCAAGTACCATCCTGAGATTGTTCCCCCGCCCTTGTGTGAACCTGTGATAATTCTCGGTACTTTCATGTATATTATTTCTAACTTATTAATTCGATATGAGCCCAGCCAGATTTCACTCCCGGAGAGTAAAGTTGGTCTGGAAACCGACCTGTGTAAGGATAGTTTCTTCCGGGAGCATTTCTGATCATAGATGCTAGCTCACTGCATTAGTACCTTGATTCAATCTCACTGTCCTACCATCTCGGGTGAATACCCATCCTAAATACTTCAAAAGATCTACCCGTTCCAGATTTGTATTCCCAACCCGACATTCAGTTCTCTTAGGGTCCTTCCCTACTGTCATCACTTTGGTCTTGGGAGTACTAATGCTCACATCACACACATTGTACCTATTTTCAGATTCCCGTACATTTCAGGCTTTGAGCACTGTCCTCCATCAAGACTAAGTCATAGTTAAAGGCCAAAGTGCGTAAAATATTTCCACCCAACTGATTCCCACCCTGTCACTTTATAATTTTCAGTTGATGATCAATGTTAACTATGCATAGAAAAAGTGATAGATTACAGCATTTTCTAACCCCTGTAAGTACCTTGAACCAAGAACTCATTTTGCCATCAATTCTCGTTGTAGCCCAATTGTCGGCATAAAATTATTGCTATTATTGATGTTGTTGTTATTGTTATTATTAGTAGTATTACTGATTTAACCATCACTTTAGTGTCCATATGAATATTTACATAGAACTCTTCCTATTTAGAGGGCAGAAAATCTAAATGTTGTCGATCTCGTTGAAAGTGCCACAGAACAACTAGTTCAAGTGCACAATAGTAGCTGATAACGAAAAGATGTGTCCACAGGAGAAGGATGACAATTTTATACTTGAGAGCGATGAAGAGCATTATTTCTGAATAATAAAATTATCGTATTAGAATAGCGTGGTTATTTGAATATGCGTTAGTCAAGAGTGTTTACACATATGGCCGTCTTAAATGATTTACAACAATTATGGAGTTATATTTTGATGTAGGTGGAATTAACTTTTGTGATTAATGCTGTGATTCGATCTTCATTCGTTACTCATGGTGCAAGTTAAAAGTTTGCTTGGATCATTATACGAACTTTGCTGATTAGCACTTTGTGAAATAAAAATGCCATGGATCGTCTTCCTACACAAAAACACGTTTTCCATCTCTTTCCTTTGGGAAACGCTTTCAATTATAAGCTAATAGAGGGTTATCATTTTTTTTCTGGTCCGCTTGCAGCTGCACCATGGGATCGGGCATGCACCGCTCCCCTACGGACAGTCAGTCTCTTCGATGACCTGATTCTCCAGCTCCCAGTATTCGGTTATGCGTTATGCTTTTCGCAGTTCGACAGTGGGCGAGTGAGTTGTCTGTGTCCGTGGAATGTGTCGCTCAAGGATAGGCCTTTGGTGCCTTTCAATTGTGCGTTTTTAAGGGGAGAAATAGACAATATTTTAAAGGAGGAGTTTTAAGGACTTAATGATAATGTGTCAAGACAAAACATTGGTAAATACAATTACTAACGTAACCTTGTCCTTTCTTTGTGCTGATGTATGAGAATGTATGCGTATCGGTCCGCAACCACTGCAAAAATGACTGTAGAATCGGTAAGTACACTTCGTGGAATGTACACATGAATATTACGAAAGCTCTTAGTGTTCTAAATATCACATTATGCCGTAGTAAAATGACTATATATGAACAAAAATTCATTGTGCGTTTTGTAATATTTTACGTTAGTATCAGTTACTGTACAGTAAATCTACAGTGAACGCACTCCGATTCACTGACACAGCAAGCGCGTAGCATACATTCACTGCCGCATCTCTGAAGCTAGTTTACGCTACTGATGAGAATATCTGGTATTATTCGAATATAAATATCAGTATTGGACACTACGTTACAAAATATTTTGATATAAAATTTCTGTTCACTATAAATTTGTATAAAGGTGGTGCAGTGGACGAAAGATATTATGCAGCCGTAGGAACAATAGAATTGTGATCCAGATAATGTGTTAGCCTGATGTCGAGTGAGGGTGGGTGAACACCGTTCTAGTCGTCAGTACAGGATTCACATCCATGTACTGGTGCAGAATAGAACTCCGGGTATATGTGTAAGAGGCAGACATTTTACTCTTACATCCACGGGACTGGAGCTATGTAATTTTGCAGAACATCCCTTTCAGTTTCCTTTTTATGACTGTTATTCGGCGATTTATGTATGTACGAGAGCTATAACTTAAGTAGTTATAGTAGTAAAATGACTATATACGAACAAAAATTCAGAGTGCATTTTGTTATATTTTAGGTTAGTATCAGTTACTGTACAGTAAATCTACAGTGGACGCACTCCAATTCATTGACACAGCAAGCGCGTAGCATATATTCACTGCCGCATCTCTGAAGCTAGTTTACGCTACTGATGAGAATATCTGGTGTTATTCGAATATAAATATCAGTATTGGACACTACGTTACAAAACGTCACGTCATTGATAGAACGCAATATTTAAGAAGTAACAGGTACAATTTCATTACATTCCTTGAGTGTAATCACTCGCGAAATCTATTACCCTTTTTAGATGACGGGAGGCCGTTGGGGAACGTTGGCAAGGAGTTCTCTGTTGCTGACAGTGAAGGAGCGCTCCATGCGGGGATTACAGTGCCACGTCAGAAATCGGCGGCCTCGTAGGGGTTCCTTTAACTTAGAAAACATGTCGAAGTCACAAGGACTCATGTCTGGTAAGTACGGAGGGTGTTACAAAACCTCCCAATGCCACTGTTGCAATAAGAGCTTGACATTGTTTGCGGCATGACAACGTGCGGAAAAGGGCAATCGCTTCAAAATAAACGTGGGGGTCTGCGTCGCATAGCCGGACACAGATGTCGCTTCAGACATCGACACTAATAGTCATTGTTGTTGGTTTGTCCCTCAGGTACAGCATGCGTAATAATAACACCCTCGTAGTTGTATGCCACAATAAGCATAGACTTCACCCGACTGCCTTGGTGTCCAAATTTCTGTGGACGTGGTGAACCTGGGTGACGTTATTCATTCGACTTACGCTTTAATTCAAGCTCGTAGGTTCATGCCTTTTGAAAACAAGCTTTAGAGCGGTGAAATTGAAACTCTTCACTTCAACGCCGCACAGAAACAACTCTCCCGACTGGATGCCCGTCAAATGCATAGTACACATAGACAACAGCGCCAGCTGACATCTCACATGCACTATTTACGCATTCCCGATCTCCTACGAGTGTCTGGACAACACTGCCACCACTCAGTCCGGCTTGAGCTGTGGCAGAGGGCGGTTCGCGCGACTCTGCCCCATTGCGTGTGACGTGTGGTGTTCTAGTATTATCGAGTGTAATAACGTAAAGTGAATATGCAACAAACGGCATCAGGAAAAATACAATTAAATGTGCTTTCCCCGACAAGGCCAATAAACCTGGACCTGCGGAAATACACGAATGGATCCAGCAAACTTTAAAATTAAATATCGACCAACTGGAGGCCTTACAACTTGACAATTTGGAAACGGCAGTCTACATCAAATTAACCAGTAAACTGTTAATGGAGAAGATCTTACTCACGACCAATGGACACTCACAGGTACGAAAATTTAATGGCTCTCTCTCTGATGTGGTAATAACATGTGCAGACGTGGATAGCAAATTAGTGAGAATCATGAACCTCCCCATAGAAATGCTAAATGAAAGAATGCTCTCTTTCTTTAGCAAGTATGGAAAGGTAAGGGAAATCCGGAATGAGAGGTGGTCCTCAACCTATACATATAATATATGCAGTGGAATTAGGGCCATGCGTATAGAGCTAAAAACTGCCATACCTCCCATTCTCTCTGTAGAGGGCTACAGGGCGCAGGTAGTATACGACGGGCAGCCGAAATCCTGTGTTTTCTGCAATGCTACAGATCATTTTAGACAAGACTGTCCTTTAAGGCGAGGTGAGAATGGCAATAAATCCGGGCCTACACTCCTCAGTGAGATAGTTGCCAATATAGACTGTAACAGTGACTCACCGGATGCACTCGAGTCAAGGAGGATGTCTACAAGCATAGTATACGTCGAAAACCCTGTCCCAGTCCAACCATAAGCGGCAGAACAACAACACACGGATGACTCACTTAGCCACTCCACTGTCGTCTCGCCGACACCAGTAGGACCGGTCGCCTCACCAACTGCAACATGTACACAACAAAAAACACAGCAGTCTAAACCGGACACACACGAGCAGCAACAAACATCTGCCAATACTCAGCCGAAGATAGATAGCCTTGTAGGAACAGAGAGCCTGCTTGTAAACAACTTTCAACAGGAAAGTAGCCGCACACCTCCCAACACTGACGCGGAGAGTTCTTAACTGCTACGATACACGAGACAGCTGGGGAGGGGAACATAAATGTCCCATCACTGAGTCAGAACTCCACTCAAGATCCAGTGACCAATAGCATGCATTGGGTTGCGGACATAGAAGACGACACATCTACTCTTCTGGAAACTCAGGATGCGGGGTCAGGGACCCAGGAAAGGATGAAGGTAGATGAACAACCAATCAAAGAAGCCGCCATGACGAAAATCACACCGAAACTAAAAACACAACGACATTCGCGGGAAGAAACGCATAAACCCTACACGACAAGAGATCCGCGTCTACAATGGAATAGAGCTGCAGAAAGAAGACAGTCTCTCCCCCCCCCAACCCCTGACCCGCTTACCCACCCGCTTACCACTCTGTTCTCTGCCCGACCAGGAAATGTTATCTCTGATGATGCGGTTGTCAACCTATACCCTGAACACAACAATACTGAAGGGAAGGCCAGACAATAATAAACAATAAACCCACTGGTCCAAGAGTAAGACGCATACTCGTCAATTACACTTCCCAATAATAACTCGGAAGACGACATACAATGGTCACTCAGGATCATGCTGCTGACTTACACGATACTATCTCTTAACATAAATTGTATCCAGGCTCCCAGTAAGCAGCTCTTGTTACGGCAACTTATGAGTGAACAGGGCGTTGATATTGCTCTTCTTCAAGAAGTAGCTACGAAGGACTTGCAATCAATACCTGGCTATGAGAAAACGTTAATGAATACAAACGTGGTACTGCCATATACATCAAAGACAACATTCAATATATGCAGATACCATTCTGCTTCTAAACTCCCGCGGTATTAGTATTCGTATTAGCGATCTACTGATAGTGAATATTTAAGCACCATCGGACTCGAACGCCAGACTCGAAATACGGATCTTTTTTACGACATAAATCTTACCCCGTCTTCAACACTACAACGGTAATATGATCCTCGGAAGCGATTTAATACCGTAATTTCGCCTAAAGACCAAATAGGTCAGTTTCAGGGCTGCCCTGCTTTAGATGCGCTGATACAAGGTTTAAAATTGAAAGATACGTGGGAACTGAAGAAACCTCACAGCCCTGAATATACATATTTCTACCACACGGGAGCATCCCGCTTGGACCTAATTTACATAAGTCCCCATTTACAAGGAAAGCGAAGTTGATTTATGCCCGGTAGAATTTTCGAATCACAGTGCTTATATTTGTAAGATACGACAGCCGGCTATGGGACTGGCCCGTGGACGAGGTACATGGAAATTAAACAGCAATATTTTGCGGGAAGAGGAGTTACAGGACCAATTCTCCACTGAATGGGCCAGATGGAAACGGCATATACACAGATATCAAGATATATTAGATTGGTGGTTGTTATATGCCAAACCTCGAACAATAGGGTTATTGAAGGCATACAGTTCCAAACGTCGCCGGCTGCTCAATCAGACTACGGACTTTTATTACTGACGTTTACGTCAGCTCTATACTGAAGATCCTACCAACCCGAAAACGTACCAGCGCATAAAGCAGATACGAGTTCAGCTTTTAACACTGCACAGAAGACACCAAGAAGGTTTGAAAATTCGCGCTCGAGACAAACATTATATCAGTGACGAGGCTCCATCCACATATCACTTACTTCGCGAATGTCGCAGGGGTCGACAGAAATTTATCCATCAGCTTACTGCACAGGACGGACAAATTGTTCAAGACCATCCACGGATACAAGAAGTACTTGAAAACTTTTTCAAGACTTGTATGGAGGAGGCGAAGTAACACATATTGATCACCGACACACGTTTTTCGATGGAATACGTGGAAGGATTCAACACCGTGACCAAGACAGTCTGACGGCTGAGTTAGCGGAAGACGAAATATATCGAGCAATCAAACAGAGCGCGTCACATAAATCACCAGGGATATATGGACTGGGGAAGGAATTCTATGTACAACTCTGGCCAATCATAAAAGACGAAATTGTGCTGATACTCAACACTGCCCCACAACCTGGAAGGAACATCGAAAAGATCAAGGAAGGTAAAATATTTCTAATCCCAAAGAAAGGAAAACCAACGACAACAGCCGACTTTAGACCTATCACACCCCTCAACTTTGATTACAAGTTACTCATTCGATGCTTGAAACAACGGCTCAATAATTTCTTAGCAGATGTAACATCCAGCCAACAATCAGGAGCAGTTCAGGGTAGAAGCATTTTGAACACTGTCAGTGCCATTCGCGATATGATTAGTAGGTCACTTGTAGAGAATAAGCGGAGACAGCTGATCTCCTTGGACTTTGATCACGCATTTGATAGAATCAACTATGGTTATCTGATCGAAGTGTTCAAAGCATAAGGATTCACTATATCTTTTACAACTCTGATAGGTGGGATACTGACTGGCGGCTCTTCTAAAATTACTGCGAACGGTTATCTTTCAAACCCTATCACAATTAAACGAGGGTTACGGCAAGCTTGTCCCATATCAATGATGCTTTTTTGTGCTCTCCTTGGAACCCTTTATTACCAATGTATCACGTACCTTCCCCCCGGTATGATCGACATCTTTGCCTACGCTGACGATGTCACATTACTTATGGATCACAATGCTGACTACCGGTGTCTTTTCACCGAGCTAGACACTTATGGACAATATTCCGGTGCACATCTCAACTTCCAGAAAACTAAAACTATGCGGATAGCGCATCGAAGCAGGGCCCCCGGAAATGTTCCCTCATGGATAAAGATCACTGATGAGATTAAGATACTTGGTATCCTATTCTGTAATAGAATCCATCAGATGATTCAGAAAAATAGGTCCCTTGCACTTGCATCTGTGAAAAGTATCCTGTAACAGGTTAAATATAAATTCATGCTGTTACAACAACGGGTGCAATATGTCAATGTGTACGGTCTAAGCAAAATCTTATATTTAAGCCAAATTTTACCAATGCCAAGAGTAGTTGGTATCCGTATAGCTTCAGCAGTAGGCTGGTATCTCTGACAAGTATCACTTTTCCGCATCGCAAGATCTACACTCATGTTAGCAACATCGGAAGGAGGTCTTGGTCTCATTGATGTACAGCTTAAAAGTAAAGTGCTCTTTTTGTTACGGAATCTCAGAATGATGCAAACAGCAGGAAACCGTCGCTCCAACGACTTCTTACTGGAAATGTGTAACCCTGAAGAGATTAAGAACCCGCCAGCATTTTATGATATCCACCAGCACGCGCCACATGCACGGTATATGCGCTGTGAGATGAGCTACGTTCCACATGATCTCATATCTCCAGACATAACAACGAAGAAACTTTATAAGTATATACATACACCGCAGTATCAAGCCCCGAAAATAGTTCGGGCAGCGCTGTTAATAAACTGGTCTCGAGTCTGGAGGAACATCTCAAATCGCATTCTCCCTCCAACAATATGTGATACTTGGTATAAGGTAATTCACGATATCATTCCTACAAATAGCAAACTCAAACGCATCCATATGTAGGAAAACGACGCTTGTGGGCTTTGCCGAGCTCCTAGGGATACAATTCAGCATAGACTGACACAATGTGACGTCACACAACAGGTGTGGAGTGACTTCAAATTGAAACTTAATTATGTCATCAATCAGCCCAAAATCTATATTGCCTCTGATTGGACTATTAGACCTACCTTTAGCTTGAGACCAGCTCAGCTAAATAATAATATAGTGCTCCTACTAGGCAGTTATGTACATTGTGTGTTAAAAGCCAAGTGACCATACACCCAACAAGAGTTATTTGCAGACATCAGTATCAGTGTACACAACGCCCTCGCATCCCCCCAGAAGAAGCTATATATTGGGGAATATATGAATGAACTTGTAGCAGACATCTAACAACGCACTTGTGTTCATAGTTCTTACTATAAAATTTCTCATCTCTGTCACAAGGAGTGTCATTTAATAAGCGACCTTAAAGAGTTGTAAACGAGTCACTATGTTATTTAGGTTGTGTTAGTCATTAATTATTTTAGCTCATATTGCTGTGACGCCTGGTTGTCTGGTATCTTGGGATTAGTATACAGGGCGTGTGTATTTGATAGAAATTTTTGCTAATTTATCCCAATTATTGTACAGTATATTGTGTCCGATATCATTTTACCCCACCTGGTCTTTGAATCACAGACTGCATGTGTTGGTTGTTTCTGAATCTCAGTTTTGAAGTATAAAGGTATTTGCATTATATGTATTGTAATACAGTATGTTGACAATAAAAAAACCACTACATTTACAGATCTTGTATGTATGTATGTATGTATGTATGTATGTATGTATGTATGTATGTATGTATGTATGTATGCATGTATGTATATATGCCGAGCTCGATAGCTTCAGTGGTTTAAGTGCGGCCAGTATCCAGTATTCGGAAGATAGTAGCTTCCAACCCCACTGTCGGCAACCCTGAAGATGGTTTTCCGTGGTTTCCCATTTTCACACCAGGCAAATGTACCTTAATTAAGGCCACGGCCGCTTCCTTCCTACTCCTAGCCCTTTCCTGTCCTATCGTCGCCATAAGACCTATCTGTGTCGGTGCGACGTAAAACAACTTGCTAAAGAAATATATGTATGAGGCGGTGAATGTGACTGTTTATGTGTATGAATAAGTGAATTTATTTAGTTTATGTCACGAAGTATGGAACCGGTGAGAATGAATATAGTCGAGGAAAAAATATCATAACAAGAAATCTTTCCTGCCCAGTGATATATTATTTAATTTTTATAGCTCACGCAGGAGAGTGTTAATTTGAGAGCAGAAGGCGGGAGGTAGAGAGAGAGTTGCGCAGCATTCCACCGCACCCCGCTAAGTTTAGTACCCAACAGTGCGGGTTCATATAAAGACCACATCAACTTGGGCTAAAACAAGCAAAGTGCATTATCGTTGAAGTAGCGTTTACACTGAAAACATTTTTCCACCGCCATGAAATTAATTAGCTCTTCTTAATTGATTAATGCGGGGATGTGGATGGAGTGAGGGCTAACCAGCATTCTTCACTCATAAAGGCAATTCATTCTTCGGGCACCACGATACTTAAACATTTAAGATCTCCGTTGTCTCCTCAATATTGCTACTCCACCTGCCAAAGCGGTGCTTTACCGCAAAGGGGGTGTGTAAGTGTGGTCTTAAAGGAAACGCTATTATTTTTCTCTTAAGTGTACGTGTGTATGTAAGTTTGAAAGTAAGCTCATATCCCGTATCATATGACGTAAATTTGCCTAATCATAAGCGACGGGACTATTTTACTTGGGAACGTAAATCGAAAGAACGTAACGTTTCTTTTTTGAAAATCAAGCAAATTTTATAGTTTTGTCACCATTGATGTCGTAATGATAGGAAAGAATCTCCAGCTATACGTGATATAGAAACGCAGGGGTGTGATTTTTTAATTTGATAGCAAAGAGTGCAATCAAGAACACTGGAAAATGAGCTGCCAGTTTTCCACGAATATTGGCATCTTGATTACAGGATTGCCACTTTGTAATTTGGAATTAAAGAGCAATCAAGTAAAGTTCTAGTTTAATGTGGTTGTTAAATGAGAGGTCATAGCCACGAAAACGCCAGTAATGCATGGAATTAGCTATTCAGTTTATATACTTTTAACTTGAATACAAAGTCTGCAAATACGTGAGCTTCTAGTTTTACGTTGTTTATGATAACGTTATGGTAGCCAAGAAATCTTACGGGCCGATGACCTTCGATGTTAGGCCCCTTTAAACAACAAGCATCATCATCAACCAAGAAATCTTACAAACCCACAGACCACTAATAAACAGACCTCGTTTTATGGAAGGGAGAATTCTAGGTAAGCAGTGACATCTCCGAACAGGTATTTTACCGTAGACAACACACAGTCCGCCTCAGTGGTGTAGTGGTTAGTGTGATTAGCTGCCACCTCCGGAGGCCCGGGTTCGATTCCCGGCTCTGCCACGAAATTTGAAATACGGTACGAGGGCTGGAACGAGGTCCACTCAGCCTCGGGAGGTCAACTGAGTAGAGGTGCGTTCGATTACCACCTCAGCCATCCTGGAAGTGGTTTTCCGTGGTTTCCCACTTCTCCTCCAGGTATATACCGGGATGGTACCTAACTTAAGGCCACGGCAGCTTCTTCCCCCTTCCTTGTCTGTCCCTTCCAATCTTCCCATCCCCCACCAAGACCCCTGTTCAGCATATCAGGTGAGGCCGCCTGGGCGAGGTACTGGTCATTCTCCCCAGTTGTATACCCCGATCCAATGTCTCACGCCCCAGGACACTGCCCTTGAGGTGATCGTGGTGGGATCCCTCGCTGAGTCCGAGGGAAAAACCAACCCTGGAGGTTAAACAGATTAAGAAAGAAAGAAAGGAAAAGACACACGGCTGGCCAAAATATCCTTTCACCTTTAACATACTTTGTCATATTATATGAGAGTCTGAAGTATGTTCAATAAAAGGCAACCTCACACTGTCGCCCCACCTCCACCAAATTTCGCTGCGGGTACTGTACAGGCTGGCATGTATTGCTCATCTACAATCCGCCGCATCCAAACCATCCCGTCTGATTGGCACTTTGTTTAGCGTGATTAATCTCATCAAATCATTCGTCACCACGGACAAGTGTGGGCGCCCTCAACTTCACTGACACAGTACTTTGCGTTTGTAAGTGAAATGCGTGTTTTATGAGTGTATCCCTGAGCTTTGAACCCAGTCTTTGTGTCTCCCGGCACTGAGTCACGGTGGTAGCCGCACAATCGTGGCACTGCGGAAACCACGTGATGGTACCACATGATGTCATGTGACTTCCCCGTGCCCTATTCCTCAATGTTCGACGGTCCCTGTCAGTCAACACATGTGACTGCCTTCCTGTTTCCACTTTACAATAATGTCCACGACATTTGACTTGGGCAATTTGAGAAGGGTGGGAATGTCCCTAACTATTATTTTGCTGATTGGCAACAAACAACCATTTCAAGTACGAAGACTGAAAGTTCCCTCGCTCCACCCATTTTGAAGGTATCTAGTGACACTCAATAACATCAGACCTTCATCACCTTCTATAGCAGCAGTGGCGGTCGTAGTGAGTATAATAATAAACATTTCGTGTGGCTATTTCTAGCCGGGTGCATCCCTTGTAAGGCAGACCCTCCGATGAGGGTGGGCGACGTCTGCCATGTGTAGGTAACTGCGTGTTATTGTGGAGGATAGTGTTATGTGTGGTGTGTGAGTTGCAGGGAAGTTGGGGACAGCACAAACACCCAGCCCCAAGACAATGGAATTAACCAATGGAGGTTAAAATCCCCGACCCGGCCGGAAATCGATCCCTGGACCCTCTGAACGGAAGGTAAGTACGCTGACCATTCAGCCAACG
The DNA here is from genome assembly GCF_040414725.1 of Anabrus simplex. Classification (NCBI taxonomy): domain Eukaryota; kingdom Metazoa; phylum Arthropoda; class Insecta; order Orthoptera; family Tettigoniidae; genus Anabrus; species Anabrus simplex. Next base: position 840,737,357 of record NC_090266.1, on the reverse strand, counting down.
AGTCGGACGTCGTAGTGAGTGAAATATAGGCTCTAGTTTACGTGTTCAGAGGAGTTAGTGGTGTGGACAGAGCGACTATAACTGTATAAAGTAACTCCGTTCTAGAAGATACGGACGACACACTGGAGCAGCGATTCAAGTCGTATATTCCGTAAAGCCCTGCATGGGCTTCATTTCTCCTTCAAATAGGCTAGTCAACAGTATTGTGCCGCTGTTTCGACACAGGCGGAGTCGAATGTTCGTTTGGCCGTTATGTCAAGGTATATCTTGGTTTAAAGTTGTTGCGTTATACTTTATGTCGTTATTTCTAAACTAAGGAAGAGGTAATAATGCCATGGAAGTGACAGTATTTTATTTTGAATCCGGTTAGAAAATCCGGTTCGAATATCAATCAAACCAAGACAGTATATTGCATAGGTCGAGGAACGTAAAATTTATGGAATTACATAAAACGGGCACAAAATGATATGGTAAAGGATAAGATGAAACTCAATCCATTTTTGCTCTACTTATGGACGAGACCGTGCTGAAAAGAAATATGAATATGTGCTGCCTTTTTATGCGAATACATGCAGTAGCGGAGAGTTATTGAGGACAGAGGACTCAACAAGTTCGTTAGAGACTTCAATCGTTACGATCTTCATTCTCGCCGCACTCTTAAGTAAACATAACCCCGATGTATTACTCGTATATATGACAATACGTAAATAATAATAATTATGATACTTCCTTTACGTCCCTCTTACAAAATTTTTATGGTTTTCAGAGACGCCGAGGTGCTGGAATTATGTCCAGCACAATTTCCGTTACGTCCCTGTAAATCCACCGACACGAGGCTGACACTTTTGAGCACCTTCAAATACAACAGGTCTGAGCCAGATCGCACCTGCCAGGTTGGGCTCAGAAGGCCAGCGCTGTGCCGTCTGAGTTACTCAGCTCGGCAAGTAAAAGATACAAATATTGTTTCTCTTTACCGAACATGTGGCCGCGCGGTTTGGGTTACGTAACTATCAGCTTGCATTCGAGATATAGTAGGTTTGAACCCCACTGTCGTAGTCCTGAATATGGTTCTCCGTGGATTCCCATTTACACCAGGCAAATTCTGAGGCCGTACCTTACTTAAGGCCACGGTCGCTTCATTCCTACCCCTAGCCCTTTCCTATACCATCGTAGCAATAAGACCTATCTGTCTCGTTGCGACCTAAAGTAAAATTGTAAAAGATATAGAAATTGATTCTCTTTCTACAGGTGATTCTTTTTCGGATATTAATTACTCAACTGCATGACAAAGTTATGATTAGTGCCCTGCGCGGATGCGGATATCCGCGGATTTATCTGTGAACACATGTCTCTGAGGTGAATTACTGCAGGGTTCAAAAACAAAGCAAAGATATACCCTGATTATTGAAGCATTACATCCAGTTTTAACAGAATATTTATTATCTTCGTAACCACTCTGCATTTTTTGTGTCTTGTAGTTTTATAAAGGCGACGGATTTGCTTCTGCAAAGCTAATACATATATAAATACATACATACATACATACATTATCATTATAGACTGTTATGCCTTTCAGCGTTCAGTCTGCAAGCCTCTGTGAAATTACTAAACGCCGCCACAATCCTCGATTTGCAACTAGTGTTGTGGCCTCATTTAGTTCTGTACCTCTTATCTTTAAATCGTTAGAAACCGAGTCTAATCATCGTCGTCTTGGTCTACCTCTACTTCTCTTACCCTCCATAGCAGAGTCCATTATACTCCTAGGTAACCTATCCTCCTCCATTCGTCTCACATGACCCCACCACCGAAGCCGGTTTATGCTTACAGCTTCATCCATCGAGTTCATTCCTAAATTAGCCTTTATCTCCTCATTCCGAGTACCCTCCTGCCATTGTTCCTACCTGTTTGTACCAGCAATCATTCTTGCTACTTTCATGTCTGTTACTTCTAACTTATGAATAAGATATCCTGAGTCTACCCAGCTTTCGCTCCCGTAAAGCAAAGTTGGTCTGAAAACAGACCGATGTAAAGATAGTTTCGTCTGGGAGCTGACTTCCTTCTTACAGAATACTGTTGATCGCAACTGCGAGCTCACTGCATTAGCTTTACTACACCTTGATTCAATCTCACTTACTATATTACCATCCTGGGAGAACACACAACCTAAATACTTGAAATTATCGACCTGTTCTAGCTTTGTATCACCAATCTGACATTCAATTCGGTTGAATTTCTTACCTACTGACATCAATTTAGTCTTCGAGAGGCTAATTTTCATACCATACTCATTGCACCTATTTTCAAGTTCCACGATATTAGACTGTAGGCTTTCGGCACAATCTGCCATTAAAACCAAGTCGTCAGCATAGGCCAGACTGCTTACTACATTTTCACCTAACTGAATCCCTCCCTGCCATTTTATACCCTTCAGCAAATGATCCATGTAAACTACGAACAGCAAAGGTGAAAGATTACAACCTTGTCTAACCCCTGTAAGTACCCTGAACCAAGAACTCATTCTACCATCAATTCTCACTGAAGCCCAATTGTCAACATAAATGCCTTTGATTGCTTTTAATGATCTGCCTTAATTCCATAGTCCCCCAGTATGGCGAACATCTTTTCCCTCGGTACCCTGTCATATGCTTTCTCTAGATCTACGAAACATAAACACAACTGCCTATTCCTCTCGTAGCATTTTTCAATTACCTGGCGCATACTGAAAATCTGATCCTGACAGCCTCTCTGTGGTCTGAAACCACACTGGTTTTCATCCAGCTTCCTCTCAACGACTGATCGCACTCTCCCTTCCAAGATCCCAGTGAATACTTTGCCTGGTATACTAATCAGTGAGATACCTCGATAGTTGTTGCAATCCTTCCTGTTCCCTTGTTAATAGATAGGTGCAATTACTGCTTTTGCCCAATCTGAAGGTACCTTACCAACACTCCACGCTAATTTTATTACTATCTGAAGCCATTTCATCCCTGTCGTTTAACTATACTTCACAATTTCGAGTCTAATTTCATCTTTTCCTGCTACTTTACAGTATGACAATGGAGTTTGTTTACCATCTTCTCCACTTCTTCAAGCGTATTTTCACCAACATCATTTTCCTCCTCCCCATGAGCTTGGCTGTTCACAACACCACCAGGATGATTTCCTTTTACATTGAGAAGATGTTCAAAATATTCCCTTCACCTCTCCAGTGATTCCCTGGGATCTATTATGAGTTAAACTGAATTACTCAAAACACTGTTCATTTCCTTTTTCCCTCCCTTCCTAAGATTCTTTATTACTGTCCAGAAAGGTTTCCCTGCTGCTTGACCTAGCCTTTCCAGGTTGTTACCAAAATCTTCCCATGACTTCTTTTTGGATTCAACAACTATTTGTTTCGCTCTGTTTCTTTCATCTACATACAACTCCCTGTCTGCCTCGGCCCTTGTTTGGAGCCATTTCTGATAAGCCTTCTTTTTACGTTTACAAGCTGCTCCCACTTCATCATTCCACCAAGATGTTCGCCTTTTCCCATCCTTACACACAGTTGTTCCAAGGCATTTCCTTGCTGTTTCTACTACAGCATCCCTGTATTCCACCCATTCACTTTCTATATCCTGATCCTGCTTACTGTCTACTGTTCGAAACTTCTCACTGATCATATCCATGTACTTCCGTCTAATTTCCTCGTCCTGGAGATTTTCTACCCTTATTCGTTTGCAGACAGATTTCACTTTCTCTACCTTAGGCCTAGAGATACTGAGTTCACTACAGATCAGATAGTGGTCTGTATCATCGAAAAATCCCCGGAAAACTCGTACATTCCTAACAGATTTCCTGAATTCGAAGTCTGTTAAGATATAGTCTATTATGGATCTGGTACCCCTAGCCTCCCATGTGTAGCGGTGAATAGCCTTATGCTTGAAGAATGTATTCGTAACAGCTAAACCCATACTAGCACAGAAGTCCAGCAAACGCTTCCCATTCCCATTAGCTTCCATACCTTCCCCACATTTACCAATCACCCTTTCGTATCCTTCAGTTCTATTCCCAACTCTCGCATTGAAATCGCCCATTAGCACTATTCTATCCTTGCTGTTGACCCTGACCACGATGTCACTCAATGCTTCATAAAACTTGTCAACTTCATCCTCATCTGCGCCCTCACATGGTGAATACACGGACACAATTCTAGTCCTAATTCCTCCAACTGACAAATCTACCCACATCATTCGCTCATTTACGTGCCTAACAGAAACTATGTTCCGTGCAATGGTATTCCTGATAAAAGGCCATACCCCAGACTCTGCCCTTCCCTTTCTAACACCCGTCAAGTACACTTTATAATCCCCTATCTCTTCCTCGTTATCACCCCTTACCCGAATATCACTTACTCCTAGCACATCCAGATGCATCCTCTTTGCTGACTCAGCCAGCTCTACTTTCTTTCTTCCATAAGCCCCATTAATATTGATAGCTCCCCATCGAATTCCATTTCGTTCGCCAAGTTGTTTCCAAGGCGTCCCTCGCCTGTCAAATGGGAGTGGGACTCCATTACTCCCATAGGTCCGAGGCTTGCTTAAAATGTTCTGAGCTCGGTCGATTCATGAAGCAGGATGCTACCCTACTTGCACATAGTCCAACTGAGGATCTCTCCTCTAACGGGTTATGGACCACCGGTGGATTGTATAGTCCTAGCCGCCTGAGCACAAGGAGGACCAGGACTCAGAATATGTCCGAGATGCCCACTCCCATTCCATAGCAACTGGTATCCCGACTCTCAGGACCACTTACTAGGCCACTCAGCCGTTGCTAAACCGGAGTTAAAATCTTTGCCATATAACTGGCTGCAGCGTTCCTCCATAGAATGTGCTGCCATTATCAAAATGCGTTTGAAACTGAAAGAATGAGATCTGCTGTGGTTTCTGTTTCATTTAGAGAAATGGAGGAAGAGGGGTCAGTTGCTCATCACTAGAGTAATGCTGATATTTAGTTCATCCCTCCCCTTCAATCAATAGAACAGTCATGGTTTCTTATAAGGAAACGAAGTCCGTCTCAATGGTCAGCGTACTGGCCTTCGGTTCAGAGTGTCCGGGGTTCGATTCCCGGCCGGGTCAGGGATTTCAACCTTCATTGGTTAATTCTAGTGGCCCGGGGGCTGGCTGTTTGTGCTGTCCACAACATCCCTGCATGTCACACACCACACATAACACTATCCTCCACAACAATAACACGCAATTACCTACACATGGCAGATGCCGCCCACCCTCATCGGAGGGTCTGCCTTACATGGGCTGCACTCAGCTAGAAATAGCCACACGAAATTATTATAAGGAAACGAAGTGTATTCTTCGAGAAAAATGCTTTCCAGCAGTGTGTCCCATTTTACACGTCATAAAAAAAGTAATAAGTAATACCAAACAATCATATCTCGTAGTTGAGTCGTGAAATTTTCAATAAAACATACATATCATTAGTTATGGATACTTGGAAGTGCATTTCTTTTTTTAAGTCAGTATGAAGATAAAAAGCTAAAGCCCACAAACGAAGATAAAATTTCATTAAACAGTCCAAGATGTATACAGTAAGGAACACTTGTCTGTAATCAATACTCGTCACTCGTTTTGCTGAATTGTGGCCTGACTATTGTGGAGTGTTACTGGTAGACACGGGGAACATGGATTTAGCTGTAATGGATAACTTGTTGGAAGCTCATTCAAAGGAGGTGTCACCGCTTCAAACGCCTTTGAAGGAACCTCCCCTGTGATCAGCAGTTTAGCACCTAAATTAAAACATGTCGCTTAATTCTCTACAAGTAGAAGAGGAATGCAATGAATGTCAAACAACTCTGCTACACAGAGAAACTCATTAGATTTCACCGCGAACTTCCAGAAATATTTGATGCCACTCTAGGAGGTTAGAGACTTCAAATGCTTGTGTGATCGCTTAATTTTTAGAACTCTGGTTCTTGTTTGACTCTTCAGGCCACGAAGTACGTACATCTGGAAGAGTGCACTTTACTGCACGTGAACAATGTCTCAATTCATTATGTTGGCTTCTCTTGTAGTAGGTGAAATAAGACATTAGAGCGAGGAAAGGTGATGTGTAAATTAAAGCAATATTCCATCACAGTATTTTTATCAAAGGAATATTAGAAAGAAATGGGAATCTCTTTATAGAAGGTCACCGTTTGTAATCGTAGCCTGGATACGAATACCTCTGCTTGGACATCCGAGCCCTACCAAGGTAAACACATGACTAAGAATTAGGTAACACTATTGTAGTATTCGTTTCACTCACTGGACTGGAACATTATAGTCAACGGACTTGTGTATTCATGACATGTGGAAATTTTATCTGTATATCTGCCACAGTAGAATCTGTTCTAGCATGGACAATAGCAATTAACTGGTGTAAAATCTGGATATGAAGTGGCCATTGCTTTGTATAAAGCACCATCTCAGCTTTTGAGAGGAATTTAAATGGGAATCAGTAGAAAATCATTCAAATACCTGCGTCAGTGGGAATACCGGTAAACCTAGGAATTATAAAGGTTGGAAATTTGTAGCAAATTGTAAAATCCTGGTTTTCTTTCCTCTAAGTTAATAAGTTTTACATTTCACCTCGGCATTGTTATCGTTTATTGTAAAGAATGTCAAGATCGTTTACAATAAATTGTCAAAAAGAGAGAAAAATTTAAATGTAAAGAGAAGCACAGGTAACAAAATATTGATTAAATAACTAGTCTACTAGTTCATTTCCATTTTTATTGTTTGTATAGAAATTTGGCTTAATCATAAATAATCTTACGTTTTTAAAAACCTGTTTTAAAACATAACAATTGACGTTTCAGAAATCCCCTAAGGTTCATGCATTTTTCAAAATATGGTTTGGAAATATTAATTTGATATTTCCTAAGGGTATTTTAATGATTAAAAAGGCTGAAATCCTCAAAAGCCATACGTGTTTCAAAACCTGCTTTAACCGTCGAAGTGACCTATTTGTTGCAAAAGGATAAGTGGCACATAGAACTGTACTGGTTTTTATTTTCAAACTCGCGCATTAACTCATCAACGGTGATGCATGTCTCATAATATTTAGCCTGCTTTCATTTAAAATTATATAAAATGTCAGGGATATGTGTAAAGTTCCACACTTTCCCGTTTTATTTTCAACATCATAATAGTTCCTAGTCATTCCATAAAATACTGTAATTTAGATATCGCCACTAAAAGGTCCTACATACATCGCTTTGGCTTGGATTATGCATACTGTCCTATTCTGGTCAGTATAAAGAAAAAACAGAGACTGGAACTTCGTTCTCACTACAGCAGGGGTATCAAACTCCAATAGATATGAACGCTACACATCCTAATCAAGAACGGGGCGCGGGGCACTGTTTGAGACCTAAGAAATGTTGTTGTGACCGAAGGTCATAACGCGTCCTTCCGTCCCTTTTTGTTGAGCGAACGGACGCGAGGTAGTCTCGAAACTGCGACCTCCAAGACAGAGGGAGTCTCTAAAATGTTATTATAATTAAGGTAAATGTGTTCCAGCTTCATGAAGTAATAGTTCTCAAGTGTTAGTGAAGTGAACAAGTATGTAGGCAGCATATTTAAGTGTACTGAAGCATTATTTAATGTAAAAATTAATCATGATGCTAAACTTTAGTGGGACAGTATTGCAATGTGGTGATATATTGAGTCAGCGTCTTGCTGTCTCCAAAATGTAGGTAGGGCCGCATAAGTCACATAGATTATGAAGGGAAAAACGCGTGCTATGACGCTATACGAAAATATATTGTTCTAGAAAGAATTACGTGGTGGGAGGATCACGAGAACAAATCAGGTTGAAACACATCAGAATTGTGAAGCAAGGAAGGGTTGTTATTTTGGAGAACGCCAGTAACTTCTATAAAGATAGATTAGATAGTATAAAGTGAAGTTTTGGAGCGCATAGGGAGAGAAGCTTGGGAGCCGTGATTGAATTCGCATAGGAGAGAAGCTCTATACTCGTCACTGAGTCCGTGCAGAAGACGCTCATTAGACGTGGTAGAATTCGCGTGGGAAAGCATCAAAGATTTTAGAGTGTAAACCACGATAGGAATTTCGTACCAAGGAGGCTGGTCAGAACATTGAGAAGCATAAGTACTGATGTTCAGTACAAGGGGACTGTCAGCAGACCAAGAAATTTAAGCCACGTGCAGAACGTGGAACTGAGTTAGAAGCAGTTGTTAGATGAAATAGGGCGGTAAAAGGCACTAGTGGCATTTACTTCCAGTGGAAGAGCTTTGTGAGTGAGCTGAACAAACAATCGGCGCGGAAAAGACTTAGACATTGGCACCGTTCCGTCTTGACTTAAAGGCAAGAGTTCGAGACTGTGGATCTGTACAGTTCTTCTATAGAGTCTCGGGACGGCAGTTTTGGGCCAGCGTCCGAAGAGAGAAGACAGCCAATCGAGTTATGTATCAACTGTATTTCCTGGACTTTTATGAGTTTAAAGGTAATGCGTCAAGGTATTTTAAAATAAGGAATTATATAAACAACTAGATATTACCCCCGGCTTCGCTCGCGTGGATTTCGTAATTATATCAAAGTAATCGTTCCTCGGCATTGTACTAAGACATTATCTGAAAATTCCTAAAGTATAAAACTCACCCAAAAACTGAGTTTCATTTACCCCAGAAATTATTTGTAAACCATGTTTGTGGTATTAGCTTTTGGGGCTAAGACAACCATGAGGACATAGAACTGTACATGTGAGAAACAGTCTTCTCTCAAGTCGAAAAATAAATACTTGTTATTTTTAATTTTTAATGGAGATTCCAAATACCTATTCCCACACTTGTAACATCTTCAGTTTTTGAGATAAATATAAGTATCCCCATACAAATAATTCAACCCAGCGATCAGTCCTTCCTCCACCCCCACCCCCATCTATATGTGTTTTCCGAAAAGAGAAATACATGTTTCTTTATTTTTAGAGGAGTTTGCAAATACCAATTTTTATGTCTGTAACATCTTCAGTTTTTAAGATATAAGTATCCTCATAAAATATTATTCAACTACTTTTCACTTATTTTCACCCACCGTTAAATGCGCTCTCCGAAAACAAAAAGGTTCATGCTCCTGTATGTTTAAAGGACTTCCCAAATATCAAGTTTCTTTTCTCTAACATGTTAAGTTTTTGACATAATAATGTAGATATACCGCTACTCATTTTTAAAATTCACCCGTTTTTCCAATTCCTTTCAGCCCCTTAACTGGATTTTCCGAAAAAGAAAGACGTTGCACCCTTCTAGAGCTGCTTCGGTGTGGACTATTGCCACGGCTGCCCCTGAAAAAAATATACTTACCGAAGCTGTGAGATCCATCTCAGTTGCGATCAGTTCCTGTCGTCGATTAGGGATGCATAAGGTATAGCTCAACTAAGGATAGTTATCTAACTAAATAAAAATCGTGACACAGAGTGATTTTGAAAATTGTAAGTAAATTTTATTAATCTTAATTAAGAAAAATGAAGAAATGTAATTAATCCATAATTAGTGAATGTTATGTACATTTATACTCAAAACCTTAATGTTACGTTGTCACAATATCCAAGAGTATTTTTAAAAATTAAAATATGTTATCACCTCACTGATTAGCTCTTAAGATAAGTAATTTGTTAATTAAATCGTAAAATTTGTATAATTAATTACCAAATCTGTTACTTAAACTCGTTACATACTTGTGTAAACGTACACACTTGCATGGCAATATTGTGATATTAACCATATATTAATGTAATAATAATAAGTGGACAATAATAATAATAATTATAACTATAATAATAATAATTATTATTATTATTAATAATAATAAGACGTTATTATTATTATTTATTATTATTATTATTATTATTATTATTATTATTATTAATAAGACATTATTATTATTATTATTATTATTATTATTATTATTATTATTATTATTATTATTATTATTATTATTATTATTTTATCGAAGTGACTTCCCAGTGGCTAAACAAAGTCAAGCATCAGAAGTGCTAATAATCATCCACCAAACTCAATCAAAAACCGATAATAAACTTTCTCAGAAGTTACATAAATATATAAATATGTTAATATTCTAATTAATTAAAATTATAATTAATTCCAAAAAATGCGTAATTAACCACTTCAAAAGATTGATAACATGCGTCCATCATGCTATTAGGTCTTTCAAAATACTTGGTAAATCATAGTGATAACATACTGAAAATAATAATAATAATAATAATAATAATAATAATAATAATAATAATAATAATAATAAGCATTATTATAATAATTCGCCACTGGTGTCCACTATAATTCATTACCACTGTGTATATGAAATGTATGATTCAGAACATTCACATTCCAATATATCACACCACTGGTGATTACAATTTACTCCCATTTACATACCTTTATTAAACACTTGTTTTTAATGACAGTTGCCATGACATGTTTCAATTCTAAAGAAAAGGACTGCTCACTGTGTAAAATAAAGAAAAGTCAACTGCCTACAGAATATTTTTCAAATTAATAATAATAATAAATTGTCTTTTCCAAATAGTTACTGGTCCGTCCAACTATAATATTCATGTTCCATTAACATACAATTTTAAAATACATAAATGTTATTTCAGACCATCCATTTCGGTAACACATCAAATTCATGGGGTTTGTTGTTGTTGCATTAGAATCTAAAACATTTCCTTATATTGTACGCGAGTCCTACCCTAAATTAATCTAACTTAAACCAAAGAGAAAATACTCTCCCACTTAACACATCCTAAAAGTACTGTATCATTTACAACAAGAGACACAGCCAAATGAAATAGCCTAAGACGTCAACAAAAAATATTTTTTGGAACAACTAACTATCACTGATTATTCACAAATATACACTGAAAGTCGTATCCATCATATCATCATATCAGGTTATCACATTTAATTCAGACGATTATTGGTTAATTTCGGTGTCCAGGTAATAGCAAATCACTGAAAGAACCGTTGATCACGACCATAAACCAATTATTTTCGTGGTTTATTCAACCTGATACACAGTGAAAATATTTATATAAGCTCATAAAATGAGGTTCATATCAACACTAAGGACCGTAGCACAAAAAATGCTGAAAATAAAAAATGTTTTAATAATAATAATAATAATAATAATAATAATAATAATAATAATAATAATAATAATAATAATAATAATAATAATAATAATAATAATAATAATATGTAGTGTCACGCAAAAAGTAGTTGCTGAAGGTAAGCAATAATCTAAGAATCTTAATAAATCAATTGGGTGTTCCACGTATCAACACGATATTTCAGTGGCAATCTAAATATTCAATAAAATTTTACCTATCAATAATCGATGTTGCGTCACAAGTAGCCTACAAAAGCGTCATTAGGTCCTTTCAACTACTTAATATTTTCAACTGGTTCATCAGCAAATATGCCTTTCAATACTATGTTACTTCGGCTTTATAATGCCGGCATTCAATTCATATCAGCTGTATCGCTGATTTCTCTTCATTTTCCAGTCAACAGTTAATGCATAATCTCTCAATTTTCCTTTGAGAATGACATCACATATCACACTATTCTGTTAAATATGGACCTCAACAAAACTCTGACTGCTATCGTCACTCAACATCGCATTTCATTTATATGACAAATAGTTCTTACTCGATGCTATAAATTTTATAATAATAATAATCACCCAGTTATTTACTGAGATTCCACTACAAAAAAGGAACGATTACTATCATCTTTATTGAGATTATGATAGTAACTCAAATAATTCCTGGTCAATATGGAATTAAGTTACCACAATCCTAACTCGATTTGATGGATCACACAAATAAAATGACACTATTAATTAATTAATTAATTAATTTTTTCCAACGACGATCCAATAAATATCTCAAAATAGATATGTTTACGACACCACATAAAATTGAAATTATGCTTCATTACAAATAACCTAAAGTAGCAACATGATGATATTCATAATAATAATAATAATAATAATAATAATAATAATAATAATAATAATAATAATGATGATGATAATAATAACAATAATGATAATAATAATAATGATTAAATCTAAGCACATTAACACGACAAAAAATACCCTAAATAATTCGACTGTGCCCTCATGTCTAAATCTACGACTCGCGTACCTATATATAAATCACAATAAAGATATGTTTTAGACTCCACATAATAATATGATAATAATACTCATATATAGCAAATACTCCACCCGTCCGAGGACCCCGCCATAAGAAGTTAGTATTCCATATTACTTCCGTTATTATTATTCCTCATTTCTCTTGATGTATCCATATTGCTTAACCACTACATATTATTTAACACAGAAAATATTATATTTCATGATTTACACTTTCACTCGATAGTTTCACTGCAATGCTTATATAAGATATCAGAACACTAATCATTAAATATGTACACATCCTACCTCGTGCTCAACCGCGAAAGACTGTTAATAACATTTTTCGTCTTAGACGTCTTTTTGTTTCATACACACGCCGTCAAATACCTGGTGTTGTCGGCCTTCTCTCCGGTCTTGACAAAAGAAAGGTTTAAGATGCGAGGGTTGCGTTTAGCCTTGAGAAAGCCCGCTGGTGAATGTGCAGATTGCCCCAAATAGCTGCTCGCCAGCTGACTTACTACAGCAGAAAAAGGGAAGTGTTCTCAAAACTGCAATGATCTCCTTACATGTTAGAATATCAAAGTTCCCCTAACTAGTGAGCATAACAAACTCGTATTACAATTGTGTAGTAATTATTACTCAACTCAAAATCACGTGTCGGCAATATGTAAATTGATCATAGAATATGTTTTTCCATCATTTCTGCTCCCTGATATTCTGAAAAACACTGCTATTGGCACTTGGTGTTTCTATGACTTAACTTTGTATGTATACATAGACAGATATACTTTGTTCACTGTAGATAATTACGAATACGGAGCGATACTCAATACGCGTCTTATCATCACGACCCCTTCTGAAGAACTGAATGTTGCGAATTGCGGGTTCTGCAGTGGTGGAGTTACTTCTCGGCGGAAGGATACATACTTTTATCACACAAAAATTCCCATTTGAGAGCGTCTCCTAAATAAAATGTTCAAGAGATGAAATGCGTTACTCAATTAATTATATAAAATGCGTGCCAATATACTGGTATAGCGTGATCCAAAAATTGTTCGTAATATTTTTTTATAATCTTAATAGCGTTAGTCGGATTAATTCTCCCCTTGCGCTGTCGAACCAACTCCATATTAGCGGGGACTGCACACTTCTATTACTTATGAGAATTCAGTGCGCAATTTATATTTTCCATTACCATTAATGCATTTGCTTTGTACCGAGCTCGATGGCTGAAGTCGCTTAAGTGCGGCCAGTATCCAGTATTTGGGAGATAATAGGTTCGAACCCAACTGTCGGCAGCCCTGAAGATGGTTTTCCGTGATTTCCCATTTTCACACCAGGCAAATGCTGGTGCTGTACCTTAATTAAGGCCACGGCCGCTTCCTTCCCACTCCTAGCCCTTCCATCTCCCATCGTCGCCATAAGACCTATCTGTGTCGGTGCGACGTAAAGCAACTAGCAAAAAAAAATTGCTTTGTCCTAAAATTACTTAATCAATACCAATATCCTGCGGTTATAAAGTCCATCTTAATTATTTGCCTTTATTGCAGATGGATTAAATATTCCGTTCCGCTAATTTTGAAATTGTTTGAATGGTGAAACCTGATTGGACCAGATTTATTCGCCAGTCACTTGTATGGACGAGTGCATTTGAGATCAAGGGATTTCAGGTAGCAATGTTCGTTCTTTTCTGTTTCACTCATCCAGTGGAATTTTCCGCTACTACTGCGCAATTTCTATGTTGAATGTTTACCTTACAGAGATAGTATTTTCTTCTAGAAAAGAAAGGAAGCTTTGGCTTCTTCTAATTCTTTGTTCATTTACAGTAGCCTCCTGAATGTCCCATAATATTATAAATTTGATGACATGTAGGAACATCACCCATCCAATATCAAATGTAGTTAGTTAAATTTCCCAATCAGGCTCAAATGATGGGTGCAACACTCTTCTACTTAAATAGAAATTTATCGAGATTTGCGGGGAAAATTTCTATCCTCAATGACACTGGTGCAAACTTATATTAACCATTTGCGACCATTATTGAGTCTGTATCTACATTCATAATAAATTTGCCTGTTGTAGGTTACTTTGGAGGCGTTGATTACCCTGTATAAGTTGTCTCTGTTCTTCAATTAAATCATCTACAATCATCTGCAAAATTTCTCTCAATTCGACTTCTTCCTGTAGGCACGTTGGGCAGGTATTCCTTCCTTCTCCTTCTATCCTTTTCGCTGAATTACAGATAGCCTCATCTTCCCCTTCACTTGATGATGTGTCCATTTCCTCCTCATCTTCTTCCTCCTCTTCTGAACAGATATTATCTTCCTCCTCCTCTTCTGAACAATCAGCAATGTTGACCTGTGGTGGAATTCCATTCTGTGGTGGTCTGCACAGTTTTAAATTGGATGCATTGAAGATTACCTCGTTGTTTCCGTCCAGGTCACGTATTCGATAAGCATTATTGTTGAAAGTTTGCTGACACGGTATGGTCCCACATATGACGGTGAAAATTTGGCATAGTATCTTGCCGCAGGTATGGAGGCAGCTGGACGTCGAATCAGAACAAGTTCTCCCACACTCAATAGACGATGAAATCTTCTTCCCTGACACGTCTCAAGCGACGCTGCGCCTGTTGTCGCAGATGTTCGGCTACTTCTCGTATCCTAACCTCTGGTGCAGGTTGTGCATCCACTGGGCTATTTACCTCAGCATGCCAAGGTCTAATTGGATATTGATTCATGTGAATAACTGAAGGTATGCTTCCAGTAGCTTCATGAACTGTTTGGTTGATGCAGTCCACTATTACCGGCAACAACTTTACCCATTTCGCATGGTTATTTGGAATGTAAATTCTACAAAACTTTCAAATGACCTTCATGACTCTTTCCGACGGGTTACTTTGGGGATTTCTTACAGAACTCAATGATGTGCTTTATATCTAGTTCCTGAAGAATGATTTCGAATTGGGCCGAGGGGAAATGCGGTCCATGATCAGTCAATAAGCTTTCAGGTTTTCCCATGCTTGGAATTATATTTGGAGTAAGATATTTTATCACAAGATTTGTGTTAGCCTTTTGCATAGAAAATAGTGTAGTAAATTTAGAAAATACATCCATCGTCACCAAGATAAATCTATTTCCCCTGGTGGACTTCGGGACTGGACCAAACATACCCATTGCATATAACTCCTTAGGTTTAGTTGGTAGCAATAGAATAGGCATTTGACTGATGAGATATGAATTTGCTTTAACCCTTTGACAAATGTCGCATGTAATGACGGCTTCTCTAACTGACTTTCTAAGGTTTTTCCATATAAAATTTTTAGAATGGTGGCCACGACTTTGTCAACTCCGCCGTGCCCCGTAATTCGGTGAACATGCCAGATAATTTCTTCCTGAAGTTGAGATGGAATTACTACCCTTAATTTTGTATGGTCCTTATCCAAATACTTCACCAAAAGGTTATTTACTAACAAGTATTCTTCAGCCTCTTTTTGAATCTCTAAACAATTTGGATCTCCTTGTTGGATTCTTCCTCGAAAAAACTCGATTAGCCTTCCCAAAGTAGCCTGTGCTTGTTGAAACCGACCTAGCTGGCTCAAATGAAGCAAGCCTTCTTGGTCTTCCTGCCCAAGGTCTACATAGTTAACTTGCTCCACTTCTTCATTGGAATTTCTGCTTAAAATATCAGCAATGATGTTTTCCTTTCCAGGGCAATGCTCAATAGTGAAGTTAAATTGTTGCACGTATAGCGACCAACGTGAAACGTTTTGACTGGAAACAGCCGTCTTCAACAAAAATGCTGGTGCTTTATGGTCCGTTCTAATCTTTACGGGAAAACGATAGATAATTTTCTGCCAATGTTGCAGCGCCTGAACTATAGGCAACATCTCCAATTCAGTAGTGCTACAATTTATGTTTTCTTAATTTACGACTGAAAAATGAAATGTATTTCTTGGCCTTTGATGGCTGCTCTTCTTCCTGGAACAACACTGCACCAATCCCAACATTGGATGCATCGGTCTGTAATATGAACGGCAAATCAAAATCCGGATAGGATAACTTAATACTCCTAGATAGCAATTCCTTGGTTCGCTGAAAGGACATTTCAGTGGACTCTGTCCATCGCCACTTATTGTTTTTATGCAACAAATCTTGCAACGGCGCCACTACCTATGTATAATTTGGACAGTGGTCTGCGAAAAATTGGCATATACCCAAATTTCCCTAATATGTTTGACTTTTCTTGCTCTTTGAAAATTATTGTTGACCTCTAATTGACTGGATTTGGTCGGATTCCCTGACCATCAATGATATGTCCTAAAAATAATATCTCCGTTTGACAGTTAGAGAATAATCATACCGTGCTCAAAAGGGAACTTTCTGAAAAGGTAGAGAATAATCATACCGTGCTCAAAAGGGAAATTTTCGAAATGTTATAGGACACTCAAACCGTACCAAACCGTACCATCTACATACAGTAAACCGGACGACTCATACTTTGATTGACTTGATCATAAATAACAATACTCAGAAAGTTTTAAATCACGGACAGCTTGCAGTGCCAGGTATTTCTACCCGTGATCTAATATATGTCTGCTATTCATTAAAGATGCCAAAATATGAAACTAAATATATAACACGCAGGGATATAAAAAATCTGGTCAAGGAAAGAATACGACACGAAGCATATTATCTGCCGTGGAACGATATTTTACACATGGATGATATTGACGTAAAAATAAATAAACTATCTGATCTGGAGTTAGAACTGTATGACAGATTTGCTCCCAAGAAAGAGATCCGCGTGACTCGACCACCTTCTCCGTGGTTGACTAGTGGGATTAAATCCGAAATGGCAAAGCGTGACTCATGGTACAGAAGGTTTAAACGAACGGGTAATGCTAATGACTTTGAAAATTACCGCGTTCTCCGCAACAGGGTTAAAGAGTTAATCAGAAAAAGTAAATATAAACACATATGTCAAGTATCGAAATGCAAGAACTCGACAGAAATATGGAAACAATTACGAACGATGGGTATAGGTCGAAAGTTACTAAAGCAGGCGCCGAATGTATCCCTTGATGACTTAAATTTACACTTCACGTCGGCCGAATCCACTGTAAGAGCAAATAATAATAATAATAATAATAATAATAATAATAATAATAATAATAATAATAATAATAATAATAATAATAATAATAATAATAATGATAATAATAATAATAATAATAATTTTTATAATAATAATAATAATAATTTTTTATAATAATAATAATAATATTCATTTTATGCAATTCAAGATACATTTGTGTTTAAAGAGGTTGGTATAAATGACGTAAAACGAGTTATGTATTCTCTCAGATCAAATGCTGCTGGACACGATGGCATACCTCTGTCTTTCTACAAATACATCATTGGCGCCATTCTGCCGATCGTAACACACATTATTAACTACTGTTTAACCCAAGGAATTTTCCCTACGGCGTGGAATGATGCCCTCGTCATCCCAATCCCAAAAAAGGATGGACCCAGTATTACTTCAGATTACCGACCAGTTTCTATCCTACCACCCTTGTCCAAAGTGCTGGAACGCCTGGTACATGAACAAATCCTTACGTACTTACATAAATATGCTTTACTCGACTCTTACCAATCAGGCTTTAAGGAAAAACATAGTACCATGAGAGCTCTGCTGAAAGTGACAGATGACATTACATATGCAATGGACAACAAACAAGTGACAGTACTTACTCTTTTAGATTTCAGTAGCGCATTTGATACTGTCGATCCTAGGTTGCTTCTTTCCAAATTACAGTCCTTAAACTTTAGCCAGAAAGTGCTGGAATTTTTCTATTCTTACCTCACAAACCACCGGCAGTGTGTGGTTGCAAATAATAATAAAACAACGTGGCAAAAAAAATATTGGCGTTCCACAAGGGTCAGTCCTAGGCCCTCTGCTATTCACTTTATATATAAATGATATCACCAGATCAATTGAGCACTGCAAGTACCATCTTTATGCTGATGATCTGCAAATTTATTACCACACTAGAACTAATAATATACAACAAGCAATGTAATGTAAACGCTGACCTTGAGCAAATTAACAGCTATGCAATTAAAAAAACTTAAATTAAACCCCGATAAAACGCAAGCCATTATCATCGGTACATCAAAGAATCTTCACATTTTAAAACAAAATTGCATTCCTCCCGTAACTTTAAATAATACTGTTATACCTTATTGTGAATCAGTTTCTAACCTTGGTGTTATTATAACGGAAACTCTAAACTGGACAGCGCAAGTTAAGAATATCTGCAAAAAGGTTTATTGTGGTTTGCACCCCTTAAAACGTTTCAGAAATGTATTCCCTCGATCACTAAAAATTCAACTTGTTCGGTCATTATTATTTCCCATTTTTGACTACTGTGATGTAATTCTTACGGATATAACAAAAGAATTAAGCTTGAAACTACAACGCACTCAAAATGCTTGTCTTAGATATGCTATGGATTTACGGTATGACGCTCGAGTTTCTCCCTACTATAAACAATTATCTTGGTTACGACTACATGACAGACGTAAACTACATGCAAATACTCTTGTGTACCAGGTACTTTCGGAAGACATCCCTGCTTATCTCTCCAGCAATTTTCGTCACCTTGGTTCTTTGCATCCTCATGATACTCGCTCAGTGTCCCTCCTAGAAATACCTGTCCACCGAACAACCACATATCATCGATCATTTACTATCACCGCTTCGGGATGGTGGAATGCTCTTCCCAAAGACATCAAGGATGCTGCATCAAAAAGTATATTTAAAACCTCCTACCAGCAGTTCCTCGTTAAGTGCTTCCAGCAAGGTACAGTACCTGTATGAGTGGAACGAGTGATTGTGTGTGAAAATGATATATTACTGCACAATAAATTAAATATTGGTTTAATATGATTATGGAATAATAACAATATGTGTGTGGTTAAGTGTAAGAAAGGGCCAAGAGCCCTAACTTCGCCACAGAAAATAAAGGCTTTATCCATCTATCTATCTATCTATCTACTCAAGGAGGAACTCACCAGAAATTTAACCGAAAACCTAACAGAACAGTTACAAAACACACGCACTGCATTGAAAGAGGAACTGACTCAAAATTTAACTGAAAGTTTTACTGAAAAACTAGAAGACAGGCGTCTATAACGAATGCCCTGTGTTCTACGTTTTTAGCTTGCCTAGACATACTCAAATTTATTGTATTATCGAGCTGCCGCAAGATTCCCTCAGCTTCTTCTGGGCTCTTGACCTTAGCCGTAATCATCATACGCTGAACATCGGGAGAAAATTGTTTCACTATCGCTTGTACAAGTTCCTGCTGACACGGAGGGTTATCTAACTCTTTCATTTTAACTAACTGAGGTAAGAAGTAGTCACTGTAGAGTGTAACATCTTCAGTTTTTCAGGTATAAGTCTTCTCATGAAATTAATTCAACTCCTTTTTCACTCCACCTCCGCCCGTTAAGGTGGTTTCTCCCCACCCAAGCAATACCTTTTCCTTTATTTTTAAAGGAGATACGAAATACCAATTTATATGTCTTTTACCTTCAGATTTGAGATATAAGACTCTCCAGAGAAAGAATTCAATTTTTTACTTCCTTTCGCACTCCCCATTCAAGTGAGTTATCTAAAAAGATACAGTACCCGTTTCTTCAAAAGAGCTTCCAAATACCAATTATCACGACTGTTACATCTTCAGTTTTTGAGATATATATATCATCGTAAAAGGAATTCATCACCGTTTACATCCCCCTACCAAGTTGATTGCCCCCCAATGTGTGTTTCTTTATTTATTAAAGGAGATTCCAAATATCAGTTTTCACGTTTGTTACATTTTAGATACAAATTAGTCAACGATTTTTCATTTCATTCACCCCACCCTATTAAGGTTTTTTTCCGAAAACCAAAGAATACATATTTCCTTATTTTAGTGGAGATTCCAAATACCAATTTTCACGTCTGCAACATGTTAAGTATTTGAGATATACTGTAGATATGCTAATTTTAAAAATTAACCCCCTTTTTCAGTTCCCCATAGGTGGATTTTCCGGAAACAATATTTATGTTTCTTTACCTTTACAGGAAATTCCAAATACCAGGTTTCAAATCTGTAATATGTTACCTGTTTGAGATAATTTGCAGATATATTATTTTAAAAATTCACCCCGTTCGTCACTCCTGTTCACCCCCTATTTATCAGATTATCCAAAAACACAAAAACACGTGTTTCTCTATTTTCAAAGGAGATTTCAAATACCAATTTTCATGTCTGTAACACCTTCAGTTTTTGTGATATAAGTCTCCTCATAATGAGTGTTCAACACTTTTTCCCCTTTTTTCATCCCTCAATGGGATTTTCCAAAACAAAAGATACGTGTTTGTTTGTTTTAAAGGAGATTCCAAATACCAATATTCATGTTTTTACACTGTTCCGTTTTCGAGATGGATACAGTCATTTTAAAAATTCAACCCACTTTTCATCCCCATAGCGACGTAATATCCAAAAATCCTCTCTTAATGAGGACCTACATTTTAATATGAATGTATCCCCTAAAATTTCATTTCTTTATGTCCAGTAGTTTTGGCTCGGCGATGATGAATCAGTCAATTAGTCAGTCAGTCAGTCAGTCGGTCAGTCAGTCAGGACAAGTTATTTTATATACAGTATATAGATTAAATCATTTGAGATTTCTGAAGAGTAGAGAGTTCCCTCTGAAATATGATCGATCCTCGTGCAGTGTATATTGTACCAGGAAAGCATAGGCCCTGGCACATCAGCGTTATGAAACGTTAATCAGGAAAGAATGGCTGAGTTGTGACATAAGGAACAGCTGTCCGAGGAATGTTCTCGTCTCTACTGCTTCGTGTATGTGTGAAGAAGACAGCAAGAGAGGGGAACAATGTCAAGTGACGTCAACGCCACATGTATCTCACCTCCCCATGGAAACATCCAGAAACAATTTCATAACTTCTAAATGACTCGACGGGTAAAAACGAGACAAATACCAACATGTAGTCCACATTTAAAACGTACAATGTTGAAAATTTGAAATCAATCCACCTAGCAGTTTAGAAGATATGACGAGTTGAATTTTGGAGTTGAAATCTACTACTCGATCGAGAGATGTGTAAGTCATATTCTAAAACTTCTAAAACTTTAAATCGTAGTAAGTGAATTGTCAACCGCGTCGTGGACGTGTGAGATGTTATAAAGTTCTATCAAACCCAGTTTCGTCGTATTAGATTTACGAATTTCTTGAAAATGTGATCTTGCTATAGAGACAATGCACCTAGGTAGAACTGAGAATAACAATGTTTCATTTATAATTCGACAGTGTTCTGCACTGTGTTAATTCCTCACATATTTAAACTTTGTCGTGATCATTTACTGTGACGAGCATAATAGGAAATTGTGCGTGATACGTTAAACCTTCAATTAATGATAATTTCATTAGTCTTGAGACGCATTTCTCACATACAATTACAATTGTGAACTATTTGAAGTACTATTCCACTCAAATATTCAGTAATTAATAGGACTGAGTATGGGTCATTTTCGCATTTTTCCTTGAATATTCGATTAGTGCCATAAGCGAAGAACTGAATATTAAGGACATTTTATGGTCATATTAGGTCATACGAACTCTTAATATGAGTACTCATTCATGAAAACCACTTAAGCAGGGAATATTAGGATTCAAGAGACTGTTCTAGAATGACCTTAACTGCATTTTTTCTATTTTACGGACTGTGATAGTTATACTGAATTTCGACATAATCTGTGATTATTATGAACGGTGCTAGTGTCTAATTTCATGTCTTATAAACAGTGTGGTGAAAGACTGTGCTTTCGATTGCAGAAGCGTTATCATTTTATTACTAGAGTAACTTGACTTATAGCTCGAACTGTGACAGACTGTGCTATCACAAGTCTCGTATTTAATGCTATAGTACAAAAGTACGAGTACAAACTGTGTCATAGGACTTACGTCAGTGTAAAATGCAACTCATTGATGAGAATTAATAGTCCTACAACTCGCTGTATAGTGCGAATTGAACTTTTCCTTGTTTCAACATTTCTTTTTAACACATCGGAAATCTTGGCAGAGTGTCGTAATATCACACTACGTAGAACGTCATATCCAGCGTGGGATTATTCGTGGTGTCTTCGAGGGACATTCGTGGTATCCAGCTAGGGATTAATCGTGGTATCTATGAGGGATTAAAACGTGGTGTCGTCGTGGGATGGAACGTGGTACGCTGCTGGTTCTGAGTTCGAGTTCAGGCTGCCCGCTATAGAAGTTCCTGTCACCAAGCTGCAGAGCTGTACTTTATCCATTCTTATGAGCAGAACACAGGTGATATAAGTGTATTTTACCTTTTCATAAGCGAGTAATTACACTTAGACAATAATTGACCTTACAATAATGCACTCAGTCACTCAACAGTGCTACGTTGATCAAATGAAAAGTGCTTCGTAATTTTTATTCGTGTGAATTCTGCTTGTAGAAATTACAGGAGACTTTAAGTCATGTTTCAATGAACTTTAGGTTTCTCTTCGAAGTTGTGTAAACCGAAATCATTTCACAATAACTAGATGAACTGTAGGGCTTGTCATTTAACAAGTGCACTATTTAAAAATCTTGTATAATTTGCTTAGATGAACTGTAGGATTTATTCGGCAAGTGTTTGAAAATATTTAATATGAACTATAAAATTGCTAAAGCAAGTGTAAATTAATGTTATGTTTAATATTTTTAGAAAGACTTAAGGTTTTCGCCATAAGTGATGAATTTTATTTGCAATTTAGAAACCTTGGTAAATCAACAAGTGCTTGTATGAAGTTCTGTGATCAGAGTGTTATTTTGAATTTGAGTTTATATGAGAGATCCTAGATGAACTGTAGGATGTATTGAGATCTTAGAAACTGGTTTTTACTTTGAACATTATTAACATCGAGTTGATGTACCGGATTACAACAGCGCATACATTTCATTTACCTAATTGAATTCTGAAGTGATCAATTGAAAATTTAATTTTGATTAAGGAGAAACAGGGTGATTTGCTTGAAATTATCAATAAATATTGCCAAAAAATTTAATTACCATCTATTATTCGCCCTGCGAAATCAACCTTCTCTGTACCGACTCCAATCGCAACCGCACACTACCTGAGATCCTCCCCATGCTCTGACCCCATAACTATTTCCCAGTACAGTATATATACATGTAAAACCAGAGCGTGTAAGATTGTCAAATCTAACAATAGGCCGATAGGTGTCAGATATATGATGTTAGGTCGCCCTGATTTGTTGTTTTGCTCCTGGAAGAGAACCCAAGTCCCAATCCTGTCCAGTCCTTAGGATTACGACAATTTCAATATTTTACGGAATATTATAATAAAATATTTTAGTAACAAACACTCCATTTACTAACAACGACCAATTTGTACGCTGAGATATGAAGTCATTGAAACAAGGAACTTAGACATGTAAGTGTTCTATGAATGAGATCCGGGTATTTTAAACAATTTTACGCAGAATATATTACCCCTTTAATATAAAAATATCGCTCATTCACTATAAAATACCACAGACTTCTCAAAATAGCGAAGGCATCGAATTATTTGAAGAATGCTTGGTGTTTGTATCGAATGCTCTTCACTGTATGTTCCAGCCGTACTGCTGTTTAATCGATAATGTAGCGGGATATTATATTTTGTCTTCATTATTGGTACAACATTGCAGTACTATACCATAGCTTAATCTTTATCTCTGTCTGTTTCATTCGCCGTGGGATGGGTAATACAAAGCCGTCCAGAAGTTCAGTGCTCGCTCTACACAAATGAACACTGAATCCTATCAGAAATAAATCTCACAGTTATTAACGTAATGAATGACTAGGTAGCGCGTGAAAGGAAAATGTTCACTTTGAGGCACAGGCCTGTATACGTTTTTGAAATTGTTATTAAGTTGCGTAAATGAAAAGAATGTGGTACAAAAATATTACATAAAGAACAAATTGACAGAACAGACATACATTACAATATGTGAGCACACAATTTAAAAATGTTTACGTTGGCCTGTAGGGTGAAAGTACTGTATTGTACTAGAAATCCGGCAACACTTCTAAATGTTCATCTGTAAGATGAATTATTTATTTGAACTTGTTCAACTTCAAGAGGGAGGAAAATTGTTCAGAAAGCATATGTTTGACAGATTGTTGAAAGTATCTTAGAGTAATGTAAACTACGTGTTGCCAGCTTCAGAGTCTAGTATTCTAGGAGACTATCTCTAAAAGAAGAATAAAAGACGACTTACATGAATTCAATCCAATGCATGACCCAAGAGTTGCTCTGTAGTAGTCTATTTAACTACCAATATCTGCCAAACGAGATGTATTTCACTGAGAAAATGACTATTTATTTATTTATTTATTTATTTATTTATTTATTTATTTATTTATTTATTTATTTATTTATTTACTTATTTATTTATTTATTTATTTATTTGATTCTCGCAATCCATTAAGGACAAGCTTTTTAGATTATGGCCGAATTATCGACCGATTTGGCCTTGCGGTGAGCTGTAAACTTACATTCGGGAAATGGTGGATTCGAACTCCAGTATCGACAGCCTTGAAGATGGTTTTCCGTGGTTTCCAATTTTCACATCAGCACCTGCTGGGGTTGTGCCTTAATTAAGGCCACGCCCTCTTCCTCCCCACTCCTAGCTCTTTCATGTCCCAGTCATCGCCATAAGACCTATCGGTGTCCGCGCGACTTAATGGAAAATTGTAAATTATGGCCAAATGCAAATTCAATAGGAATTCATATTTGGCTGGGAGGCGTATGTTTCAAACCCGTGATTTAGATTACAGTTGCATGTTGGAAAGAATATGTCTCACAGCGTTTGAAGCCCTTGTTCCTTTGACTAAAAGATTTGAGAGTACTTGCTTAGAAAATTTAAAATCTACCTAGACCACCATGGAGACTTTGCTAATACAATCGATAAATATGTACATTATGATGTCAAACTGGACACCATAAGAAATAAATAGTATTACACTTTACACCAAATATAATGAAATAGTAGAATATTAAACATAATGACACTAACACTCGTAATTGACAATAGTTTTGTTCGAATTATAGGAGTAACTTTTTATTTACAAACATATTCCTTACGGACTCTTACGCCTTTCAGTGTTCGGGCCGATCACCTTAGATCTTAGGCCCCTTTAAACAACAAGCATCATTTTTCAGCGTG
Organism: Anabrus simplex; assembly: GCF_040414725.1. Classification (NCBI taxonomy): domain Eukaryota; kingdom Metazoa; phylum Arthropoda; class Insecta; order Orthoptera; family Tettigoniidae; genus Anabrus; species Anabrus simplex. The sequence continues at coordinate 840,711,818 of NC_090266.1, read as the reverse complement.
CAGTCTGCAAGACTCTGTCAATTTACTTGTCTCCTCCGCAATTGTCTATTTCTAAATAGCATCGTGGCTGCGTTTGGTTCCATAACTATTTTCTGTAAACCATTAGAAAATTAATCTAACCACTGTCGTCATGCTCTCCCTCTCTCCTACTTCTCTTATACTCCACGACTGAGTTCAATATTATCCTAGGTAACCCTTCGTCCTCCACTCACCTCGCATAACCCCGCCAATGAAGTCGGTTTGTTCGTACAACTTCATTCATCGAATTCATGCATAACGCAGCCTTTACCTGCCACTGTTCCCACCTGTTTTATCAGCGATAATTCTCTCTACTTTCGTGTGTATTACTTATAACTTAAGATATCCTGAGTTCACCCAGATTTGACACCATTGCTGAGACGTTGTTTTGAAACCAGACCGGTTTAAATATAGTTTCGCCTGAGAGCTGACTTATTTCTTACCGAATACTAACGATTTCAACTGCGAGCTCATTGCATTAACATTCCTCTACCTTGATTCAATCTCATTCACAATACTACCATGCTGGAAGGATGTACATTCTAAATACTTGAAGTGATACACCTGTACCTTGTCTAATCCTTTTAATTACCTTCAACCAAGAACTCATTCTACTATCAATTATCACTGTAGTCCAATTGTCAATATAAATGCATTTAATAGTTTTTAATGATTTACCATCAATCCCATAATCCCTCCGTTCGGCTAACATCATTTGTGTCGGCACTCTGTCCAAAGCCTTCTCTAGATAAAAAGTGACCTCTCCGTCGCCGTCCTGGACTCCCAGTTCACCTCTTACTATCCATTCTTCTAGGTAAAATACATCTCCTCTATCCGTCTCACACGATCGGGTTTATGCATACAGCTTCATTAATCGAGTTAATGCCGAACTTAGACAGCACCTTCTCATTCCTAGTACCGTTGTTCTCACCTGTTCGTACCATTCTCGCTACCTTCCTGTCACTTACTTACCAGTTATGAGTAACATAAGACGAAAAATTTAAAATGTAATAGATAAGGTTTTATTAGCATATAATATTTCACATGAGAAAGTTAACGTAATCTTTAACGAATTTGAACACCATAATTAATGTAAGGTAAATCCGGGAGAGATGCCGCCCCGGTGGAGATGCCGCATACACTGTAGCTAAAGGTTCCCATCGTTACAGCTAGATGGCAATATGTGTGGTTTTTCAGTTTCTAAGGAAGAACTACTGTCTGCGAGTGTGACGAAATTTGCTCGTATATTACGCCAATTATAACCGATATCATGAGGCGAGTACATGTTTCCTCTTGACAAAGTTTTTGCGTGTGTTATTTATTGTATATTAAGTTGGCTTCAAATGCTTAAATCAGACGTTTTTAGTACAGTAGACGTCAGAAACATAACTGTAGTTGAGAGTAAGCTAATTTTGGGCCATGATAGCCTTGAGGTATGAAAACAGGAGGGTGCGGCGTCTCTCCCTGATAGTTGGCCTTCGGGCTGAGCAGCGGTCGCTGTGCAGGCCAGAGCCATTTCAAGGGTGTTAAGTGTCGTGGGGTTTTATATAACACAGTGAAGAATCCATTGCACATGCACATTTATAGTAAATCGAAATTAAAATATGATTTTAATGTTGTAAATTATCAGATATATTTTTTCCACTGAATGATTATATTACGTGGATATAATTGTCTTGTAGTACGTTCTAGTGTTCGGTTATATTAAAGTTGAAGAAATTGGCTTAAATTTGATTTTGTCATTAATTATTTTACTCGCAGCATCTCTCCCGAGCAAAGTCGGCATCTATACCGGGATCCAGGGAGAGACGCCGCAGATGCAACAATTCCTTTGTTCACTCCTTTCTCCCATTTACTTTCAATTGCCAATATTTTGTTCATCCCTGATCAAATGTACATGTTTTCAAATTATGCTCGATGAATTTGCAACAATTTTAAAAGTAAATATACCGAGATATAACAAAAGACATGAAAAGTGCGGCAACTCTCCCGGAATTACCCTAGTGTAATAATTATAATTTCGTGTGGCTCTGGTGCATTCCTTGTAAGGCAGACCATCCGAAGAAGGTGAATGGCATCTGAGATTATGGAAACTGTTAGTTAATTTGGTACAGGATAGTGTAATATGCAGTGAAGTGGACCCAGAACCAATGCGGAACTAAACGCTAGGAAAACAGAAGAATAAGAAGTGTAATATGTTGTGTATAACTTTCTGTGATGTTGAGAGCAGAACAAGAACCCAATCCCAGAGCCAAGAAAATTCATCGTTATGGTTAAAATCAGTTAATACGGTTGCAATACGAACCCGGGGGCGGGGACTAAAGGCCAAGCCACTCACGACTCAGTCAAATATGGCCAACGAATAAAATAGGAAGTAATTTTTAAAAATGGAAGCCATTTTTTTACAATTTCGACACAGTTAAAACATAACCCCTTTGTCATACTTTAATGCCTTTTCTGGTATTAATTTAAGGGTAGGTGGACTACATTACAGGAAAATTGACTTAAAAAGAGCTAAGATTTGAACTAGAATATCTTAGTCCATTTTTGCAATATACATTAAGAACTGTCAGAAAAGGTAAATTTGTACCATTTCTTAACCGTTAGCTTCCTAAAAGTTTTTAATATTGCTAGGAAACAAAGTTATTCAGTATTTCTTAAATATTGTACAATATAATTTTTAGTATTCATCCGAAATTTCGTGTACATTTTACTAAGGAACTTTTATATATACGGAGCTGAAATTTAACATTCCATTTACGTGTACTGTCATCTGTAAAATAGACTTAAAAGCAACAAATTATTACTTAGTTACCCACAATGGTTATTTTTTTTAAATCTTTAATTTTCATGATCAGGAATGTAAACGGTCTAAAAATAATAAGTAAGCTTAATTCTTGTTCTAATGGAGGTCTATTATCATACACCAAGCCTATTAGGCATGATTCTGAAATTTTACTTCCTGAAGTACAGCCATTACCTAGAAAAGTGTAACTGAAATTAGGAATGCTTACAAAAAATTCTACAATATTTAAAAAATATAGAACAACACTATTTCCTTGTAACATTGAAAACATTTAGGATGTTAACAGTTACGAAGAAGTACAAGTTTACCTGTTCTAAGACTTGTGAAGTTATATTGCAAAAATGGAATAAGATATTCTAGTTCAAACCTTATATATTTTAATGTCACTTTCGCCCTTTATGTCGTTCACCTCCCCTGAAACAGATGTAGGCCTATATACATTTCTCCGCTACATGGAAGAGCATAGAATCATGGATGTGTTTCTTGGGCTTAGAAAACGCGAAAGGGAGTACAGATTCTTTGGTTGCTCCCCTCCTAGTAGCCTTTTACGACGTACAGGGGTACAGATAATACATCCTTTCATGCCACTAACAAAGACGACGAAGCGTTCTGATGTAGCGTTATTATCTACGTCCAACAATATGACAGCTGATCCAGCACACAGCATTCCAATGCAAAGGTACAGCCTTCCATCCAAACAAATGGTCGCTGACTTGGCACGCAATTTGAAAGGAGAAAATATCTTCTGTTATCGGTGACGTAACTGTGTGTAAGTGGTTTTGCTGTGACCTGAACGAAACGCGAGTTAAAGACTGTGCAAACTCCTTTAAAACAAGGCGCCATGTTTACCAGCTGTATATAGAAGGCAGGAGTTCTGGAACACTGTAGTAACGTGATGAAGAAGTTTGATGATGACTTAGTTTAGTTACCAAGTGTATGCGTAAGATTTTTGCCAGTTTTTGTGTTAAAGAAGACACGTAATTTTCAAGGGAAATACAATTTTTTGTTTATTCAGAATATTGGCCATCGGCTTCTATACACTTCGCCCATCCTTCAGGTAATTTAGGAACACCACGCCAGAAAAACTGCTTGTCTTTTGCCGCAAACAATTCATCAAGCCATTTTCCAACCTCCTAGAAATTGCTGAATTACTGCTCTGTGAGCGCGTGCCCCTTTGATGCGAAGAGGTGGTAGTCAGATGGCGCCAGGTCGGGAGAGCACGGCGGGTGCAGATGGATGTCCCATCCAAGCCATTTCAAGATGATTTTCACTGGTTTTGCTGCGTGAGATGGAGCATTGTCGTGTAACAAAATCACTTTGCCACGTTTTTGGGCCCATTCTGACCGTCTTTCGATCAATGCGTGCTTAATCATTTATTGCCTATAGCGTTCTGCATTAACGGTTTCGCCGGGCTTCAAGAGTTTGGTCTTGGTGTTGAAGGACGGCTTCGCCAGGCGACAGCCACGATATTCTCAGCTTCGGGTTTTCAAAATAAATCCATTTTTCGTCACCCGTCACAATTCGGTACAGAAATTATTTTCTTTCGTGGCGTTGGAGCAACATTTCCGAAGTGACTTTGCGGGTTTTCCATTTGCCGTTTATTGAAATCGTGTGGGATCAATTTACCGAGTTTACTGATATTCCCCATTGCCCGGAAACGTCTGCTGATTGTTTCTTGTGACACATTTAATGCTTGTGCCAATTGCTGTCGAGTTGGAGTTGGGTCAAGATCCAGTAACTCCTGCAATTGCTCGTCTTCACACTTTTGTAGTCCGCCAGAGCGCGCACTGCCTTTCACATTGAAATCACAACGTTTAAATTGTCAAAATCATGTCACATGTTCTAATCGATGGAGCGTGTTCACCACATGTTCCTACCAGCAATCGATGACCTTCCACATCCTTTTTCATTTCATTAGATAAGAAAAGCAATGCGTGCAGCGAATGTTCTTTTTCAGGTACAAACGTCGACATGGTCGCTGAACGATACAACACAGACGTTAGTGTTTGGCGGACTCAACTTAATGTTAGACGAACAAACTGACGCATGTAACAAATTCACACACTGCGTACTGTTCACTGGCGCCATCTCTTAGTGATATCGGAAAAGACTTATGCATACACCTGGTAGATGACGACCACTGGTTGCTTTGTCACCACGCTGTCGGTCTTCTGTTCAGGCATATTTGTCTATGCTACATTGTTGACGCTAATTCCAGACAGATCTCAAGCTCAGAAAATTATATCCGTGTTAAGGCGACACTCGGGAGATAAAAATCGATATTTTGGTCATTTTGGTGAAATTAATTTACTTAAATTGAACGGATTGAGTTTCTTTGTTCTTGTCGCGAAGTTATTCGGCTTCATTCAAACAATTTATCACTGTAATAGTGCTTTGTTTTCCAATTGTAACTTTACATTTAAATCCCATATTTCTTCCATAATATTCTGCCAAACGTAGCAAAATTTGTATGGTATACGTATCACAGCTATATTAAACAACCTGCGTATGGCATTTTTGGTTGCAGAACTTTTTCATGCAATAGAGATTTTTAAGTCTACAATTTCAGAACGTAAAAATTACACAAACCTTATTACGATATATCTTCTTATACAAATTATGTGCAGAAAAATTTATACATAGTGCTCTTAAAAGAAGTATTATCTACCTAATTACGAATTAAATTAATATGCTAATTAAATTTCATGAAAAAAATAGGATTAAAGTGTCAAAAAGAATTATTTTGGAAAAAAACTACTAATGGTATAGGGAAGAAATGTTCGTGATATCTTTACTTTTATGTAGGTGACATTCCACAAAGTTTCGTGAAAATCCATGCATTAGGTAAAAATATTCTTTTATCTCCGGTGTGTAACTTAACAAACCCTTCCAGGTATTTTCTAATATTTCCTTATTTTGCATTAGTTTTGAGAGACTAGATAACTTGAAGGTTACATAGCAAGTAATTAGTAATCATAGCGTGAAAGTCTGAAAGAGTAGATTTTAAGACAACTTTGCCCGGTAAAAATGTTTTCTTTTACTTGAATCATACGATAGATATTGGCGCATTAAGAGCTGATCTAATGCTTGTTCAGGTTTCATTTCATGAATAAGAATCCCAGAGTAAATGTGTAAAGTAAAGAGTAAAGTTCATTTTAAAGCCAATAAGTACCGAGATTGATTATTCGTTACTAAAAAATATCACAGCAATATTATATCTTTCAACACATATGTTAGACGAAGCGCCTTATAAATATTTCTATATTGATCAAAATGAGTGATATTTTCTGAAAGGTAAACAATATTCAGTTATTTTGTTTGTTTTCGTTTTCTCCAATCACTCTCACGCAGTGTATGTTCTATTGCATGAAGGGGCGACTGATGATAATGTTTTGTTTTCTAGTAATGATTCCAGAATCTTACAGTATATTCACTTATATTCGTTTGCTGAGGGACGGGATGAGAGATTTAATCCTGCTGGGTGACAATATTGATCCCGAGAGCTTCTTTACTCCGATCTAATTTTGCTCACGACTGAATACGTTTCACTTTCCAATGTGGGACTTCCTCAATTTCAGACCAAATTTAACTCTAAATTCATAAATTCTCATAGTCGTTGCATAACTGTTACCTTCTTCAGTCTGTCGGAAGTAATGTATGAATAAATAAATTTATAATTTTAATTAACTTGTTCCTTTTTTCAGGATGTCTCTAAATTTCTAAAAATATGTATTCATGAACTAGTTTCGACAGACTGAAGAACCTAAGAGTTATAAATTAATTGAGTCAAAACTCAAAAGAAATGGCTTCATATATTACAAATTCTCATAATTGTGCAGACATCGAAAAAGAGAGACTGTCAGAGAACTTACATAAATACACATTGTTGATAACAGGTTACAGTACCTACATTTAGCAAAGATACATTATTTGTTTTTAAAATATTTTTTCCTAGGAGTTAGCTCATGTTCAACACACACATCTATAACCATTAAATTGGTGTATTAGTGAACTTTATTGCAACTTACAACCGAGCGAGTGGCTGTGCTGCTTGAGTCACATTCTGGAGATAGTAGATTCGAACCTCATTGTCGGAAAACCTAAAGACGGTTTTCCGTGATTTCACATTTTTACGCCAGGCAAATGCTGGGTCTGTAATTTAATAAATGCCTGGGTCGCTTCCTTCCAAGTCCGTCTTTATCGCATAGTCACCATAGGATCTTTCTGTGTCGGTGCGACTTAATACAAATAGTAAAATTTTGGAATAACTTGATACGGTCAGGAGCAACTCTTCGTATCCACTGTTCGCTGTTCCTGCTATAAGTGCCACACGAATGCACACTGTGTAAACTGACGCCTACTGAAGATTTAGTATCTGAAACCTGAGCAGATTAAAAAGAAAATGGAAGAAAACTGTGCGGCATCATCACCGGAATCGAGCCCGGCCCCATGGCTAAATGGTTAGCGTGCTGGCCTTTGGCCACGGAGGTCCCGGGTTCGATTCCCGGCAATGTCTGGAATTTTAACCATAATCGGTTAATTTCGCTGGCACTAGGTCTGGGTGTGTGTGTCGTCTTAATTATCAATTCATCCTCATCATGACGCGTAGGTCGCCTATTTGAGTCAAATCAAAAGACTTGCACCTGACGAGCCAAACATATCCTTGGACACTCCCGGCACTAAAGCCATACGCCATTTCATTTCACAGGAATCTAAATCATACGGTGAGAAGAAGGGAACAATCTTCACAGATATAGAGATGACAGGGTATATCATGGAATATAGTAGGGGTTGGCGTCTGCGAAACCCATACAACTAGTTAGTGATACGTAAAACCAGTAACGTTATTATTATTGTTGTTGTTATTATTACGCTAGCTTATTTATACCCGTCGTTGACAGGTTAGATTTTGCAAACGCAGCAGTAATGCGATCTGGACAAAGAGACATAGCACACCTAAACAACAATAGTCTCTAAGTTATAGTTTTCGTTGATAATTTTTAGGGACTTCCGACGTTGTAGGCCACCATGTTTCGTTTTGTTCCGACTAAGCGATATTGTGGCATTTGAGGCAACCCACAGGTTTAAGAGACCCTTTCATCTCATTCATCGTGTGATCGTTCTTTCGCATTTTTCTCCTCGTTTCCATAGATATATTTTATATCTTCTTTAAAATAAAGCAATTTAGGGAAACAATCTCAACAATGACAACAACCACCACCATTGCCAATTTTACTTTGTTATCAAAACTGAAAAATATTTCCTCGTCAACGCTGCTAGCCGTTCATGGACTTTACAAAAATATACAAATTCACGAATATTAGCGTTATATGAACTCGTACGATTAACATGCCTCTCGTATAAAAATGTACATTACATATTCTGCCATTTTTGCTATCTACACATTTGAGAAGAACTTAATATTTCCAGAGATATTTGGAAGTTTGTGGAAACTTTAATAAACGTAAATATATTCTCGTAGTGTAAAAATCGTATAACAAAAAACCAGAAATTATATTTCACATAACATTCTCAATGCATAGTTTTTCGATACGGCTAATATTACGGAAACATATCTTCGCTGTTTTTCCTCCTTAAATTGCTATACCACTGTACACTGGCGGCCAAAGACCATGATATATAACCCTCCTCTAGATCGGTCAAATGATTCAACTGGTCGTGGCATTGATTCCATAAGTGTAAGAAATACCTATGGAGAGATTTTGATACATGCCGTTATGATAAGTACACACAGCTTCCTCTTAATCGTAGGTAGAGGGTCTTGTATGTGAATTGACCTCACCACGTCGTCCCATAAATGCTCGACAGAGTTCATATCAGGTGAACGAAGTGGCCACAGCAGTCGTTGGAAATCTTCAGAGTGCTTCTCGAACCAAGTCTGGAAAACTTGGGCCCGATGACATGGTGCAATATCCTGCTAGAATATTCCATCATTGTAGGGGTACAGGAAGTCTATCCAGGGTTGCAACTGGTCACCAAGCAGTCCAACATAACAGTGTACTGCCGATGAATTTTTCGGGTAGGTCATCGGATCCAGTCCGTGCCACGTGAACATATCTCACGCCATTATGGAGCTACCACCAGCCTGTACGGTGCCTTGTTGACAGCTGGAGTCCATGGTTTCATGGGTCTGCGTCATGTCCGAGCTCTACCATCAACTTAGAAAAATAAAATAAAAATGGAACAGTAGCTCTTCGGACCAAGTTACATGTCGCCTGTCCTCCCGTGATGCACCATGGTGAGACAGTGTGTCCGGAGTCGTGATTTTAACTATGGCACTCTGGTAGGTGCTCTGCTCCCGTACCCCACTTGAGTTAAAGAACGCTGCACCGACCTGTTGGACATGTGTTTGGTACCTCCTGTGGGTGTGAATTGAGCCAGCCTGGCTTGTCTATTACCAGACTCGCAATCATTAAGCATCCGTGGTCGGCCACTGCGCTGTTCCCTGTGGGTGGCAATGCCTTCCTTGAGGTATTCCCTATACACTGCGACACCGTCGATCGAGGAATATTAAATTTTCGCACAACTTCGACAATGAAATATTCAATCCATCCGGTCCCCACTATCATGCCCTGTTCAATCGTCGATGTCAGATCACACCTGGTACAGGTCTGGGCACTGCAAGTACGTCACATAACGGTGGTGGTGTTACCCCATGAATTTTGGCATGTCAGTGTATATCAATCGAATAGTATATGGTCCAGTGCACACACCGCCTATTTTAAAAAAATCCGAGTTTTAACAAATTCTGTTGAGCCGTTTTCCCGTGATGTTGTAAACAGCAATTAAACAAACGAAGAAACAAACAATTAAATAGGCAGACAGTAACTGAACTCAACATATTCCAGATAGTTGCATACCTTAATCCGAGGTAACATCTAATTACGAGGTGAAAATTAAAAAGTACTAACAAAATGTATCTAGGTAGCATGATGTTACTGGAATGATCAGTTAGGAACATTAATTAGTGCAAGAAATGCTACAGGTAGACAAGTGTTTGTGTGATAGGGATATCCGAATATTAATCCTTTTCATTAAGAAATGTTAACTCGACAACGGTAATGGCATGCTAATATTTGAGCTGGAATAATGATCTTGTATTCCGGAACTACTTTCACAACACAAGATGAAAAATGCGTGCTGGCGTTCTCTTGGAATTAGTATTAAACTATTCATCAATTAAAATTCTGGATGAGTGTTTTTTTATTAAAGGTCTCATTATAGGCTGCTATACTACAATCTTACTCTACTGTCATTTCATATATATATAACGGCTGCTACGCTAAAATGTATAACTGCTGTAAGTTGTCATGTCACTATATGTCGGATGGTGTGCCGAGTTGCACATCTCAAATGCATTTCGGAGATTGTACTTCGCCCCATTTATAGAGAAGATCGTCACATACCTTATGATTGATTCTCATTCCTTTCAAAATTGACCAGTGTCTTCGAGGAAGTTCTTGTTCTTCACATCCATTAGGTCATAAAAAGCAGGCGTTGTTTGTTTTGTACAATTTGTTTCAACCTGGAGGTTCTCTCCTTCCAGTTGATGGGCTGCTGTGATAGGAGGTTTTCTCGATTTAAGCCTCCTGTTTGTCGTGGTAGCAGGGATGCCTCCGTGTGTTGGAAGTCCGGCATTATTATTAATCCTCTTATGTTCGCGAACCAAAGCATCCTGTCGGCGAAGATTAGATGTGGCGAGTAAACGGCGGGAATAACTATGGCTCTTTTGTACAGGTCTTGGAGCTCGAAGAGGCTCGTCGTAAGGGGTGTCGCTAATGTCAAATATCGGGAATCGAACTCGGTACCCCTGAACCAAAGAGCTCGGCGCCGCCCTTCAGCCAATGAACTGAACTTAGCATTAACTATTTAAAATTTAACTTATTATCTGTAAAATTTTAAATACGGGTTTTACTGTACTTATAAATGCCACTTAGCCGGACCCGTGGTGTACGGGTAGCGCGTTTGCCTCTTGCCCGGAGGACCTGGGTTCGATTCCCAGCCAGGTCAGGGATTTTTACCTGGACCTGAGGGCTGGTTCGAGGTCCACTCAGCCTACGTGATTAGAATAGACGAGCTATCTGACGGTGAGATAGCGGCCCGGGTCTAGAAAGCCAAGAATAACGGCCGAAAGGAATTGTCGTGCTGACCACACAACACCTTGTAATCTGTAGACCTTCGGGATGTGCAGCGGTCGCTTGGTAGGCCAAGGCCCTTCAAGGGCTGTAGTGCCATGGGGTTTGGTTTGGTTTGGTAAATGCCAATTTGTTATTGAATTATGTTCTGTGAAAGCACAACGAAACCGTACTGAACAACTGAAACAACCTTTTCTTCGGCTACATCACAGTTGATTACTGCATATTTTTGAAGGATTTCTGGTGTAAATTTATGCCTCGTTCCAGTCAAGATATATTGAAATCAAGAGATTGAATGCCCTCTCTACCGCACAGAATGTTATTGAGCGACATTCACTGGTGACCAATGAAGAAACAAGAAACAAAAGAGAAAATCCACTATCGATAGCTGCTCTAATGCTGAGGGAAACCACTAAGTTTCACCCGACGGATGAATCGATGAATACAATAGAAATTAAAACACAATTCATAATTTTCTTTGGAATTCAAGGAATGTTACCGTAATCACCATATTCATTATTTCCGGGCAGCTACCCACTGATGGATACTATCTTTTCCAATGGAAATTGCCATCAGTTATACAAATGGTCTTGTACAATTTAGAAGGATTCTCTCAAAATTGCTGTTGATGTACCTTGAAAAATATTCGTAGCGTGTCGAAACAGTTTGAAAATATTCATAGAGGAATTCGAGATTGTTCCGCGTGCACCAAGTGACATACCAATAATTTCTCAGTTACTAATTTTACACTTGTGTCCTAAGTCGCGAAAGCATGTCTCAAGTGCCTTTTGTTTTCTGTATCAAACTTTTTGGACTGCTTTTAATCTCACCCATACATGACTGTTGGATCGTTAAACACGCCTTCGTTGGACTTCTTATCGATGACTACGATAACTGCTCGTGTAATTGAATCTTCAGTTGAGAAACAGGTTACTTCTTCATATACTTCGAACTGTTTTATATTCATAATCAGTCAGCTATCCCACATCTTAGTCTATGGTGCCTGTTGTTTCTTATGAATTCCCTTTTGAGGCAGAAACCAAAAACATGAGGAGGGGTTTCAGTCTCGTTGCACTCACGGAAACGGGTATCTTGGCTTCTGCCGGGAACACTTCGAACTGCAACAATATCGCAGTTCATCTTTATGGCGTTCGCCCATTGACAAGAAGATTCTCCATTCTTTGCGCATATCCAACTGTTAGATTTCTTCCACTCCAAGTAAAGAGACACACCTCTGCAACTGTAAATTACAAATTCTTAATTTACACCCATTAAATAATAATTGATAAAAAGTAAAAATCCCTTGCTAGACCACGTTATAGCTAATCAAAGAAAGGATAGGATTAAAACCCTAAGATATATTACAAAGAGAAAATCTAGTAACACCATTGGGCTCCTAACTATGTTAGTAGTTTTAAATGGCTGAGCCTACAATAATAAGATAAATTCTTAGCAACGCACTATAATCATACTTGAAAGTATCCTTTGGGATGGATAATCTCTATCATTCTTATAAGTCTCTAATTTCATTATATGAGAACACCAGTTACAAATTTCGTCAGTCACTCACAGTAAGACGTAAAACATGAAAAAAATGTTTTGTCTAGCACTCGCAAGATCCAAGCAAATGCGCAAATATAAGAGTGAGAGACGTTTGAAGATCGCCTCTATCAAAATCCTTCAATTTGCCGGTGACACCACCACCGTAGCCCCACTCTAGTCTGTCCAGAGCATCAATAAAAACCAACAATCCGTGGTGCGACCGATGGTATCTCCACCTCCATAGTTCCAAAACTATATCTATCATAATCCAACCTTCTAACAATCGATGTGCTTGAGTCCGGTTCGAGCTGCTCGAACACATGACGTCAGAGTTCGAACAAGTTCGAGCATTGCTCGCGCTTTTGGGCGCGCGCCGACCTAGCGGCTTGCTTGTTATCAGCCAGAAACCTCAAGAAGGCTGTGTTAGATTACCGGGCTACACGATACCGCCTCGTACTGCGTTTGCTGTGCACTTCTGTATATTTTGAACGTATAATCCCTTCAAACTGTATCTGCAATTTAGAGACAGCCAAAATCTGTGTATGTGCGACGATTCGTTGCAAATGCCTTCCCAGGATATAGAGACTGCCTCCAGAACTTCATTTGAATGTACAGTAAAAGGACGACGCGTTACAACATGTTCTTCTTAGAATGTTGCGGCAACATTATTTGTATATATGCGAGTAATTTGTACCATTGCAGGAACCTACTATTGTTACTAACCTCGACACTATTACATCCTGGCCAGAAGTCAGAGGCCCATCTGGGATGGTGGGCGAAAGAATAATCTATATTATTATTATTATTATTATTATTATTATTATTATTATTATTGTATACTTTTATTGGTAACTACTAGGCAATTATTTACAATTTGTTTTAACCTCGCTCTGACACAGATAGGACTTAAGGCGACATTGGAATAGGAGAGGGCTAGACGAAGGAAGAAAGGTGCCGTCGTTTCAATTAAAGTACAGCCCCAGCATTTGCCTCGTGTGAAGATAGGAAACTACGGAAAACCATCTTCAGGGCTGCCTACAGAGGGGTTCGAACCAACTATCTCCCGATTACTGGATATTGGCCGCACTTAAATTACTGGAGCTACTGAGCTCGGTATTATATATATATATATATATATATAATTCACTGGGGCCATCAAGGACCACGTTAAGTCTTGTTGCATTTGACACTGAACTTGGCCGTCTTTAGAGCCCAAATTTCCCTCATTCTTTGTGAGTGGGCCTGCTTACGCTCCTCTGTCCAAGGGGCTCCGTGTCTTCTCTTCGGTTGCTCGTCTCGGTTTAACCCGTTCGTCAATATTTTCTTGCGGAAGAGATCTCTGTTAAGGGCGTCTTCAGCTGAGATATGTAGCATTTGCAGGTCTTCTTTGGTATTTCTAAACCAGGGAATTGTGGTTTTGGGGTTTGAATCAAAAAAGTGAAAGATTTCTTTAGTTAACTTTCTTCCGTCCATTCTTTTCAGATGACCGTAAAATCGTGCCCGTCTTTTTCTGATTGTGTCGGTAATTTCCTCTATTTTGCTGTAGACCTCCTTGTTGGATCTCTTTTGATGGATTCCATTTCTGTACTTTGATCCCAAGATTCCTCTCACAATTTTGCGTTCTCTTTTCTCCAGTTCTTCAAGGAGTCCTTTGTTGGCATTTAGAGACAGGGTTTCGGCTGCATATAGAACTACTGGCTTCAGAACTGTTTCATAGTGACGTATCTTGGTGTTTTGGGAAAGGCATTTTTTGTTGTAGATTGTGCGGGATGTTTGGTAGGCTATTTCCAGTTTGCGTACTCGCTCCTGAAGTGCTTCTTTGTCCAGTCCATTTTTCATGATAATCTCACCCAGGTATTTGAATTTGTCTACTCGAGTGATGTCCCCGTATTTTGTATGGAGTTTTGGTGGAGCCTCTTTGATGTTAGTCATTACTTCTGTTTTCTCAAACGATATCTGCAAACCAGTTTGTTCGGCAATTTCCTTTAAAATTTCAACTTGAGCTCTAGCGGTTTCTATGTCGTTTGAGAGAACAGCAATATCATCGGCAAATGCTAAGCAGTCTGTTGCGATCCCCTTGGATTTGGTTCCTATTCTCAAAGGAATGTAGTTGGTTTCCTGTAATCTCACCCGCCAGGTTCTGATGATCTTTTCAAGAACACAGTTGAAGAGTATCGGGGATAGCCCATCACCTTGTCGGACTCCTGTTTTGATGTCAAAGGAATGCGAGAGACATCCGTGGAACTTCACCTTGGATTTTGTATCGGTCAGGGTGGCTCTAATTAATGCCAGCAGTTTCAAATCAACTCCAAATTCATTTAAGATGTTTAGCAGGACTTCCCGGTCAATGGAGTAGTACGCTTTCTTAAAGTCCACAAAGACAGACACATACTACTTGGACCTTAGTGTGCAATATCTGATGATCGTTTTGAGATTTTGGATCTGTTCAGCTGTTGAGCGACCTTTTCTGAAGCCTCCTTGGTATTCACCTATTTGATGTTCGACTTGTGCTTCCAAACGCTCCAGGATGGCAAGTGATAGAATTTTGTAAGTCACGGGTAGCAAAGATATTCCTCTGTAGTTGTTGATGTTCTTCATGCTGCCTTTTTTGTGTAGTGGATGGATCAAAGCTATTTTCCAATCTTCGGGTAGGGTCTCCTTGTTCCAAATTTCTTCTATTTGCTTTTGCAAGATATCAAGTGATTCCTCTGGGGCATATTTCCATAGTTCTGCTACTACTGAGTCTTCACCCGGCGCTTTATTATTTTTGAGACGGGCAATGTGGCGCTTGATTTCATCTCTGTCGGGTGGTCTGGAATCTGGGTACCTGAGTAAGGGTTCCTTGGTCTCAATGGCGCTTTGCGGTTTAGAGCAATTAAGTAAATTCTTGAAGTAATCTACCAGAATGCTGCAATTTTCTTCATTTGACGTCGCCAGTGTGGCTTCCTTTCGCTCAAAGCATAGAGATGGTGGTTTATAGCCAGTGAGTTTGCTTTTGAAGGCTCTGTAGTACTCTCTGCTTTCATTCTTCCTAAAGTTTTGTTCTGTCTTTTCAATGAGAGATTTTTCGTATTTACGTTTCTCAGTTCTGAACACCCTAGCTGCTTGGGCACGTTGGGTTTTGTAGGTTTCCCAATCATTTTCTGATTTCGTAGAGTAGTACTATTTCCATGCATTGAGTCTTTCCTGCAGGGCTGGTTCGCAGGTACCATTCCACCAGGCATGCTTTTTGCTTCTTTTGATTTCTGCAACGTCTTTGGCAGCCTCAACAAGGAGACTTTTGGCGTTGTTAAAGTCACAGGCATTTGGTCTAGCCTTCTCCTGGAACTCCTCGACCCTTTGCCGAAGTTTATCGTTGCCGAAGCGTGTGATCTGTTTGGTTGTCTTCCTTGTGTTTGCGGGAATTGGTTTGAATTTGATAAGAGACATATAATGATCTGAGGCCACATTCATGCCTTTCTTTACCTTCACGTTCATAATCTCAGGGCTGTTTCTCCTGGAGATTGCAACGTCATCAATTTGGATCTCTCCGAGAGCTTGGACGGGAGAACGCCAAGTCATTTGCTTTCTGGGTGGATGGCGAAGGTGTGTCGACATGACCTGCAGGTTGTGATTTTCGCAAATGGACACCAGTCTTTTGCCGTTGGGATTGGTTCTTTTGTGAGCAGGGTAATTTCCTATAACTTTCTTGTACTTCTGTTCACGACCTAGTTGGGCATTGAAGTCACCCAAAAGTAGCTTGGCATGGTGTTTGGTGATTTTGTTTAATTTTTCATCCAGTAGGTCCCAGAAATTATCAACTTCGTCTGGATCAGACTTGTTCTTATCGTTTGTAGGAACATGTGCGTTAACTAGGGCGTAGGTTTTGTTCTTGCTTTTAATTGTGAGTATAGACAATCTGTCATTCACAGGTTCGAAATTTGCAACCGATTTCAGAAGAGGTATCGAAGCGATCACTGATGTTTTCTTCATTTGTTATTAAATTCCAGTACTTTAGTGGTGATTTACATGGTGACTTTATATCATCAGTATGGATTATGTGATGTGAAGTGCTCATTTTCTGCTGTAACCCGTGGGATGCTTGGCTGGTGTTTGCATATACATTTAAATGTCAGATGTTGGCTCGTGACGTCATAAATTCATCATGGCTGACCTTCCACAGGTTGAAGGGACGAACTATGACGTCATAAACATGGCTACGCTGGCAAGAAAGTCGTAGCGCTTGGCACATATTGGCATTTAATAATTACTTACAAGTTGCAAAAAAATCCTAATTTTCAGATCTAAGTTCCTTTTTTTGGACATGGTAGAATTCGCCCTTTAGGTTAAAAAATTTCTGCGACCGGAATTAGGGATAGCGGGATTGTATACCGGACCCACCGCATTTGTATCAACTATACTTCCACATGTTACGAAAACGCAGTGAAGATTGTGGGTCAATGATTGTGTTTCTAAAATATTGTTGCGCAAATGAATGTTAATATCTAAATTGCATAATATAATCAAGTCACAAAAAAAATAACAAATTGTTTCCATATCCGGAAACCAAGCACATCTAACGGCTGAATCATTCCAGGAGTTCCCTGGGGAATAGTTTTAACAATAATAGCTTTGCTGGCGGGTTTTGACGCTTACATATTTTCTTCACTTTGTGCTGCCCAAGAGTGAAACAACTGTCGTCTGGTACATTTTGAAAACAAACATCTTGTAAACATTTTTGAAGTAACTTTTTAGATGACTTCCCAACTGTGAAGGCAAAAAAAACTTTTTTGCTGTAAACAAACTTTTTCTAACAATAGGGCCAAATTCGCCGTCCTTTTGCTTTAATACAACTAACAGTTTAGGTAACAGTTCTCCATCGGCAGATATTACAAGCTGAATTGTATAGCCGTGTGTTAATGAGTTCAACGATTGAGCTACTGCGAAAATGTTTTTCTCACCATTTAAGCGTAGTGTATGTCCAGCATGGAACTAAACCTTGCTTTGGTCTGGGTTAAAAACGCACTTTGGAGAGTGAGTGTTTATTAATTTGGATACATGTCCTACAAAAATTGTTGCGTTCGACGCAAGGTCAAGCTGATCGGCTGTGTAACTTATGGTTACAAATTTTGTAAGTTACCAAGAACCAATTTTGAATTTATTTTTAAACTTTCGTACCCAGAAAGTTGAGGCGCGGAAGGTATCGTCATTATCACACCGAGCATTCTTCAGGGTCCATGTTCTAATGCAAGCGATTCAACTGAGGTGCTTCCACGGCCCCGGCCGGCCCCGGCAACAGCCCCGGCGCTGTGCTAAAGCACCGTTGAGGTGGTGGGGGAAGGAGGGGAAGTGGCAGAGGCAGAACCATAGGTCGTCAAGTCAGCGCGCAGCTTATGAAAACAATATTATTTATGACAGTTCTGTGAACACATAATCACACAATTCATACTGTACATACTTTGCTTTTGCCTTAATGCACAATTTCGTTTAAGTCGATTGCTGACATCGTTTTGCGGCAACTAATTTACCAATAATGGGTACAATCGATTTGGTGGTAGAAATTCTAAGTACAACCTCTAAATCCGCATCAGACAGAGAAGTACTAGTTCTCCATTTATTAAAATCAGAATTGAAAAAATCTGCGTTTGGGTTTTTTTTGCGGTTTTCAGAGCAACAATAGCCCATAACGTGCTCGAACTGCGCCTTCTAAACTATTGGGTTCATGTATCTGTGGGACAGGGATATAAAATAATTAAAATAATTATCTTTGTGGGTTCTTTTTTGCAATAAGTCTTATGGCGATGATAGGATAGGAAAAGGCTATGAATGGGAAGGAAGCGGCGTGGGCTTAATTAAGGAACAGCCCCAGCATTTTCTTGATTTGAAAATGGGAAACCACTTAAAACCACCTTTAGCGCTGCCGACAGAGGGGTTCGAACCCACTATCTCCCGGATGCAAGCTCACAGCTGAGCGCCCCTAACTGCGTCGCCAACTCCATCGGTGTTTTTTCTTAGCAGTACATCTAAGTCTAATTCTAAACAGTTCTTAATAATACGAAACCAAAAACGGAAACAAATCTCCTAAACTGCATGTAAAACAATTCCTAATGAGTAAGTTATTCCGTATTTCTGAAGAACTTGACAATTCCGATTTTAACGTAGCAATTTGTTCGGTTCTTGCTGCGCCAACAATGTCATCAGTCTGTCTGTCTGTCTGAGAAAGTTTTCATTCCTCACCCTGAAGGGGTGGGGCGGGCCACCTAGAGGGTTACGCCCTCTCTCTGGCCAAGGGATGCGGGCAGGTTGGGGAGATGTGAGGGAATAAGGAGGTGGGTGAAAGGATGTGAAGAAGAAGGAGATGGGAGAGGAATTTTTCCTATGCCTAAGTTTTTGTTTTTTTGTTTTTCGTTTTTTTGTCTTTTGCATGTACATTGATACATACGGTCTGCAGTTTGACAGTACTTGGGATATTAACATAAATTAATGAGTTTTATCTTGACGGTCATGTATGAAGCTCTAAAGTTTAACACAGCACTGATTCGAAATTTTCCGTTGATTCCTTCGCCATGATGATCTCTTCTGAAGATAGAGGGGCCAGTATGTGAAGAGTAACATTAAATTCGTGATGCACTCACAAGACGACATTTAACAGGATGTAAGTGTATTCAGTGATTAAAAATAGTGGGGAATATGCGATGCTATGATGTGGGTGCTTGAGCTGAGGGGGTTGGGGATGTGTTCAGACAAGTGTTTCTAAGGGAGTAAAGTTGAAGTGCGAATTTAGGCCGGAATGGGTGGTGAGAAAATGAAGATTGAATGTTTGGTTTGCTGCGGCTTGTAAGTGAGTGAGGACTAAGGGACGTTTGTAGGGATGGATATTAATAACGAAATGGTGACAAAATGAATCAGATCCTCTACTGTAGGTATTTGAAAAAGAGAACGGCTAGGTGACGTAGGTGGATCAATGGTTCTGATAGGGGCTATGAGTTCTGGTTGATTTCTAGGTGGTGCAGGGCGGCGACGGCAGCGGCGAGACTACACTGCGTGATTACCTCCACAGGTATGGCCTTGCGGTGGTTGATGCGTGTTGGGGCACCTGGGTGTAGGGTGATCTTGATTGCAATGTCCATATTTAGGGGTCTTGGCGGTACAGTGAATCGTGGTATGATTATTGTAGATGAGACAGCACTCACACCGGATGGCTTGTGGTGGTGGGGCACGAGATGGTTCCACTTTATGGTGGTGTCTATGTATAGAGACCACGCTGGCCAAAACACGGTCGACATCTTCGGGCGACGGCAGAAGAATTCTCCTCATATAGGTGGGACCCGTGGAGTTCTTGATTCTGAATGCCTTCTTGACTGGGATGCCTTCCGCGTGAAATTCGGAGAGTATTGTTGCCTCTGTAATTGAGGGGTCAACACCTCGTATTACACAGCTGAGAAGGCGGTAGCGTGGTGGGGACGGGGGAGTTTTGATGGGTTGAGGAGA
The DNA here is from genome assembly GCF_040414725.1 of Anabrus simplex. Classification (NCBI taxonomy): domain Eukaryota; kingdom Metazoa; phylum Arthropoda; class Insecta; order Orthoptera; family Tettigoniidae; genus Anabrus; species Anabrus simplex. The sequence goes on along the minus strand of NC_090266.1, from coordinate 840,691,826 downwards.
GAGGAGTTGAAAAGGGGTAGTTGATCCAAGTTGATGAGCTCCTATTGCAGTGGTGAGTTGAGTGGCCTCGATGTCCCTATTAACTTGAATGATGACTCCACTTGTTCGTCGGATGTCCGCTATATCTTCACGGCGCATATTAAATTTAAGCAGGGCGGAGAAAATGGCGCTGGGAGACTGGAACTCGGGGGCAGGATTGGAGGGTAGAAATTAATGCGTTCCTGAGGGGGTAGGTTGAAGCAAACGGGAATAAATGATGGGACGTCTTGTGCCGGATACGGATGAAAGTCCGAATGGAGAGGTTGTAGTGGTGGTGGGTGGAGAATTGGCAGAAATGGGCTGATTGGTGGCGTCCATGGACTGCGGAGGCGCACTTGTATTGTCTGTCGATGGTGCAGGGTTCGGTTCCAGAGCAAGGCGTTGTGGGGCTTGTTCTTCCTCCGGAGCAGACTGTGGAGAAAACCTCTTAAACTGGAAGTGAACTATAGTGTTGTCCCCCAGCGAAGCTGTTGTCGTGGGAAGAAATCTGGCCTGGTAGTCAGGAGCAGCAAAACTGGACATTACGGCTGAGTGGTAAGCTGCTGCAGCTGTTTGTTTGAAGGGAGTGGCGGTGGTGGTAGTGGCTGTCGTGGTCGTTGCTGTAGAGGTAGCTGGACGATAAGGTGAATACCGATGTATAACGAAGAGTGATGTTACGGTCGTCTGAGGAAGTGCAGTACGACTGACGATGAGCTCGCCCTGAGGTGATACCTCTCGGACTTTCTTCTGTCCACCTAGTCAGAACACCCTTTTAACAGGGAATGCCCTGCGTGCCTGAGTTACGGTGTAGAAAAACCGTTGGACGGCGAATGACCTCTCAATGACATCATAGGTGGAAACATGTTTATTGTGGTATTGTCGTCGAACGGTTGAAGACTTTACGCTTAAAATGACATGGCAAATTAAACAGTGAGCTTTCCCTTTGGTACTGATAACAAAATATGAATCAACCCACGAAGGATTAAACGACATTTTTAACGAGGGTGAAACCAACCGCTCCGTCTGCTCTATCGAGTAGATTCTACTGAGAATGACACAAACAGAGAGAGAATGAGAATGAATGTACTGTCTCTTACGCATACATGCACCGACCACTGTGTGGGGCAGGTGGGGAAGGAGGGGAACGGTGCTGCTGAGTGCAGCGCTGGTGCACCCCGGCACTAAGTGCTCGAGTTGGAAAGGCCTGTTCTAATGTGTACTTCATGGACGCTTTTGTTGTTGTTCAGCCTCGCCTTTTTAAATTCTTCAAATGTTTCTTTGGAGATAAATGTCAGTTTTTCTGCTTTTGTGCCTCTAGATTATTCGTAGCTTCCTTCAAGAAAGGTCCGATTGGTGCCGTAGCTTTTTTAAATTGGTGCTGAACGACGTTAAATTACCTTTTTTCTCCTTTCTTCAGCCAATAATCAACCGCCTTCTTATTGCATGTGATACTTATTGAAGGTGTTGTGGTAGCATTTTTTTTTCACTGTCAGTGTCGGATATTGCCAAGTCATCGTTTTTAATAACATTGTTACGTCAGGCAAGACTAACTTCTCTTCATGATCAATGGCGAACTGCACATCACCAAATTTTTCTGCAATAAGCCCTGTAAAGACAAGGATCATGATTCAGAATTGGCGCACGTATACTTTTGCCATGAGAAAATGTAAGCAAAGTTTTTACATACGGTACAGTTCAAAGCCCAATTCTCTTTCACCAGGCGTTATTTGGCTTTCACGGCGATCACTGCCAGCAAAGCAGCTTTGTAGACAAATTACCACATTCAATGGATTAAAATTTTGTTTTGTTTCAATTGAACATTGTCGTTGTGAATTTCTGACATTCGAAAATAACACTGTCCTGCGATGGTTTCATTGCCGCCATCCTGTATTGCTTTTTTGGAAGACTTCTGCATCCTGAATCAGGATCCGATGTTAATTTTCCCCCATCACACCACATTTTCTCAAAACTCCTATTTCTTTTATTTCATCACATGCACTAATGCACTTCTTACGTTGTCAGGAAGTGTGTCCTTTTAATTTAGATTTCCATATTCTTTTATTAATTTATTTCGTTATTTTATTAATTGGACGTCCGCCAGCCATCTCGTAGTCCTGTGTTATCACGCTCAGAGTGTAGAGCCTGCACCTATGTACAACACAGCCGGCAACGCGTGGTTTTGGCTGAGTGGCGTCATTCTCTCGTTGTGCTTCGTCCACGACAATCTGAGTTGTGTTTCGCTTACTAGTAAGAAGAGATTCTTGCCTTCATAAGCGTTCTATATGTGAGTGACGTACTATGTTAATATTTTTTTTGAACTTACATCTATCAACATGCCATGACGTGGCTGCAAGAATAATCCACATACATTCTGCTATGTATGTGGAAGTTTCGTGCCGATGAGACAGCGGCGTAATATAACCGAGTTCGTGTTAAAGGCCTACTGTACCTACTTTGGCTTGAAACGTGGAGGCCAAGACAGGCCGTGGGCAACACATAAGGCTTGTAGAACCTGTATAGAGCAGTTAGGGCGATGATTAAACGGTAAGAGAACTGCGCTGCCATTCGGTATTCCAATGGTGTGGCGATATCCCCCAGACCGCAGTCCTCACTGCTACTTGTGTTCTGTAAATGTGAAGGGATTTAACAGCAACAACAAAGGTAACATTGTGTATCTAAGCAATATTCGATCTACAATTTTACCCGTTCCTCATGGCCCTGATAAACCAGTAGCACAGCGTCCAGAACATTTACTACAGGATTTTCCCTCTTCTGAACCTGACGCAGACATGGCTGGCACTGACTCTGACTGTGATTCCTCCCATGAATGTCAATAACGTAGAACGGCTGATTGTTTGATCCGCCCTGTCAATATATTTTAATATTTGAATAATTTATACGTACTTGTTTCGGGAGCCTTAACTCCCTTCGTCAGCGTATTTACATCAAAATCTACCTTACCTAAGTCTCAAGCTATAACATCTTATCACATTAACATTAAGCATTGTCCTTTCTAACCTCAACTCTAGATACTATATGTACACTTTGTATTTTTGTATAATAATGCCTGTTGTAACCCGACACGTAAGGCATGGGACATTTTAATAACACTCTTGAATCGTCCACTCATTCCTCCTGTCCTTTGCACTCATACAACGTGTATCATAACCCTGGATTGATCCACTAGCTGTGTTGACTACTGATAACATGTTACTTGTCACAGCTTGCATTGTGTTGTCACTCTGAAGCTATTATCTTACGTCCAATTTGACATCCTTGGAAGTTATGACCCTTTGTTGAACAGAATATGGTCATCGTTAACATTTTATCAGTAGTCTACACAGCTAGTGGATCCATCCAGGGTGATGATACACGTTGTATGAGTGCAAAGGACAGGAGGAATGAGTGGACGATTCAAGAGTGTTATTAAAATGTCCCATGCCTTACGTGTCGGGTTACAACAGGCATTATTATACAAAAATGCAAAGTGTACATATAGTATCTAGAGTTGAGGTTAGAAAGGACAATGCTTAATGTTAATGTGATAAGATGTTATAGCTTGAGACTTAGGTAAGGTAGATTTTGATGTAAATACGCTGACGAAGGGAGTTAAGGCTCCTGAAACGTGTACGTATAAATTATTTACATATTAAAATATATTTACAGGGCGGACCAAACAATCACCCGTTGTACGTTATTGTTATTACGAGTCAATACGGACCAAAGACCGATATGGTCAAGATTGTCGTCCCCTGAATGTGTTGAAAAGAACCGAGACTGATCGAGCAAAGTGCATTAAATGACTTAGTTCGAGATTTTGACCTTACAAAGGAATCTGCCGAGTTACTCGGGTCTAGACTTCGTGAAAGGAACATGTTGACACCAGGGATGACGTACTATTGGGCGCGAACAAGAATTTACACCCTTCTTTTCTGAAGAGGGACCCTTGGTTTATTTCAACAACTTTCCGGAGGTTATCTTAAAACTAGGACCACCACAGTATGACCCTATTGACTGGAGACTTTTCATCGACGCCTCCAAGTGTAGTTTCAAGTGCGTCCTTCTTTACAATGAAAACAAACTTGCACCCATTCCCGTTGCACATTCAGTTATTAAACATATGGAAATCTCAAAATGCTGCTGTGTAAACTGAAGTACCAGGAACACAAGTATGAAGTGTGTAGTGATTTCAAAGTGATAGGTATTCTGTTAGGTTTACAAGGAGGTTACACAAAGCACCTCTGCTTTCTGTGTGAGTGGGACAGTCGAGCAAGGTTACATACTGAACTAAAAAAGGATGGCCACGTAGACAATGGATTGTAGGGTCAGAAACTTAAAACTAGAAACTCTTGTTCACAAGAGCAAAATACTCTTACCTCCGCTTCTTATCAAACTAGGGATTATGATGCAAATCGTTAAGACACTAAACAATGAAGGTGAATGCTTTCGGTACCTGTGTCATCGATTTCCAGCCATCAGTAATTCCAGAATTAAGGAGGGTATTTTCACAGGTCCAGACATCAGAAAACTTCTTTCTGATGCTAATTTTCAAAATGTTATGTGCACTGCAGAGCAATCGGCATGGACAGCATTTCGGATTGTGGTCAAATACTTTCTTGGAAACACAAAGGATTCAGACTACAAACAAATGGTGGATAGATTGCTTGTTTCTTTGCAAGATTTAGGCTGCAAAATGAGCATGAAAGTGCACATGTTACATTCCCATCTGGACTATTTCCCTGAGAACCTAGGGATGCTGAGCGAAGAGCAAGGTGAAAAATTCCATCATGATCTACAGGAAATGGAACGCAGATATGAAGCGAAATGGAACAATACATGCTGGCAGATTACTGCTGTTTACTAATGAGGGAAGGTCCGACTACTCCTCACACACGAAAAGCAAGGCGAAGACGTCTCTTATACTAAGGTAGGACATTATAAAATTGAAACCGTGGACTTACCATTCTCTGTACGTCAGTATGTAACCAACAACGTTGTAATGTTTCAGGAGAGGTGAACATTATTTTTTGGGTTATTTTATGGTATACACTACTTGAACCATCTGCATTTGCAAGTGTGCAAATGAGTCCATCAATTATAAACAACATTTTATTGTTTTAACTTAAGGTTTTAAAATAATGTATGATTTGGAAGTGACGTAATGGAAGATAATAAATAAACTTTTATATAACAGAACAGAAATCCTGTAGATGCACTTGGAACACAAATTATAGCAAATAATATTAGTGTGATAATATAAACAATAACAGTAAAGTTTCAAAACAGTAGATGTTTTCTCATCTATGGCCCTTATTGACAGGATCTATTACACCTACTGATGTACCAGCACAATCACTCTCCACTACGTTGACTGATGTTCCATCCTTACACCACGGAGGTCAAAGTTCTGCTGGCTCTAAACCAGCTTTAAGTTCAATTAATGTAAGACATAAGATGACTCCGCGGCATAGAGGCGAATGATACACCCTATTAACACTGAAATCTCACTTTTCAAAAATTTGTTGATTACATCCTTGTTCCGGGGAGGTCTTCAATTTACCTTCATTGCCGAGAATATTATCCAGGACTACAATATAGTAGGATTGTAGGAGTGAGAAATTAGATTCAATTGCTTCAGTCCTGGGCCTTTGATACAGTCGTTAGGTTCTCTGATCGTGGATTTTAAACCCGACTTTCTACACATAATTCAGGAGAGGTAGCACTTTATTTGTAATAGAAGGACATTTATCTTAAATGAAAGTGTGATCATGTACTTACACCGTCTACTACATACATCAAAAAAGAACCACAACGTAGCAAGCAGTCTTTAAACTCAGATGTATTTGGTGTACGTGCTGCTCGCACTCAATGTTAAATTAAAGGGCAATCCAATGGGACTGTAACTATAATCAAGAATATTTGTAACCTATTAAGCAAATCAATAACAATAACTACAGCAGCAAAGCTGACATCATACAGGGTGGCCTAGGGAGCGGTGTAAAGGGAACAGGGAACTGGAAATCAAGTAGGGATGACATAAAACTGTTAGTGTTCAACTGTAGAAGTATTGTAAAGGAAGGAATAGGATTAATTTAACAGATACATACTTACCAGATATTGTAATAGGAGTTGAATCATGGCTGAAAAATGATATAATGGATGCAGAAATGTTCCCACTGAACCTGAGGGTGTATCGTAGAGATTGTATAGGAATGGTAGGAGGGGGAGTATTCATTCTCGTGAAAGAAGAATTTCTAAGCTACGGAAAAGTTAAAGATGACAAGCACGAAATTCTAGGGGTAAGGCTCATTTCTAAAGATAATAGGCAACTTGATGTGAAAGAAAGGAAGAGATTAAAATTAGGACTGTTAGTCAGTACCATATGGATGATAAAACAGGCATGAGGGAGTTTTTAATAAGTAAATATGATTGTTGGAAAACGGTAAATAAAAATGTAAACAGACTCTGGGATGGGTTTAAAGCAATTGTTGAGGAATGTAAAAATAGGTTTGTACCTTTAAAGGTGGTAAGGAATGGTAAAGATCCACTATATTATAACAGAGAAGTAAAGAGACTAAGAAGGAGGAGCAAGTTGGAAAGAAATAGAGTTAGAAATGGCTGTGGAAGTTAGGAGAAATTGAAGGAACTTACTAGGAAATTGAATCTAGCAAAGAAGTCAGCTAAGGATAATATGATGGCAGCATTATTGGTGGCCACACTAATTTTAGTGAAAAATGGAAGAGTATGTATAGTTACTTTAAGGCAGAAACAGGTTCCAAGAATGACATTCCAGGAATCATTAATGAACAAGGGGAGTGTGTATGCGAAGATCTTCAAAAGGCAGAAGTATTCAGTCAGCAGTATGTAAAGATTGTTGGTTACAAGGATAATGTCCAGATAGAGGAGGTGACTAATACTAAAGAAGTATTAAAATTTACCTATGACAGCAATGACATTTACAGTAAGATACTTAAGTTGAAAACAAGAAAAGCAGCTGGAATTGATAATGTTTCGGGGGATTTACTAAAGACAATGAGTTGGGATATATTACCATATCTGAAGTACTTGTTGGTTATTGTTTGCATGAAGGAACTTTACCAAATGAATGGAGAGTTGCTATAGTATCCCCTGTATATAAAGGAAAGTGTGATAGACATAAATCTGAAAATTACAGTCCAGTCAGTTTGACATGCATTGTATGTAAGCTTTCGGAAAGCATTCTTTCTGATTATATAAGTCATGTTTGCGAAATTAATAACTGGTTTGATAGATGGCAGTTTGGGTTTCGGAAAGGTTATTCCACTGAAGCTCAACTTGTAGGATTCACTTGGACTGTATCGCGACTGACCTGTCTAAGGAATTTGATAGGGAAGATCATGGGAGACTGCTGGCAAAAATGAGTGCAATTGGACTTGACAAAAGAGTAACTGAATGGGTGGCTCTGTTTCTAGAAAACAGAACTCAGAGAATTAGAGTAGATGAAGCTTTATCTGTCCTTTTAAAAATTAAGAGCTGAAATCCTCAAGGCTGTATTATTGGACCTTTATAATTTCTTATATATATCAATTATATGTGTAAAGAAGTGGAATCAGAGATAAGGCTGTTTGCAGATGATATTATTCTGTTCCGAGTAATAAATAAGTTACAAGATTGTGAGCAACTGCAAAATGACCTAGATAATGTTGTGAGATGGACAGTAGGCAATGGTATGATGATAAACGGGGATAAAAGTCAGGTTGTGAGTTTCACAAATAGGAAAAGTCCTCTCAGTTTTAAATACTGCGTTGATGGGGTGAAAGTTCCCTTTGGGGATCATTGTAAATATCTAGGTATTAATGTAAGGAAAGATCTTCAATGGGGTAATCACATCAATATGATTGTAAATTAAGGGTACAGATCTCTGCACATGGTTATGAGAGTATTTAGGGGTTGTAGTAAGGATGTAAAGGAGAGAGCATATTCGTGTCTGGTGAGACCCCAACTAGAGTATGATTCCAGTGTATTGGACCCTTACCAGGACTACTTGATTCAGGAACTGGAAAATATCCAAAGAAAAGCAGCTCGATTTGTTCTGGGCGATTTCCGACAAAAGAGTAGCGTTACAAAAATGTTGCAAAGTTTGGGCTGGAAAGACTTGGGAGAAAGGAGACGAGATGCTCGTCTAAGTGGTATGTTCCGAGCTGTCAGTGGAGAGATGGTGTGGGAGGACATCAGTAGACGAATAAGTTTGGATGGTATCTTTAAAAGCAGGAAAGATCACAATATGAAGATAAAGTTGGAATTCAAGAGGACAAATTGGGGCAAATATTCGTTTATAGGAAGGGGAGTTAGGGATTGGAATAACTTACCAAGGGAGATGTTCAATAAATTTCCAATTCCTTTGCAATCATTTAAGAAAAGGCTAGGAAAACAACAGATAGGGAATCTGCCACCTGGCCGACTGACCTAAATCAGTATTGATTGATTGATTGATTGATTGATTGATTGATTGATTGATTGATTGATTGATTGATTGATTGATTGATTGATTGATTGATTGATTGATTGATTGATTGATTGATTGATTGATTGATTGATTGATTGATTGATTGATTGATTGATTGATTGATTGATTGATTGAAGCCTGGGTATGAACACGAGATAATTGTTGTGTATCATCTGTAGGTGCATACTGCCAAAATGAAATAGAAGAAGAGAATTTAGGGGAACGTGGAGCACCGAAAACTGGATATAATTTTATAGTCTGCCATTCCACAAAATACAGTAATAAATGAATTCTCAGGTTGTGTCATTACCTGAAATGAAGCTGGTTTAAAAAAATAAGTTTCTTATTACCTTTACTAAGTCAAAATTTATCTATTTTTCATGTACTTTAAATGAAACTCCATTATTTCCAAAACCACCCGATGGAGTAGGCTGTGATTAATATTCATTTGTGCAGAAGAAGATGGAAGTATAAACTTGACAGGTATGCATGCACAGTTTAGAGTGTATGGTTTGTAATACAGGTTTGGTTGGGCAAGTTTCCGTATTATTTTCACCTAAATTTCTGGCATTTTATATTATAGTATAATTTGTTCTTATACTTCACAGACTCAAATGTTTTGAGAAGTTAAAAAAGGAAAAATAGAGGCAATCGAACCTCCATCATAGCAACATTCTCTGTTACCTCTTGAATTAGACACAGTTATATTATGTTTGTATCCTTAAACCTTATTTAAAGCATAAAAAAACTATAATTGTACTAAAGCATAAATTACGCATAATTCTAGTTCAGTAAATGAATAATAAATGCTTAAAGCAGTCCTAAGAATTTCAAACTTCTAGTTGAATGCATTTCAGAGTTGCAGGAACATAAACTTGACAAGATTAACACTAGCGATACAGGGAATTATTACTCCCATTAAGCTGTTCGTGGTGATTGAATGGTTTACTTCGTGACTGTGCATTAAAAGCAGAAAGTGCTTTGAACAAGTTTCGTTATATTGAGTAATGTTTTAGAGGACAGTACTCTCTTTATACTGTCATATCAATTTTTAAATTGTGGAAACATAGTTGCTTTTCTATATGGAATATTCATCGAGGGACATTCATTTGATTCATATTTTATTTTGAAGCGAATATATCCGCTAATGTTCGAGAATCGGGCTGCAAAACAAGTGGCTCTGGGTACGGTGTTCGTTGTGCGTCACATTCGTCATGCTACGCCTCTGCCGGTATCGGATTTATGGATGTGAGTTCAGGAACACAGGCGGTAGCGAGGCAAGAGGACATCCAACGCTAGGGGAGAACAAAGCAACGGAATTAAATTGTATTGCATGAAAGTTTCATGATCGGCCGACAGCTCAAGAGCTCCCGGGAGGCATGACTAAAATAGCGCCCGATGACCCTTAGCTTGGTGTCTGCTCCCCTCAGCTTTTTTCTTTGTTCAAATCTTCTCCTCACTAGACTTCCTTTCACTACGTGAAACATAGTGATAATGAATTTACTGAAATAGTACGTTGACCAACAACTATAACTGTTCAGGTCCGAGTGCCGGAAATTAAAACTAAATTCATTCACCACACGTGATTCAAATATCATTACTAGTACCCTTTAAAATTTTTCTGTGGTTTGACCCTTCAGCTCCACACATGCTACAATGGCGCTTTTGTGTTAGGCCACGTTCGTATCCTTCCCAATTCTAACCTACATTTCAAAATTACAAACCAATGGAGACCTTAAGATTACCATACATCCTTAAAAGCTGGAGAGTAATAAACACAATATGGGAATTCTCTCGCATAAAACAACTCTAGGAATTGTTTTTTTTTTTCATTTTACGCTATTCGTTTTGCATCGCACTGACACAGGTAGGTCTTATGGCGACGATGGGACAGGAAAGGCCTAGGAATGGGCAGGAAGTGGCCGTAGCCATATTTAAGGTACAGCACCAGAATATGCCTGGTGTGCAAATGGGAAAGCATCGCACTGACACAGATAGGTCTTATGGCGACGATGGGACAGGAAAGGCCTAGGAATGGACAGGAAGTGGCCGTAGCCTTATTTAAGGTACAGCACCAGAATATGCCTGGTGTGAAAATGGGAAACAACGAAAACCAACTTCAGGGCTGCCAACAGTGAGGTTCGAACCTACTATCTCCCAGATACGAGCTCACAGCTGCGCGCCCCTAACAGCACGGTCAACTCGCCAACAATCAGCAATGAAGAATTGTTCATTATTTCCTCATCCTCCACGTTCTGGTTTGTAGATGGAATATTTTTGCAGTTGATTACTATTCAAGACAGCTCAAATGCATGAGACCCATGTGTGTTTCTTGAAGCCGATACGGGTCGAAGGGAGATTAAAAACGTGGCCTTATAACAAATCATATTCCAAACACTGAAGCAAGGTACCCGAAGAGTTTTACGTCGATATACCTAACGTGCAACGTTTAGTAGCTGGAAATATTCTGACACGGTTCTCTAAATTTCATCTTCTACCAGGAACGAAGGTGATATGTCATTTAATATCATTACAGAACCTTTTACATCAATAAACTTCGTAAAGTAATCTTACTGCAACTGTGTGCACTAATCTTCAGAGTTGATTATTTTCATATGCATTTTTTGAGAGTTTTAAAAATGAACTTGCTACTACAGTGTCATCTTTTCGTCTTCACATCGTTTTTCAAATCTTTTGGAAATAGAAAATCCTTTTTAAACCTACTTGGAGTTTATTATAGATTACATTACATTTTAATTCCTGTTGCTTCAGTCCAACATCAAGGTTATCAGCTTCATATACAGAATTGTTTGAGAATCTAAGTAACAGTTTAGGCCTCTTTAATCATGTAACGTTATTGTAGAACTTTCGTTTGATATTGTGATGCCAGTAGGATGTATACTACAGTACTTAATTTCTTTGTGGCTTGAAGACTTCATGCTAGTGTCCAAGGGAATATATTATTATTATTACTGTGCAGTTTCTTTAAACTACGTGCATAAACGATACTCAAATTCAGTGGCGGTTCCTGCATGAAAGGCTTTATGGAGTCGCCCCGCAGCCTTTTCAAGAATATTTACCATATTTCACTCTATAGCTGATTATATTCAGAGATGGACAAATATGGCGAGGCCGATAAGGTGGTATGCTGTTCGTTTATACAGTGTTATAATTATTATATTGGCTGTGCACAAGTTCTTTATATCTCACCGACACAGATAGGTCTTATGGCGACGATGGGAGAGGAAAGGCCTAGGAGTGAGAAGGAAGCAAACGTGGCCTTAATTAAAACACAGCCCCAGCATTTTCCTTATGTGATAATGATAAACCATGGAAAACCATCTTCAAGGCTGTCGACCGTGGGGTTAGAACCAACTTTCTCCCGAATGCAAGATCGCAGCTGCGCGCCCCTAACCGCAAGGCCAACTCGCTTGGTTGGTTGTAAACATTTCTTTTTTCTACTTTCATGGTAAAGTACTGTTAATGGTTTTCAGAACGTAGCTGCTGTCCAGCAGGCACGATGTTTCCGCTTTTTTTTTTTTTTGCTTGAGGCACTCGGGCTGTGGCAGTGGAGCCCTCATTCCGGTACTGCGGGGTGAGGTATGGTCCTCAACAGTAACATGGGCTTATCAGAAGAAGAAAAAGAGCAGGCATATGTGAGGGCAGTCCGGCGGATCACGCAGAAACATTGCCAACCAGTTTACGATGCAGCTTGGTCCCCTCCATCCTACGTCTTACATTAATTAACATTATTAGAGACAAGTTCCAAAATATTTTACAAAATAATGAATCCCATTATCCTGACCATTTAAACATCTCAGTTCTATAAAGAAGCTAAAATGAAATGAAATTGTGTATGGCTTTTAGTGTCGGGAGTGTCCGAGGACAAGTTCTGCTCGCCAGATACAGGTCTTGTGATTTGACTCCGGTAGGCGACCTGCGCATCGTGATGAGGATGAAATGATGATGAAGGCGACGCATACACCCAGTCCCCGTGCCAGCGAAATTAACCAATTATGGTTAAAATTCCCGACCCTGCCGGGAATCGAACCCGGGACCCGTGTGACCAAAGGCTAGCACGATAACCATTTTCCCATGTAGCTCAACAAAGAAGCTAAAATAAAGATTTAATATGTAATTACCGGTATTGAGTGACAGTAACATTTGCAGGTTGGTCAAATTTTAAATATGACTTGATGCTTTGTGATTTGAGCCGGATTGCACATTTCAGACCAATTGTATCAAGAAGAGATAACATTCATGTACTGCATGTTTGTTTTCGTAAATGTCTCTGGTGATCAGTGAAACGGTACAGCACCACAGGAGTCGTGATTGCAGTAGCTGTTAGCCTCCTAATGTGTTTGTATAAATGCCACTATAATTTAGTTAATTACTGTAGTAGTGCAAACGTTCAGTATATAAAACAAAATTTTAGTCTTAATTTAAGCAGAAAAGGAAAATGGATAGCATTTTAAGTAGTGGTGGCATTTTACATTTTTGAACAGAGGCTAGTCCGAATGTAAATATTTTGCAGGAACTGGAGGGCTATAACAATAAAAGCAATAAGCATGTCATCAACTACTTCACTGAGCAGGAGAAAGGAATGGGTTCTGTCTATAAGCCAGTCATCAGAGGTATCATGTACTTTAAGCTTTTAATTATTTATTTTCGCTTCAGGATATAATCTAATTTTCTCTATGTGATCGTTCTGTCTCGGAAGTAGATTCCTATTCAGGCAGTGTCATCGGATTATTAATATTACTATTATAGGTTATGAATGGTGCTACTTCATATCCAATATTGTGATGATGATCAGTGAAAACTGAGCTGGAAGGGGGAGTTGAGATGGCAGCAGAGCCCTGCCAGAGTAAAATGCTCCTATTCGAAATACTGATGAAGGCAGACGAGCCGTTGTAGATTTCAAAACTAACTTGATTTTAAGTAGATTCATTTATTGTACTTGACATAACACAATGAGTATAGCTGCATGATTAGAAAGATCACAAGTAGTAGTTTTCATTATTCTAACGATGCCTTACGATAATGTGAGCCATAAAATTATACTTAAAAACAGCAAAAATTTTCAAGTATCTCCACAAAGACTTCTTCAAACACTTAGGATTTTGCAGAATCTGTCTTCCATCAACTTGGAAATTGCATACCATCAGATATAATGAGAAGCAGCGCCTAAGTATTTAGCTGCTAGTGGGCATGGAAAGAAATGTTAGAAAAAGACACTGCTTCGAGTTATAGAGAATTGTAAGCTCGACCTTGGGCCGGAACAGTGCCCATGACAGTGTGTCATTAGCGGGGACGTTCAATCCCTTTCAGTCACGCTCAATCTATTGATAGCATGCAGAATGTGTTTAGTTTCTGTACAATAAAGTTACTATGGGCGATACTGAAAGGGGTGTCCATCTGTAATAACACATTTCTCACACAATTTAATTAAATTACCATTTACACGCATGAGTTCTTCTTCGGTAATAATAATTAATCGTTTCTGGTATAAAAATCCCCTGCAATTCTTCCAGTGTGTGAAGAATATTCCCGTAACTTCTATTATTTAATCTTCCCCACAAATAAAAGTCACACACGTAAAATAGGGAGAATGAGGGGGCCATAACCTTTAAGAAGTAACCATGTCACCGAAAAATGTTTATTTCGTCAAAGGAATCATCGGAAACATGGACTGAGCCAAAATATCCTTCGAAATACTCGTTTTTTCTCTCATAATCTGACAAAGTTTAAGAAAAACGGTACGAGTATGTTTGTACTCTTTCTATGTCAATTTACTATATCATTAAACAAGATGGACCCTATCAATCGCTTCACAGTTACAGCATCCCCTACGCCTGCTTTATCGTCATGTAATGGAACTTCATGTCTTAATAGGAGATGCCGTGTGCTCCAATAGCCATTGTTATCTGAAGCTACGTGACCATGGAAAGAAAACCATGTATTATTAGAAAAATAAAATAAGGATCAAAAATGCTATCAACAATTTATTTTTGATACTTAATTATAAAAATTTACTCTGTCTTCATCGTCACGATAGTCACCATACTGTACAATTTTTCAGTTTAAGTACTTTGGTAGCCACACGGACCGAGGCTTCTGAAACACCCACTTCCTATACAACATGTCATAGAGATTTATAAAGGGATTTCGTCAATATTTCCTCCTTCAGAGCTTTACATTTCGTTTTAGGAACTGAAGCGTTTAGCGATCCCATTGTTCTTAGTTTATTAACAAGAAGCCTAACAATCCCTCTGCCTGGATTAGCATCACCAGGGAAATTCAACGGAAATTGTCTTCACACCCCTTTGCACGAGTCGATTTTTACATACTGGTGCGTGTTGTAAATAATAACTCTTTGTTCAATCGAGGACTTTACAGTTTCAACTGTAATAGATTAAATTCATTGTTCGCCACGCTAATTAAATGATAAATCGCACACACGCTGAATTTAAAGTAACTTGTAAAAAACATACACTGCTCGATTAATCATATCACCCAAAGAGACTGGAGTTTAAGAGCATTAAGCTCCTTTCACACAACACGGTTTCCACCGTACGGCGAAAAGTCGTACGGCTTTTTGCCATGGAGATGTTTCCACAGTGCGGCGACGGTTTCTTGCTGTTGTAAGCTCAGTGCGTTTCTTGATATAAGTCGTACAAGAGAGCCTTGTAATGAATCGTGGACGAATTATTGCGTCATGGTTATTTCATCGTCACCGGAAGCGACAAAGACGAAATCCCCGTCTATGGGTGCATCCTATCAATCAGAGGAGAGAGGAAGTGGAATTATTTTACACATTGTTTGAAGATCTCAGGAATGAAGAACTTAAATTTTTAACTATTTCTGTATGTCAGTTGCCACAGCACAGTCCTGGCTTGGACCAGAGTAAGCAAAACTTCAGAATCAACATCAGTCATTTCATTAAATCCAACAATAAATTAAACAAAGCAATAAACTGAACATTTTAACAACAAACCAAAATACTTCAATATTCATATATGCCTACAAACTAAACTATGCACAAGGAACACGTGTGCGGGACTGCAAACTTCGTGGACAAACTTCAACATGTTTCCATGCCGCAGCCAACTCCAGTAACAACTGCTTCGCAACTAGGCGTTGCTCCCGACGAAGACCGAGCTAACCGCTCTGTACTTGTTGACTAGACTGATATGCGATATTTGCCAAGTTATACATAAAAATAGATGCTGCCCTTGTTCTACTTACACAAATAAATAATGAAATTCAAAGAAAAGTAGTAACCGAGAAGTAGGATACAACAATAACACTTAGATTTGAAGTTCATCAATTGCTTCGTTTCCAACCGAAAGGAACTTGTGTTTCGTAAACCTGGAAAATTAACTCAAGCAACTGAAACTCTTGAACGTCGTTGTGGAAAACTATTTGTAGCAAATATGTAGGGTGAATAACCTCCTTACAGGTAACGAGAATACCTAATCCAGTGTCACGAAAAACGTTGGTGGCAATCGTAAAAAGGAAACCTAAAAAAATAACTCGTTTAGCCAACGTAATCTGTGTGAAAGTGATGAAGGGGAACCAATTGTTAAACACTTTCAGTGTTCCCAAGATCACGTAGCCCGCGCAGAGTAGGGACTCATAATGGCAACTTATGTTTGGTGGGACTTCAAACAACATAGGTGAAACTAAATTTGAAGTACTATAAGTTCAGCGTAAAATTATACTTTTATTTACTCATTTTATCTGCTGATACCGGTTTTGATTATATTGAATAAATGAAGGAAATTAATTAATTAATTTAATAGCTGCTACTTGTGACTTACTTTACGCAATCTCCAATATTTTTCCGAAATATCGCATCAAATACAGTTTCAGTGTTACTATGTAGAACAGGCAAGCAGATGGTGTCCACATCATCCACAAATTCATTAGCACTTCCGCATTTAAAATACTACACCAGAAAATTGACCTATCATGAACATTACTTACAGAGATGACGATGTAGCCAGGTCAGAATCGAAATGTATATCTCTCATTAGTAAATTAGAACTATCACAACTGCATGATATTTAGCATTATTGCAATGTATCTATAAGACGTAATAGTGATACTGACTTGAATTATAATTGGGCATGCTTTCATACGTGTTGGTACTACACAACACCACACTCATCGTCCGTGATATGTCTGCAGTTAAATGATCTTTATAATCATCAAGGAGTGTCTGTTCAAAACGTTCTACTTCCACTTCAACATTGTTAGTATTTCTTCCACATGTATTGCATTAGTTGAATACCATCCAGCACCGTGAGCAATCCAGACAATAAGGATGTAATTCCTTAAAATTAGTACCATACCCGATCATGTGTGCGTTCCATGTGCCTTTTATAATACGCCTCCTTGCGTTTTTCCACAACTTCCTTAGGGTTGAAGTAGCACCTTTTGAACAATCACTCCTCAATTATATCCCAACCAGTATTCATCTTCTTCATATAAATAAAACTTTAAATATTGGTTCATCCGTTACTCGCATCTTTTTCAGACTTGAAGGTACAATGTTTGCAATAAATGTGATTTTTTTGCTCGTGAAGGAAGGGAATCACAAACTCCGGGCAAAATATTAAAATTGCTCTACACAAATTTACAACCTAAAAGTTTATGTGATCATAACTGTCATAACTTCCATTTCCTCTCAGTATTACAACATCTAACAATTAGATAACACATAATGCTTAATCGTTCAGTCTTAAGGGTGACACGCGACTTTATTTCATTTGAAGAGATTTTTCCAAATTAGTTTGTCTACTGAAACATTCACATAACAGGTAAATGATATAACTTATTCCATTTTCAACTTCAGTAACATTTCTGAAACTTTTCGCATCCCTTGATAGGGACAAATGTGCATCATTTTTTTCACACCAAAGTGCTCCATCTCTTTGGCGTTTATTGTAACAGTGACCAGTTGACACAGAGAGAACAGCTAATTGCTTTACGTCGCACCGACACAGATATGTCTTATGGCGACGATGGGATAGGAAAGGCCTAGGAAGTGGAAGGAAGCGGCCGTGGCCTTAATTAAGGTACAGCTCCTGTATTTGCCTGGTGTGAAAATGGGAAACCACGAAAAACCATCTTCAGGGCTGCCGATAGTGGGGTTCGAACCCACCATCTCCCAATTACTGGATGCTGACTGCACTTAAGCGACTGCAGTTATCGAGCTCGGTACAGAGAGAACGAAGCGTACACAAACGTGTGGTACAGGTCTGAACTTTCTAACGATGAATATTAATCCTGAAATACATGTGTTTCTGACCTGCAGATAAATGTGGACACTCTCTGACAGGGATCTCTAACTCATCGGTTGCCTTCTAAACTCAAGTTGGTGGGTTCCATCACACCTCAGTCCGATGGTATTTGAAGGTGCCCAAAAATGTCAGCCCCGTATCGGCAAATTTACCTAAAGGTTGTGGTATACAATTTATAATCACCAGAGTGCATGCCGAATGGCTAGATTAAATTCCAAACTTATCTGCAGTGTTCATATGGAGTGAGGGCATATGATGTTATTAATAGTGATTCGTGCGTCGGATGGAGACGTTAAGCAGTGTTCATATGGAGTGAGGGCATATGATGTTATTAATACTAACTCGTCCGTCGGATGGTGACGTTAAGATATAAGCGGATCCCTTCGTGTCAGTCGACAGGAATAGGCTATGTGCCACTACTTAGTTCCACCCTCTCTCTACCTCAATATCGTCATCATATCACACGCAGAAGCGCAAGTCACCCATGAGTGTCAACTAGAAAAACCTGCACCAGGCCACTCACAAGGCTTCTACATAGTCGTCTAACCACAAATTGCACTGTGGCATCTTCTGCTCTCATAGACTTTTCTTTGAACATTTGATTTCTACGCCTTACTCTATTGATGTTACGTCCATTGTCAGAATTATTCCGTCGAGTGACCTTACATCATCCATTTGCGTCATATTGAATTCGTTCGGTAAATAGATTAAATGATAACGGATAACGATGTATAAAGACAACTTCCATGAGCATCAAAATGCAACTCGTATAATTAGAAGTACCTAAAGTAGATGTAGTTAATTTCCATAACAATGCTTACACAGTGCAACAGTGTACTTTCACAAAAGTAGGTGTACTTTACGTATTTCTGCCTTCTGAATTCGAAAATGACACTGAAAATATCGTATCCCCCACAGTTTTGGCATAAAAAGTGTACTTATCTAATAATGATATCAGATATTGAAGTAGTAAATATATATGGCACACGAATCATACTGAACCAGAATACAAGTTTAAACCAACAACATATTGAAATATACTCACATTGAACAGATGCATACAGAGAATGTGGTAGAAAATATGCACTAACGTAATTCATTCCGTGCTTTCTTAGTTGTCATGGCATGGCCCCTGCTTTTCCTCTTATGGAGCATTTCCGTGCGCTCACGGTGAAGCATCCAGCAGTAGTCGCCCGTCATCCAAACATCCCAAATTCCCCGGTATCGTCGTTCCATGTCGTTTATATCCTGATGGAACCTTTCACCCTGTTCCTCACTTACACCACCCAGGTTTGTAAGAAAAATGTCAAGGTGAAAATGTAAAAAAAATATAACTCCACACTCACTGAGCATTCCAGCATTTTCAACGTGGTCAGCATTTTCTCCACTATGTCGACATACTCTGGGCTACGATTGTTTTCCAGGAAGTTTTGAACCACACATTTAAAGGCAGTCCAGGCTTCTCGGTCCACGGCATTCATTGAATGAATGAAATCTTCATCTAGCATTACTTTCAGAATATCGGGACCAGTGAACACGCCCTCCTTCAACTTAGCATCTGACAGGTTGGAGAACTTATTACATAGATACTTGAAACAGTTGTCACACCTAGGTAATGCTTTGACGAACTGCTTCATTATGCCCAGTTTTAGGTGCAGGGATGGCAAGAGTATTCTGTCTCTTTCCACTAGAGGGTCACACTTGATATGTTTGTCCCCTGGAACCAATTCCAACCTTCTGGACCACTAATTTTTGCATTTTCTATTCTATTCTATTCTATTCTATTCTATTCTATTCTATTCTATTCTATTCTATTCTATTCTAAATAAATACTAAAATACCATATGAAGCTCAGAATATCAATCAGAATATTATTATATCATAAACTTGCATTAACATTAATTAAAAATTTACGCGATTTGTGCAGAAACTGTGGGTGATACAATGTTTCCAGTAACATTTTCGAATTCAGGATGTCGAAATATATAAAGAACGGCTACATTATCAAAAAACATTTTTGTAACCTTAAAAATTGTTGTATTGTGTTATTATGTAACCGTAAGTGAGAATGAACTTGCCTGGAGACTATCGTGAAAACTTCAGTGATAGTATTAACGAAACCATCGTATGGCACAGGTCACTATTACGATTCAGTGATGGTAAATTTAACTGACATTGTAACTAATATTCAGTTTAATCAGCTGTTCAATGCTCTGTCGTTTGATTGTAGAGTTACGCTTGTACAATGTTCTTTATCGATAAGATGCTTCAGTTCGTGGCCAGGTTGCATTTGATATCACTGTACAGTCTGTTGACCCTACAAATGTGGATGAAGTGGCAACTAGAACCTCTAACGTGAGTTTACATTAAAACTGTAGGTTAGGAAATAACATGGAAATGTGCTCTCGAAAGACGTTAGAGAAAAGGATATATTAGTAGACTGTAGCCTCCTCATGACTATGCAAGATTTTTTATTCAAAGGATGTGGAATTATTTTTGTCGCACTGACTCAGAGGTCTTATGGCAACGATACGATTTAAAATGACTAGGACTGTAGAGGAAGCAAGTGTGGCGTTAATTGAGGTACAGGTCCATATTTTGCCTGGTGTGAAAATGATAAAACACAGGAAACCTTTGCCAGGGATGTGACGGTGGTGATCGAATGTACATTCTCCAGAATGCAAACTAACAGCTACATCGCTCAGCCAACTCGCTTCCATAGACTGATATTTTTATATTTTCCAAATCCTAGACAGGCTCTATCTATTAGTGTCTGCAGCCATTTCCTTATGGATGCACTATTTTTGCATCTGCATCTAGGAACAGGCCAAAGCAGAATGCTGCTTCCGCTGAACTCTCAGTCTCACGTATGGCTGTGACAGTATGGAAGCTGCTGAGGTACGGATTGTGTTGAGTAATGACAACCATTTGGAGCACGTCTTCTGCACCTGGATGATATGAAGATTCTCCTCTCAGGGCCGGTCATGCTGAAGTAACACGTTCTGTCCAATTGAGGAAAGCAATTCTAAACCATCTCACATCTCATCTCAGATAGTATGCCTCATTTTAGCGCCGCCATTGGTTTCCCTACAATCGCATAATTATTTGTGGTGTTATTTGAGAACCTAACTAACCTATGGGTCGACATGGAGGTTACCTATTATTATTCTTTCAATTAACTGCGTATTGTTTTTGTATCATAATATTCACTGCCGCATTCCACGGTAAAAGGAGATGCGTCTACACCCGCTGCTGTCCCTATCTACTCTCATGAATATGGTTAATTTCCCTCCCAACACCGAGTCAGCAGTTACTTTGTTCCACATCGCAGGAGGATGAAAATTCCGGTGTTACAGCTTCACTAGATTTGTATCAAGGGGTGTTCAGTGGTTACATGCCAGCAAGCTCGTTCGATATTTACCTCATCGAAGTCTGGTCCATACATTTAATCATTGGTGCTGTGGCCAGGATCACAAGCAACTGATCATGTTCGTTCATCCTCTCTATATTTCTACTGAAACAGAACTACAACAACATGCTAGTGTGTTTCGCCTTTGGCGTAATTTGAAGCTAATAATATGATTGTGTGTGTTAAAGCTCACACAGATATCAATTTAACTGTACTTAATCGAGTGTCATGGGGAACGAGACGGTATTATTAAAGTTAAATATGAACAGAAACAGTCTTTGAATAACGTTGATTTATTGGCATGCTTTAAGTAGAGTTTCATCCATTGACCTTTAAATGTCAAATATGTAATCGGATCGTAACTACATTTGATTATAACTTTATATTTTTTTGATATTTCACTTCCATAAATAAGATATAAAGTAGAGACACTCACCCCGCTAGGACGTAAATTGTGACTGCTAGAGGATTTTTCACACCTAATTGAATTGTGAGAGCTCTCGTAGGTGTAGCATTGACTCCTCATTTTCTTCCTCTTCCTGGCATTTTTTCCAATTTATTACAGTCGTAAATTCACGGCCGGATCGCTTTCTGAGGCGAACCCTACGTGGAGGGATGTATTCACTATTGCATATCCTGTAGTGGTTGTCTGTTGTGTGTTTGTGAAGAGAAGATTTGTAAATCTTTATTCCCTAAATTTTTGGGTAGACGATATTTTATTTGAAATGTTAATACACATCTCTGTGTTTTCCATCTTAATGGTAGTACATATTCCGAAGCCAAAATACATGCATAAATTTAATATTATCAGTACAGATTTATTAATTAGCGTACATATGTGTATTTGATGTACCGTGCGAGTTGGCTGCGCACTTCGGGTCTCTTGTAGTTAGCTTGCATTTGGGAGTTAATGGGTTCAAGTCCCACTGTCTGCAGCTTTGAAGATGCTTTTCCGTCATTTCTTTTTTAACGCTCGGAAATTTTCGACCACGATCGCTACCATTCTAATCCTAGCCATATCCTACTCCATCGTCACCATTAGACATGTCTGTATCGGTGAGACGTAAACCAAATTGCATTCAATTGTAATTGATGCATTTGAACACATTACATCATTACGGTATTTGGTTCTCTCTTCCTGCACCACAAAAATGCATAATGCGAAATATTAACATAGTAGAAATTACCCGCGGATACGCTCGCGTGGATTTAGTAGTTTTGATCAAAGTAATCGTTCCTCGGCATTGTACAAAGACATCACCTGAATATTCCTAAAGTATAAAAACTCACCCAAAAATTGAGTTTCATTTACCCCAGAAATTATTTGTAAACCATGTTTGTGGCATTACCTTTGGCAGCTAAGTCGACCATGCGACATAGAACTAGATTACATGTGAGAAACAGTCTTCTCTCAAGACGAATATATATTTCTTTATTTTTAAAGGAGATTCCAAATACCTATTCCCACATCTGTAACATCTTCAGTTTTGAGATATACATAAGTATGCCCATAAAAAGAATTCAACCCCTTGATCAGTCGTTCCCCCACCCCCGCCCCCATCTAAGTGTATTTTGCGAAAACATCTGTAACACATTCAGTTTTTAAGATATAAGTATCCTCATAAAAATAATTTAACTATTTTTCAGTTCTTTTCATCCCCGTTAAGTGGCTTCTCCGAAAACAAAAAGGTACATGTTCCTGTATTTTTGAAGGACTTTCCAAATACCAAGTTTCTTGTCTCTAACATGTTAAGTTTTCGACATATAATTTAGATTACCGGTACTCATTTTAAAAATTCACCCGCTTTTCCAATTCCATTCAGCCCCTTTTGGCTTTTCCGGAAATAAAAAAATACGTGTTTCATTTTTTTAAAAGGAGATTCCAAATACCAGTGTTCATGTCTGTACGTCCTTAAAGTCTTCAGTTATTGACATAAAAGTATAATCATAAAAAATAATTCAACTTCTTCTTCTTCTTCTTCTTCTTCTTCATCTTCTTCTCCTTCACTTCCTTCCACCCCTCTCCCGCCTTAAGTAGCCTTTCTAAAAACAAAAAATACGTGTTTCTTTATTTTGAAAGGAAATTAAAAGTACCAACTTTCACGTCTGTAACAGCTTCAGTTTTTAAAATAAAGTATCCCCATAAACATATTTCAATTCCGTATTTACTTATTTTCAACCCCACACCCCTTACGTCGATTTTCCAAAAAAATGCGTGTTTCATTACTTTTAAAGGATATTCCCAATACTAATTTTTACGTCTGTAACATCTTCACCGAGCTGGATAGCTGCAGTCGCTTATGTGCGGCCAGTATCCAGTATTCGAGAGATAGTGCTTCGAACCCAACTGTCGGCAGCCCTGGAAATGGTTTTCAATGGTTTCCCATTTTCACACAAGGCAAATACCGGGGCTGTACCTTAATTAAGGCCACGGACGCTTCCTTCCAATCCCTAGCCCTTTCCTGTCCCATCGTCGCCATAAGACCTATCTGTGTCGGTGCGACGTAAAGCAACTTGCAAAAAAATTGTAACGTCTTCATTTTTTGAGATATAAAAATCCTCATGAACGTAATTCAACTCCATTTTCACACACCCCCCCCTCCCTTCCTACCCGTTAATTTATTTTGAAAGTAGATTCCAAATAAAAAAATTTACGTGTGTAACATCTTTAGTTTCTGAGATATAAGTATCCTTACAATAAGAGTTCAACTCATTTTTCAATTAATTCATCCCCCTTAAGTGCATTTTCCAAAGACAAAAGATTACGTGTTTCTTTACTTTGAAAGAAAATTCCAAATAAAATTTTTTATGTCTGTAACATTTTCAGTTTTTGAGATATAAGTATCCGCATGAAACTAATTCAACCCAATTTTCACTTCATCCATGCCCGTTAAGTTGGTTCCACCCCACCCAACATAATGCGTGTTTCTTTATTTTTCAAGGAGATTCCAAATAACATTTTTCACGTTGGTAACATCTTTAGATCTTTTGGTATATATATATAATTCAACTAATTTTTAAATTTTTTCATCCACCTTCCCCCCCTCTGCGTTATGGGTTTTTCCGGAAACAAAATAATACATGTTCCCTTACTTTTTGAGAAGATTCCAAATACCAGTTTTCACGGGTGCAACATGTTAAGTTTTTGAGAAATACTGTACTGTAGATATGCTAATTACAAAAGTTTACCCCTTTTCCAGTTCCCCTTGTGTGGATTTTCCGCAAAATTATTTTTCTTTACTTTTACAGGAAACTCCAAATAACCAGTTTTCAAATCTGTAATATGTTACCTGTCTGAGATAATTTGCATAGTTTTTAAAAATTCACACCTTCTGTCAGTCCTGTTCACCCTCTATTCATCGGATTATCTAAACACACAAAAGTACGTGTTTCTTTATTTTCAAAGGAGATTCCAAATACCCGTTTTCATGTCTGTAACATCTTCAGTTTTTGAGATATAAGTCTCCTCATAAAAGGTGTTCAACCCCATTTCCCCCATTTTTCACACCCCTTAATGGGATTTTCCGAAAACAAAAAATACGTGTTTCTTTAATTTTAAAAGAGATTCCAAACACCAGTTTTTTACGTTTGTTAACTTTTAAGTTTTTGAGATATAGATATACTCATTTTTAAAAAATTCATCCCCCCACTTTTCACCCCCTTAGCGCCGGAATATCCAAATATCCCTCTTTAGTGAGCACCTACACCCTAATATAAATGTTTCCCCAAAATTTCGTTTCTTTATGTCCAGAATTGTTGGCTCGGCGATGATTAATCAGTCAGTCAGTCAGTCAGTCAGTCAGTCAGTCAGTCAGTCAGTCAGTCAGTCAGTCAGGACATGTTATTTTATATATTGTAACCGTAAAAGTTTGTTTCGATGGCTAGCTGAACACAAGACTCGGCACAGGGATGACCGGTCCTTATCTGAATTGTTACAGAGGAGAGGGAAATACGATAAGTATAATGGAACACTATTTTTGTTTTAGTTTACTCATGAAATAAAGTCAGAATTTAACATCACCTCAGCACAGCAGTTACAATGAGTACTTCTCCTTGGGGTTGAAATGGTCCTGATACATTGCGGGGTCGCAATGTTTGCTCATGGTGCCACCATCTTCCGAGCTGATCTCGAATATCTGGAAGGTCTCGAATATCTCGGAGGTCTGGATGGTCTAGGAGCACTTGTAGTCTTAGTTGTAAGGTGACACTGGGGTATGAAATGGATTCAAATTACTTGGTCTGCCCAAATGAGATAATGGTTAGTAGCGATCTTTAACAAGTCACAAGCTGCACTCAATTGTCGTCACATTGGGATTTCACTGATTAGTTAGAAGAACACGGTCAAAATTGAACTCAAAATTAAACTTTGGATGTGTTAATCACGTAAAACAAGTCACCTTATTAAAGTTACGTGTGAGAATATTGTTCGAATAACGATGTAGAAAACAAGGTATCCCGTTAATACCTCACACAATATCAAATGAAAAGAATAAGTTTCGTGAATTTAGTCCCGTTCACTATCGAAAATGGCAAAACGTCCTGGGTTCGACACAAGTCCTATCGGGATACTTATGGAATCTTAAATGCATCAGATCGTTTAAACACAGTACTGAGCTTATGCTCACTTAAGAATCTTGACACTCGTAAAAGAGAATCAAAGTTCGACGACACTGTTAAATATGATTAGTTATATTAGTCGTTCGTAACGGAGACGTACAGTTTGAAAAATCTTCCAACACCTTTGGTAGGACAACTATGCACTGTGCACTGTGATGCTTCACTACCGTAAATTCAACAACTTGAACAGTCTGAAAATATTAGATTATATTCCACTACTAGAACAGTTTATTATTTATCAAGATCAAATAGAAAATCATGGACAGTTTGACGTCTCACTGACAATCACGTTTCAACACTTTCAGTATTCAATGTAAAGTTAATCACTTTCATTCAAATACGAGCATCAAATTATATTAGCGTAACATCGCACTGGTGAGAAAATGTAAATTCCTGTCATACTGTCCTCGTAAATGGTAACACTCCTCAACTGTTCACACTTCAACTAAGGCGCAGTTTCTAACACGACACACACGACACTGAAATTATTCTAAGTCTTGTAGTACGTAATACGTAGACTTAAACTTTCGCAGAGGGCCGAACTGACGACTTACATAATGACCGCAGAATCCCCAACAGTCGGCAGTCCGAACTCGGCTGTGGTACAAGGTGGACCGGCTTGACAAGCGAAAGGTCTGCCTATTTATTCCGTATCCCCAAGAAAGTGTAATTGCTAATATCTTCCGTAATTTTCAACAGATCTCCTTGAAACTTGGGAATCGTAATTATAAGAAATTGGGCTACACAGTGATATAGTTCATTTGTTCATATCTTAATTCATTTAGCAGAAATTAGTGATGGAAAAGAAAAGAACATCCCGTCGTCTGATGTAATACAACCTGGATCAAGTTCTCCAGTTGTGACGTCTCACCCGCTGCTCACAGCTGACATGATCGCAGGAGGAGCGTGCTCGGCGAGTAACATAACTCCACATGCGTCTGGGACTTAGCACCGTGTTACGGGTATTCATTCCCCACTCTCTATGAAAAAGAAAATCTGATCAGGGTTTTATCTCTAGTGTTCCTGATGATAGTATTTCTTCTGCAGCCAGTCCCTGCTATGAATGGTGTCAAAATGTTGCTCATAGGGTCAGTTGGTGCATGCATGTCAGTGGGCTTGGCAGGTTGATATGTAATGGCAACTTCTGGCTTGGTGAGGAAAGCAACGGGAAACTACCTCACTCCTCATTTCCCTAGTACGCCTCTCCAGTGATTCCTAGGCCATCTATGACAGCTGACGGCGGAGCTGTTGAGGATCCAACCAGCCTTAGGGCTGAAGACAGAACATACATATTTACCAGATATTGTAATAGGAGTTGAATCATGGCTGAGAAATGATATAATGAATGCAGAAATTTTCTCACGGAACAGGAGAGTGTATCGTAAAGATAGGATAGGAATGGTGGGACGGGGAGTATTCATTCTGGTGAAAGAAGAATTTGTAAGCCACGAAGAAGTTAAAGATGAGAAACATGAACTTCTGGGTGTAAGGATCATTTCTAAAGATAATAGACAACTTGATGTCTTTGGAGTATACCGACCTGGAAAGGGTAGCTCTGACACGGATTCAGAATTGTTTGATAAGATAATCATAAACGACATGCATAGGAATGTGATTGTAGCGGAGGATCTATATTTACCAAATGTCAATTGGGAAGGAAATGCGAACGACAGGAACCATGACCAACAAATGGCAAGAAAGCTAATATGGGAACGACAGCTGATTCAGAAAGTGATGGAACCAACTAGAGGGAAAAATATCCTGGATGTAGTGCTGGTAAAACCAGATGAGCTCTATAGAGAACCCGAAGTAATAGATGGCATTAGTGATCATGAAGCCGTTTTTGTCGTAGTTAAAAATAAATGTGTTAGAAAGGAAGGTCTTAAAAGTAGGACTATTAGGCTGATAAAGCAGGCATGAGACAGTTTTTAAAAAGTAACTATGATCGGTGGAAAACGGTAAATAAAAATGTAAACAGGCTCTGGGAAGGGTTTAAAACTATTGTTGAGGAATGGGAAAATAGGTTTTTACTTTTAAAGGTGGTACGGAATGGAAAAGATCCACTATATTTTAACAGAGAAATAAAGATACTAAGAAGGAGGTGCAGATTGGAAAGAAATAGAGTTAGAAATGGCTGTGGAAGTAAGGATAAATTGAAGGAACTTACTAGTAAATTGAGTCTAGCAAAGAAGGCAGCTAGGGATAACATGATGGCAAGCATAACTGGCAGTCATACAAATTTTAGTGATAAATGGAAGGGTATGTATAGGTATTTTAAGGCAGAAACAGGTTCCAAGAAGGACATTCCAGGAATAATTAATGAACAAAGGGAGTGTGTATGTGAGGATCTTCAAAAGGCAGAAGTATTCAGTAAACAGTATGTAAAGGTTGTTGATTACAAGGATAATGTCCACAAAGAGTAGGAGACTAATGCTAAAGAAATATTAAAATTTACATAAGATAACAATGACATTTACAATAAGATACAAAATTTGAAAACTAGAAAAGCGACTGGAATTAGTAAGATCTCTGGGGATATACTAAAGACAGTGGGTTGGTATATAGTACAATATATGAAGTACTTATTTGATTATTGTTTGGTTGAAGGAGCAATACCAAATGAATGAAGAGTTGCTATAGTAGCCCCTTTGTATAAAGGAAAAGGTGATAGACATAAAGCTGAAATTACAGGCCAGTAAGTTTGGCATGCGTCGCATGTAAGCTATGGGAAGGCATTCTTTCTGATTATATTAGACATGTTTGTGAAATTAATAACTGTTTCGATAGAAGGCAGTTCGGTTTTAGGAAAGGTTATTCCACTGATGATCAAATTGCAGGATTCCGGCAAGATATAGCAGATATCTTGGATTCAGGAGGTCAAATGGACTGTATTGCGATTGACCTGTCTAAAGCATTTGATAGGCTGGTTCATGGGAGACTACTGGCAAAATTGAGTGCAATTGGACTAGACAAAAGAGTGACTGAATGTTTTGCTATATTTTTAGAAAATATATCTCAGAGAATTAGAGTATGCGAAGCTTTACCTGACTCTGTAATAATTAAGAGCAGAGTTCCTCAGGGCAGCATTATTGGACCTTTATATTTTGTTATATATATAAACTAGCAATTACCCACGGCTTCGCTCGCGTGGATTTCGTAATTTGATCAAAGTAATCGTTCCTCGGCATTGTACTAAGACATTATCTGAAAATTCCTAAAGTATAAAAACTCACCCAAGAATTGAGTTTCGTTTACCCTAGAAATTCTTTATAAACCTTGTTTGTGGTATTTCCTTTTGTGGCTAAGACAACCATGCGACATAGATCTGTACATGTGAGAAACACACTTCTCTCAAGTTGAAAAATAAATACTTGTTCTTTTTCTTATTTTTAAAGGCTATTCCAAATACATATTCCCACATCTGTAACATCTTCAGTTTTTGAGATAAATATAAGTATCCCCATAAAAAGAATTCAACCCCTTGATGAGTCCTTCCTCCACCCCACCACCATCTAAGTGTAATTTCAGAGAACAAAAATACATGTTTCATTATTTTTAGAGGAGTTTGAAAATACCAGTTTTTACGTCTGTAAAAACTTCAGTTTTTAAGATATAAGTATCATCATAAAAAAATATTCAACTATTTTTCACTTCTTTTCACCCCCGGTAAATGCGCTCTCCGAAAACAAAAAGGTACATGTTACTGTAATTTTAAATGACTTCCCAAATACTAAGTTTCTTGTCTCTAACATGTTATGTTTTGGACATATAACGTAGATTTACCGGTACTCATGTAAAAAAATCACCCGTTTTTTCCAATTCTTTTCAGCCCCTTAACTGGATATTCCGAAAACAAAAATACGTGTTTCATTATTTTTAAAGGAGATTCCAAACGCCAGTTTTCATGTATGTACGTCTGTAACCCCTACAGTTTTTGAGATAAGTGTATACTCATAAGAATAATTCAACAGCTTCTTCTTGACTTCTATCCACCACTGTCCCGCCTTAAGTGGACTTTCCGAAAACAAATAATACGCGTTTGTTTATTTTGAAAGGAAATTCAAAATACCAACTTTCAAGTCTGTAACAGTTTCAGTTTTTAAGTCAAAGTATCCTAAAACATATTTCAACTCTTTATTTATTTATATTCAACCCCACACTCCTTACGACGGTTTTACGAAAAGAAAAGCAGATGGGTGTTTCTTGACTTGTTAAGGAGATTCCAAATGCTAATTTTCACGTCTGTAACATCTTCATTTTTTGAGATATAAGTGTCTTCATAAAAGTAATTCAACTACTTTTTCACCCTGGCTGTCCTACCCGTTTAGTTGATTCCCCCCACCCTAAAAGTGCATGTTTCTTTATATTTAAAGGAGATTCCAAATGCCAATTTTCACGATCTTTAACATCTTTAGCTTTCGAAACATAAGTGTCCTTATACAAAGAATTCAACGAATTTTTCAATTCATTCACCCCCCTGAAGCGGAATTTCTGAAGACAAAGGAACACGTGTTACTTTACTTTGAAAGAAGATTCCAAATACAAATATTCATGCCTCTAACATCTTCAGTTTTTGAGATATAAGTATCCTCATAAAAGGAATTCACCTCCTTTTTTCACTCCAGCCCTTTAAGTAGATTCCCCCCTTCAAAAATGCGCGTTTCTTTATATTTAAAGGAGATTCCAAGTACAATTTTTCACGTGTGTAGCCTTAAGTTTCTGAGATCTAAGTTTCTTCATAAAAATTAATTTTTTCATTTTATTCACTCTCCCCCTTAAGTGAATTTTCCGAAAACCGAAAATACTTGTTTCTTTATTTATAAAGGAGCTCCCAAATGCCAATTTTCACGACTACAACATCTTCAGTTTTGAGATACCGGTACATGTGTGCCCCATTAAAAATGAATTAAACTCCTTTTTCACCACCCCCGGCCGCAAGTTGATTCCTCCCCAAAATGCGTGTTTCTTTATTTTTAAAGGGGATTCTCAAATGCTAATTTTCACATCTGTAACGTCTTCAGTTTTTGAGATATAAGTGTCCTCATTCAAATAATTCGACTAATTTTTCAATTAATTCATGCCCCCCCCCCTTAAGTGGATTTTCCAAACACAAAAGATTACCTGTTTCTTTACTTTGAAGGACAATTTCAAATACAAATTTTCATGCCCGTAACATCTTCAGTTTTTTAGATATAAGTCTCCTCATGAAATTAATTCAACTTTTCTTTCCCACCACCTTCACCCGTTAAGGTGGTCTCCCCTCACCCAAGAAATGCTTGTTTCTTTACTTTTAAAGAGGATTCCAAATACCAATTTGTATGTCTTTAACCTTCAGTTTTGAGACATAAGATTCGCCAGAAAAAGAATTCAGTGTCTTTTACTTCCTTTCGCACTCCCCACTCAAGTGAATTTTCTACAAAGAAACAGTACCCGTTTCTTCAAAAGAGCTTCCAAATACCATTTATCACGACTGTTACAACTACTGTTTTTGAGATATATTTATATCCTCCTAAAAGGAAATCACCTCCGTATTCATCCCACCTACAAAGTTGATTGCCCCGCCCCCCAATGCATGTTTCTTTATTTATTAAAGGAGATTCCAAATATCAGTTTTCACGTTTGTTACATCTTTAGACTTTTTTGTATATATACAAACATTATCATACAAATAACTCAACTTTTTTCATTTCATTCACCCCCCCCCCCGCAATAAGATTTTTTTTCCGAAAACCAAAGAATACGTGTTTCCTTATTTTGAATGGAAATTCCAAATACCAATTTCCACGTCAGCAATACGTTAAGTATTTGAGATATACTGTAGATATGCTAATTTTAAAAATTCACCCCCTTTTTCAGTTCCACTAAAGTGGATTTTCCGAAAACAATATTTATGTTTCTTTACCTTTACAGGAAATACCAAATACCGGGTTTCAAATCTGTAATATGTTACCTGTCTGAGATAATTTGCAGATATATTCTTTTAAAAATTCACCCCGTTCATCACTCCTGTTCACCCCCTATTCATCAGATTATACAAAAACAAAAAATACGTGTTTCTTTATTTTCAAAGGAGATTCCACATACCAATTTTCATGTCTGTAACACCTTCAGTCTTTGAGATATAAGTCTCCTCACAATAGGTGTTCAACACTTTTCTCCCTTTTCATCTCCCCAATCGCATTTTTCAAAAAGAAAAAATACGTGCTTCTTTATTTTTGAAGGAGATTCCAAATAATAATATTCATGTTTTAACACCGTTCCGTTTTCAAGATATGGATACAGTTATTTTAAAATTTCAACCCCCGTTTCACCCCCTTAGTGATATAATATCCAAAAATCCTCTCTAAATGAGCACATACATTGTAATATGAATGTATCTCCAAAATTTCATTTCATTTTGTCCAGTTGGTTTGGCTCGGCGATGATGAATCAGTCAGTCAGTCAGTCAGTCAGTCAGTCAGTCAGTCAGTCAGGACAAGTTATTTTATATATATATATATATATATATATATATATATATATATATATATATATAGATGATATGAGTAAAGTAGTAGAATCAGAGGTAAGGCTTTTTGCAGATGATGTTATTCTGTATAGAGTAATTAATAAGTTACAAGATTGTGAGCAACTGTAACGTGACCTCAGTAATGTAGTGAGATGGACAGCAGGCAATGGTATGTTGCTAAACGGGGTTAAAAGTCAGGTTGTGAGTTTCACAAATAGGAAAAGTCCTCTCAGTTTAAATTACTGCGTTGTTGGGGTGCAAGTTCCTTTTTGGGATCATTCTAAGTATCTAGGTGTTAATATAAGGAAAGATCTTCATTGGGGTAATCACATCAATGGGATTGTAAATAAAGGGTACAGATCTCTGCACATGGCTATGAGGGTGTTTAGGGGTTGTAGTAAGGATGTAATGGAGAGGGAATATAAGTCTCTGGTAAGACCCCAACCAGAGTATGGTTCAAGTGTATGGGACCCTCACCAGGATTATCTGATTCAAGAACTGGAAAAAATCCAAAGAAAAGCAGCTCGATTTGTTCTGGGTGATTTCCGACAAAAGAGTAGCGTTATAGAAATGTTGAAAGGTTTGGGCTGGGAAGAACTGGGAGAAAGAAGACCAGCTGCTCGACTACGTAGTATGTTCGGAGCTGTCAGCGGAGAGATGGCGTGGAATGACATTAGTAGACGAATAAGTTTGATTGGCGTCTTTAAATGTAGGAAAGATCACAATATGAAGTTAAAGTTGGAATTCAAGAGGACAAATTGGGGCAAATATTCATTTATAGGAAGGGGAGTTAGGGACTGGAATAAGTTACCCAGGGGGATGTTGAATGAATTTCCAATTTGTTTGAAATCATTTAAGAAAAGGCTAGGAAAACAACAGATAGGAAACCTGCCACCTGGGCGACTGCCCTAAATGCAGATCAGGATTGATTGATTGATTGATTGATTGATTGATTGATTGATTGATTGATTGATTGATTGATTGATTGATTGATTGATTGATTGATTGATTGATTGATTGATTGATTGATTGATTGATTGATTGATTGATTGATTGATTGATTGATTGATTGATTGATTGATTGATTGATTGATTGATTGATTGATTGATTGATTGATTGATTGATTGATTGATTGATAAACAGTTAACTATAGGACAACCTGTATTAGCTGAAGACCATAGAGGGAGAGATGAGTGGGTTGAAGGTAATGTTATACATAGACTCTGCCCCGTTGCATATGTAATTCAACTCGAGTCGGGGTTGACTTAGAAAAGACATATAGACCTGCTAGTTGGGTTATAATCAGGGAGAGTATATAGTATATATTTTATAGAAACAAGTATCTATATATTTTACGAATTGTAATGCTTGTTTACAAATAAGATGGAGTCATTAGTTATATAATCATTTTTCGTAGTTAGTATATATTAACGTGTTTACTGTGTTTGAGAATTGGGTCAGAAATTGAACATAATAGGACACTGGTCTGATAAGTTGTGTTTCAAGGTTTTGAGGAGGAAGGAATATAATACATTAAACTACAAATTATTCTTTATCAATTTGCAAACCGTACGGTTATTATAGGTGCTTGGTCATTGGTTAAATCAAATAAACCAGCATCATTACTACCCCTGTCTCGCCTCATCTACGACCCAATCTTCCCAGTTACCTCCAGTCAGTCGTCATGCAGCATTCACACCAGTCGTTCCAAATCTCAAGCCAATGGGGTACTTCGGAAGTAACCTGTGTTTGTTCCATGTCTACCTTAATTATGCAGCGTACCTAAAAAGGTTAAATTTGAATAAGTTCAGAGTTAAGTCTGGAAATATTCGCTGCATTAGGTGTACGAATATTTTCCGATTTGAAGTATAGCTTTCCAGGAAGGAATCATAATAAGTTCAACATATGAATCTCCATTTAAGGGAACAATCCCCTCAATCAACGCAATCGATACAGGTAAGGTTCTTTTTAAAATGAATGACAACTACTCAATAGCCTGAGTGATTATTTATTACGCATCTCAGACGATTTAGAGTTATCGAGTGTCACTAAGAGCCCGACTTGCCTTCCCGCTCGCGAGCTGGTCAGACGTGTTCGCTTGCACTCCTCTGTGATATCAAGTCTTGTATGTGTTCTAGTTAAATCGGACTGCTCGCCATTAAAATTGTGTCTTATTTAACTTGTGTTTTAGTGTTCATTTGTATTTGTGTTTAGTGACATTCGTGTGCATTTTTATCACAAGTAATTACTATATTAACCCGCAATGAATAGCCAGTTGCCCGATACGGGCCAGTTAATACATAGTTCTATTAATCTTATTTATGACACCGAACGTAACCAACCAGTACATCAAGATCAACAACCGCAGTCATCATCATCATCATCATCAATTTTACCTCAAAATTTCTCGAAGCATTGAACACAGCAACATTGCTTTCCAGAACAATTACGCAATAATATCGA
Source organism: Anabrus simplex (assembly GCF_040414725.1). NCBI lineage: Eukaryota > Metazoa > Arthropoda > Insecta > Orthoptera > Tettigoniidae > Anabrus > Anabrus simplex. The sequence goes on along the minus strand of NC_090266.1, from coordinate 840,657,017 downwards.
ACTCCGCCAGTCCACCGCCAACGTACACCCTGCTTCAGATTCACAGACTGTAAGCAAGCAAATACTCCAGCCACCTGGATTTGATTATGCTCCTCGTGAAACAGTGACTGATGATAGTCTACAACAGCGTAATGAAGACAAAGACACTACTTAGTCAGTGAATACATACGATCAAATCGCTTTCAACCACATAGTGATCTTAACAACATAGATGATCAACATCACTATCTAGTAACACGAATAATTACCGAAAAAATCCCACCAATCTGCATGCGGGAAGTGAATAATCATCAGCTACTATTTCGAGACATACAAAAAATTGCCCAATCCGACTTCCGTACACAGTTAACCGGCATTGTTTTAAAAGTGTTCACAATCACACCAACAGACTTTCGAGCGCTGACTGCATATTTTGAGTCAATTCACCAGCAATACTACACTCATAGAGACCCTACAGATAAATCGTTTTCAGTAATAATAAGAAATCTACAATATTCGTTCAGTGATCAAGAAATCTTTGCTCAATTACAAGAGCTCATATTCCCTGTTCACAAGGCCACTCGCTTTTTAAATAAATATAAGCAGCCGTCCCGACTCTGCGCAGTTGAACTCTCTGCACTGATGTACTAAAGGCAATACTTAACCGCACAATGTTGTCTCGCAGTATAGTTGAAGTTGAATTACGCCATCAGAACAGCGATGTTACTCAACGTACACGTTGCCAAGCTTATGGGCACTCTGAGAATCATTGCCAGTTATAACCACGATGCGTTCGCTGCATTGGTTCTCATCATTACTCCCAATGCACAGTTCCAAATCGGTTCTGCAACAATGTGTCAACTGTCAGCAACATCACACCGCCAACTTTAAAGGATGCCCTAACTATTTAAAAGTTAAAGAACGCACACCTAACAGGTATCGACCAACATCATCATCTTGGCGAGTCTTGTACGCCCAAAGAAACAACAAGAATAAAAACAGCAGCAGTACCGGCAACCAAGACATCCTCACTCGCAGAAACGACCTACGGGGGCCGTTCCACCACCCAATAATAATGTATATTTTCCACCTCTCACGTCTACTCCATAAAATCTGCGCCATTCAAAACTAACAACTACGTTGTAGCCATGAGATTCTTACCTCCCTCTCAACGACAAGGCAGCCCCAACAAGAAACCATGACCACACTTCCTAACCAATATCCTTCCAGTAACAACTTCTCTCAGTTTCTCAATCTCTTAAAATCAGTTATTGTTTCTATTCTCCCACAAATCCGTGAATGTATCCCCTCTTTCCTGTCTTGAACATGGAGGAACGTAACATACAGGTAGCTCGTCAATTAACACTTGTAAACTGGAATGCAAACGGTATTCATCAAAAGTGCTCAGTGCTTATTGTTTCCCTTGCAAGGCATAATGTTGACGTTGCATGTGTTACTGCAACTCACCTTCTTCCAAATGAAAATTTTAACTTTCCTTGTTACCTGAATTACCATACGGACAGAGGAGCACTAGTTGCCTCTGGTGGAGTTGTCATCTTGAGAAGGAAGAGAATTGTTTACTGTAGTATTTATTTACCAGTCTTGCCCACTATAGAAACAGTGGGTATTAAATTGAAATGCCATGACATCAATGACCTTCTCCTGATATGTGCCTACAAGCAACCCAAAACATAAATTAAAAGATAAGCATATTGAGCTTCTTCTCACAAGTAGATATTCAACCTTGTTACTTGGTGATCTTAACGCTAAACGTATATCATGGGGATGAAGAACCACAAACCCAACTGGATTCAGCCTTCTTGACATAAGTAGTTACAATGGAATACAAATATTAGCACCACCCGAACGTACGTATTATTCATTTAAACCACCAGTACAGCCAGATATACTCGACAATGGGCTGGCAAAGGACCTCAACTTTCCCATCCATATGCAACCTCAGACTGAACTAAACTCTGATCATTGTCAAGTATTGATCACATTTCAGGTGACCCCATACACCTCAGTCAACAATCCACGATTGATTACTGGTCGTATGGATTGGCATAAATTTCAAACCTCACTAGATTTCTCACTAACTCAGCTTCATAAATAGAAAAGATTTGAAGATATTGAAAACACCGTTCAGAATTTCACGGGCACCATAAAAACCTACGTGAAAAATCTTCACTGTTACACAACTCGAAACCATCACGAACCTCCAGTGATCTCCCAAAACATATATTGATCCTGATAAAGGAGAAACATCAGATTCGACGTCTTCGGCAAAAAGAACCCTGTCTCTGGCAAAATAGCAGATTAAATGTCCTTATACTTAGGGTCATAACAGAACAGGACCAAGATCGAATTTCTTCATACCAACGATAGATATCGATAAATATAAATTCTCCAAGAACCAACAACCATATAACCTCGGAAAGGTAATTATCACATATACACAGGTGATGTCGACAAGTGCAATATTCTTTCAGCATATTATGAGTACACATTTTCGCCGAACGCAACAGGACCTAAAAATTCTACTTTACCAGTAGAAGATGCTCTCCAAGCAAAAAACAATAAACCTAATGCACACATCCGAATACACTTCACCTCACCGTGAGATACTCGATGTCTTATCTATCGTCTGCCTAAGAAAAGGTCACCTGGTCATGATTTAATACCAAATATCGTCCTCACTTACTTGGCATCTCTGTTTAATGCAGCTGTCTATTGGGGTTATTTCCCTTCCAAGTGGAATATCGCCGAAATCGTTCATTTTCGACAAAACTGGCAAACCTACTAGCCCCTTTTAGACTATACACCAATAAGTCTCCTTCTCACCTTATCCAAACTCTTCGAAAATATTCTCTACCGTCGAATATCTGCTTACATCCTCATGAATGATATACTGCCAACTTTCCAGTTTTTTATTTCAACCTAAACACTTAATGGTCCACCAGCTTCTACTGTACGTATCACTGAATCTATAACCAAAGGATATGAACATAAACAATACACTGCGGCTGTATTCCTGGATATAACACAAGCATTCGACACTGTGTGTCATGAAGGCCTTTAAAGTTACATCGAATAGCCCTCCCACATCACCTCATCACCATAGTAAAGAGCTTTCTAACACACCGAACGTTTGTTGTAAGAATCGGAGGCAAAACATCCGTACCGAAGAAAATAACTGCAGGGGTACCAAAACGATCAATTCTAGCCCCCCGTCTGTTTAATATCTTTATGGATGACATCCCTGATCTTACACCTTCATGCACACCAATGTACGCCTACGATACAGTTCTTTTCATCGCCCATTCTGATCCTCACAGAGCCATCTACAATATTCAAACTTCTCTCATTCAGCTTCCTCAGGGGTTTCAGAAATGGCGAATCTTCTTGAATCCCATAAAAACAGAAGTAAAGGTATTTGTACTCAGACCATACACCGCTTCATCTTTTCTTATGCTCTACAATAACAGACTAACCTGACTACCTCATGACACCGCAGTCAAATATCTTGGTGTTCTTTTAGACACACGCTTGACTTGGAATGCTCATATTAAACGACTAAGAACATTGGCATACGTTCGTTTACATAAATTATATCCTATTCTAAAGAGGAAAGCCTCGCTTGGAATTGAATGTTCATTATCGTTGTACAGAGCACTTCTCCGACCAATAGTTACCTATGCTGCTCCAGTTTGGGGAGGAGCTTCCAACAAACAACTCAAAAAACTAGATATTTTTCAAAATGGAGTGCTTCGCATGGTCAGTACCGCTCCCTGGTACCTGCACAACAAGCAATTCCACAACGAAATGGGAATTCTACCTCTCTGACAATTTATAAAAACTATTGTCAGAAAATTCTTCAGCCGAATTGATGCAGTCGCAGGCGCTGTGCACTACAGCATCGTCGTCAAGTCAGATCGGCCAACTCGCTTTAAACGATGATTAGCACAAGATCTACTACTCAGAAACTCATCAGACACAGAGGATTGAAATTAAACTTATCAGCACATTATTCAAATTATGAACTAGTAACTTTATCCTGAGTGAACTCACGTTCTGCTTTCTTGTCAGTGTTCAATGAGTTAGAGGAGCGAACGTGGCCAACGTCACACTAATCATTGAATAGTGCTTGTCAGTGTCAGTTACTTCTGTTCTTTTGTTAATGTGAGTGTGATTATTAAGTACTATTTACACTCTGATCTGAATAGCACAAATTCTGATTGATCAATAAATATATTTTTAAAACTAAGAGTTCAAACTTTCCACACTATTTGAGTGTCATTACGAGCTCTGTCTATCCAGACCATTTGGGTGTTACTATGAGCTATGTCTGCCATCTCTAATAAAGATCTTCGTAAATGCTGTAGCACGGCAAGTTTAAGATATTCTTAATATACTCCAGACGTTCTCCACTTCACTTCCTATAAACTATCAGCCTTCTCAAGAACTGTAAGAATTATTTGGAATGTGATTTAAGGATCCACATAATTACGAAGCATGAAGCTGATATTTTTATCTCAGGTTGGTAAAATAATGCAATACACACCTCAGCAAAAAATTAGGTCATTTCGATAGGTAAATAAAATATAAAACTTACCTCGCATTATTTGTAGGAAAGTTACTTTTTCACTGCCAAGGAGAGGTCTCACCAACCCACCCACAGAAATATATTTACTTTTATATACTATAAACCATTCAACATTTTTCATAACACCCGCGTTATCAGGCAAGATATTGGCTGCAATTTATAATATATGGCATCATTCCAAGAATTCAACTCAGATAACTGTCATTGCCAACTGGCATATGAATTGAACAAGGCTTTTATTAAAACCTTCAAATCGCCTGGGTTGCTCTTTATTGAGCATTCCAGACGATTTCGACTTATCGAATGTCACTACGTACCCGGTATGTCCAGACTATTTAAGTGTCACTACGATCCATGTCTCGCCAGACCAATCGAGTATTACTATCATCTATGTCTCTCAAGGTCATTTGAGTGTCACTGCGAGCTATGGCTATCCAGACCACTCTAGTTTTACTACGAGCCATTTGTGTCCAGACGATTTGAGTGTTACTACGATCCATCTCTGTCCAGACCATTTACAGTGTCACTACGTGCCATGTCTGTCCAAACAAATCGACTGTCGCTACAAGTGTGATCTGTCCGTAAAAATCAAGTGTCACTACGAGTCAGGTCTGTCCAGACCAGTCGGGTGCCACTAAGAGACATATTTTCAACAGTTGGCGTCGTGGCTGATAATCGTGTAAGCAGTGAAACCGCTAGTAACAAAACAACATCGAGCTGTGGAATTCGGCAGCGCGCTACAACTGCCTTGCCAAGTAGCGTGTTGTATAGTTCTGCCTTCAGGTTTAATGTGTTAAATTTTCGATTTTATTTTGAACAGAGTTCAAATCGAAAGAAACATTTTCGCACACTCACTGTTAGCAAGTCGATATTAAAAATCAAGGTCACTAACCAAGTAAAGTGATCAGAAATAAATAAATAAGTACTGTATGACCAAATAAAATAATGCTACATATGCATCCACAGCAAATGGATAAAAAAACAAATCCAAATATAAGGAAGCTTTTACACACTTCACAAATTGTTGATCCATACTGTAGGTAGTACTTCGGTATGCTTCAAATAAGTAAGTAATACATTACAAGAATCAATCCTTGCTAACTAAACAAATTGTAATACATCGGTATTGCAGATTTTGTAATTTATTTGAACTTTTCCCATTTGGAGAACACCCCTGTGCACAAAATCTAGAGGTAAGCCAAACAAAAAATTTTAAAGTAAGTGTGAGGATTTCATAATGCTTGTTTAAAATACTGGACACTTCTAGTTTCATTGAAATGTTTGGGAGATATGGTTCTTCAGGATATGAATTGAATATTTAAAGGCAGTCACTGCACTTTCCTTATTAATGCGTGATCGAGGTGAAATGATTTGCATAACATGACGGACAGAAAGAGAGGGATGGTTCTTCCAGCACCAACCATTAATCCAATGACTTCGATACCACCCAATACCTCGTGAATGCCATTGGGTTGTTTGAATCCTTGAACTGGCATTCGTGCAAGTTCGTGACCAGATTTTTTATCTGGTATCATTCGCGAAGCCTATCTCCGTTAACGGCTTAAAGTCGGGTATTAAGGGAAGTTCACATTCTGTTGTAACAGGCGTCTCGTAGATATCTTCCAGAACATGATCCTTTGCAAAATATTAAAATGCTGGAGATCAAATAGATCCCTGCAAAACGCCTCTTCGGAGCGGTATTCGCTATTTTTCTAAGGGGTTGCTTTGAATTTGTGTTTGAATTCCTTCTTGTGATGAGAATACCAGAGAATAAATTTTTGACTGAGCAGCGGAATTTTTACACAGTTCTTCTAAGATTTGCGCAGCCTATGTTTTCGAAGGATTTGTGAACTTGAAGAAAAGTTGTAGTGGCATTGTTCCCATACTTCTTTGCATATTTTAATATCAATTGGAATAATGATGTGTTCAGTATTGCGCCAGGTGAATTTGTGAATCCTCCTTGGGGCTCATTAAACACTAAGAATTCCCTTAACCTCCCGTCGAGAAGTCACTTGATCACTCTTCTGAAAACTGAAACAGTTGTGATTGGCTGCCAATTTCAACTAAACATCTTATCTCCTGATTTAAATATTAATACTGTTCTTGCTTTCATGATGCAGGGTGGTGCTCTAACATTTGTGTAATTATAAGATTATATCAGCAGCCATGTCCTTCCTGACAACTCTCATTAACACGTGGTCAGGACAGTTTGACGTATCATCTGCTATTTTCGAAACTGCCGATACAATTTCAATTTTTTGAAATGAATTACTGATACGTATCATCTACAATAATTATCTGAGGATTTGGTAATTGATTCGGATAGAAACGTCTGATACAATCATTACTAACCCAAACAGTCTGATAAAAATACAGTTCTAGATCCTGAATATTAATTTTGCTTGCGAGTCAGTTAATATCAAGAACATGGGGAACTAATTTTCCCCTCTTATTATAATACTGAAATTGCATTAACTGGTATTCGCATTTAGCTTGTCTCTTTGATCTATCCCGTTTTGTTCTCATTTCTAGGCTTGATGATTGTGTGTATCTCCTCTGAGTATTTTGGTCCGTCCTAGCTTTCCTCAGTTCATAATACCTGTGAGCAGGGTGCTTTGATCCTGGAACAATATCGATAGATCTGGCAAGGAATTGTGCAATTTCAGGCACTCTGTCTGAAAACTGATTGACATCCATATTTTCCTCGAATTTCCTTTTTCCATTCCATAATATCTGATTTTAATAGATTTACATGTGTGACAGAAAAGAGGCCATTAGCTTTAATCGTCGAGGAATAGGGAGAGGACGTTGACGGTTCATAGGCGTTGGCAGAAATATTTGTCTGACGAGATACAAGTCTCAGTCGTTAAACATTAGGATGATATTTGCTTATGTGAATGCTAACGCCTTTTCTTTACAAGGAAATTTTCCCCACAAAACTTATATTGAACTGATTGAGACATCACTCAATTCGGTTATAATGCCAAAAAACGGGACTAATATTTTAGACATTAAGTATAACAGTGTATGCACTTCAATTGTCTCGTCCGACTCGTTGGCTGAATGGTCAACGTACTGGCCTTCGGTTCAGAGGGTCCCGGGTTCGATTCCCGGCCGGGTCGGGGATTTTAACCTACATTGGTTAATTCCAATGGCCCGGGGGCTGGTTGTTTGTGCTGTCCCCAACATCCCTGCAACTCACACACCTCACATAACACTATCCTCCACCACAATAACACGCAGTTACCTACACATGGCAGATGCCGCCCACCCTCATCGGATGGTCTGCCTTACTAGGGCTGCACCCGGCTAGAAATAGCCACACGAAATTATATACTTCAATTGTCTGCTCTTCAGACGGACTGTGTGCAGAATATGAGTTCTGGAGTGAAAGATTACTGTTTATTTCTGCAATGTCAAGGGGGGGGGGCGGTGTGATTAGCTCAGTGACTTAGCTGCTGGCTTCGCACCCATTAGGCCGAAGCTCGATCCTGGGCGAGACGTATTTCTAAATATTCACGTAGCTCCAGGAAGGGCATCGGCTCTTAAACGCTCAGCTAAAACCAAATCGAGTCAGGGAGTCCCCAGTAACCCTAGAAATATCTGGGACAAGATGGAGAAAATTTTATTTCTTTAGTGTCAGGCAATTTGTTATCCATTACGGATTCTGAACAGGCTGATTAACAAATAAAAGCCTATAATACTTATTTTCAACTTCAGGTCACTCATAGGTGGGGAGATTGTGAACTAATATACAGACATAAAGGCAGTGTCCATTTATTTCGGCACAAGGTTATACGCCGCTCAACAGGCCGGCCTCAGATACACTCACATGTGAAATATGCGATTGCTGCGCCTTCCCCAGCGAGCTCGCGTAGTGATATATATTCCCCACAACACTCCGCTTCGGGAGCCTGAGGGGTACTTAGAATTTCAAGCTGGACAAACAAATGTTGGGCGAATCTTTTAACTCAAGTTTACAAAGATAGAGCTTGTGACACCACGGCCACCAGATTTGAAAGCACTGCTATACCATGTGTATTCAGACGAGAGAAAACAATCCGTTGACTTTCATCAAAATCTTTGAGAATTCCTCTTGCCACATAATACAGATGTTAGATAAATCTTCCTTATTCTAATCGTGCTGTTGATTTCA